>NW_024429189.1:50594340-51053489 GCF_017639785.1 Mesocricetus auratus
ACTAATAAATGAACTAAGTTCTTTTACCTTAAACTATCACAATTTTCATGTATAGTAATCAAATAATATGTGATATCTTCAGATCAGGTCTCATAGTACCCGTACCTGTCTTCAAATCAGGAGATAAAATCAGTATCAGGTAAGATAAGTTACTGAAATATGGAAAAAGATCACGCATGTCATTGAATACTTGAAATTTCTAACACACACCCTCTAATAGATTTCTACTATTCTGTCAGTAAATTAAACATATTAATTAAGAATGGAATACATTTTATAATTTTCTAACTGTTGAAACCATAATATTATGTAAATGCATCATTAAAAAATTAATATTTATTAATATATATTACCTCAGCATGACAAATACAAATGTAGCCTAGAGTCAATGAAATTGGTACTTAATATGGATGGTTTGCATTATTTTCATGTATTATTCCTCTTTAGCATTTTGAAATATTATTGTATGTTTTTATATAATCTCAACTAACATATATCCTAACTTATGCCTTATTATTGAGGTTTTTTTCCTTTGAAATTTTATAGGAGTTTACATTAACAGAATATAAGAGTTCTTTTGTGTATATGTGATACTAAAGGTCAACACAAGTCCTTGTTGCATAGGCTGGACTGCCGTGCCTCCTGCGCAGCCTGTATCCGAGAATGTGGCAAGGTGGTCAGTATAGATGACACAGAGACCAGTCGGTTGTGTTAAGAAAACTTTATGCTCCCCAAATCGGTTTAACTTCCCAAGAAAAACGCTTCCCTTCAGAAAAAGCTTCTGCCATCCATACACACATAAATCTCCAACAGACCTCTCACACACCTCTCACAGACCTCTCCTTCCTCCTGGCTGGTAGTTAAATCTCTGGCACCAGAATGGGGGGGGGCGGGAGCAGGAAGAAATAGCTAGCCATGGGGGGCGGATCAAAGTCAGGGTGTTTCAGTGATACTTTTTCCTAATAGATCTTCCTAACTTGCTTTCTGAGAATCAAATGCATTTTTAAATTGAAAAATTCTAGTTCATTAAATTTAAAGTTTCCTTTCTTTGAGCACAGGGATATAATTTCTTTCTGTACAGCCATACCTCCTTCCAAAATATGTTCATGAGAAAGATTACATTTAGGCCATTTATAAATAATTATAGTCAATCAACATGGTGAACATTCATATAGCAATTATTGCAAATTAACCACTTGGTTCTTAATCATTTCTGTTTGTGTATTTTTTTTCAGTGTTGATTTCTGAGGCCTTTAAAGATGGCAACTTTATTATCCTTACAAGGTGCCAACTTTTTGAGTCATCAACAATGGTTAAAAATAAAGGGGGATCACCTTGAGCTCCAGAAATGCAAATCATGTGGAAAAACACCAGCTGGCCTTAATCTTTCAACATTGCAGTTTCGTCTGCCTCCTGTCAGCAGGCTAGCAGGTATGCTTTTTATAGCATAAGGACTTAGCAGATGTAGCTGCTGTTTCCTTCTTGTCAACAGTGAAATTCTCCTTTTCAGCCCCCCTGACACACAGACACACACTGAACACAAATATACATTGAGAAAACAGTAGAATGTTAGTGGAACTATCTATTCATCTATAGACGCAATATGTTAAAAACATATACTTAAATTTTGCCCTAAAATCATCTTTGAAGGCCAATATTAAAAGAACTGTTTTCATCTACTGAAATTACTTGAGAACCAGGGATATGATCTTTTACAGTAAATAACCATTAGAAAATATTAAATTAAGACATAAACAAATAGCAACAAATAATTACATAATATTTAATAGATAAAAAGTTCCAGTTTAACAATATTAAGCAATTCATTCTGATAAAAATTTCAGTGTTCTTTTTTCCATAGTGATTTTTTTTGTTTTACAAGACAGGGTTTCTCTGTATTGTTTTGGAGACTATCAGTCCAGCCTGGCCTCAAACTCACAGAGACCTGCTTGCCTCTGCCTCCCGAGTGCTGGGATTAAAGGCGTGCGCCACCACCGCCCGGCTTCCCTAGTGATTTTTATGTGTCCTTATTCCTAAGGCACATCAGCTGCTGTCTCCTTTGTGACTTTGTTCAAAAATGATGAAGAGGTTATATATGCCACTCCAAATAACTACATCTTATAATAAGATTAAGACCGTTTATACACTGACTCATAATGTCCTGGCATGCTAGATGTATCATATCTCTGGTTCTATCCTCATAGATGTCAAGACAAATTCATGAACTCACTTATTCTCATCTAAAATAAACCCTCTTTAGTTTAGTTTTTTTCCACACTGAAGACTATTTGAAAGTGAACACTGAATAAACAGGAGACACAGTTTCTCTTTCCCTGTTAGTGCTTCTAATTCTACATAGCTACTACCTCTGTTTCCATGGCTGATCTCAAACTTCACACATCATTTCAGGGAATGTCATAATTCTGAGAAGACAATTACTTCCTGCTTTCTTCTGCCACCAGGAACCTACAGGTTCTTCTTTTTCTCAATAATAAACCATGTGAGCTGTTAGTTTGACTGTGTATGCTTGAATTATTAATTTAGAAGACAATATTGCTTCTTTGACAATATGGATTTCTTGGATTTCTTACAAACTGCATGATACTTAGCATCTCATACAAGTCCTGAATATTAATTCATTTATGGAAGCCCCTATACATACCAGGCACTTTTGTTAGTGTCAAGAAAACAAGTAAGAATGCAGGCCAGCTGTTGTTGAGCTTACCATATATGATACATTAAATTTCTATTCATGTGTCTACTCATACTATGACAAAAATCTGTTGCTATTTCTTCCGACATTTGAGTTAAGAGAAACTGGCATATCTGAGTCACACTTGTTCAAATGTATAAAGTAGTTTTATACAAAAGAAATATAATATGATTATAGTTCACGGAATAGAAACTAGCACAAAGAAACATGACACCTACGAAAATGTGGTATCAAGAATTTTCATTATTATTCAAATATGTTATAATGTAATTAAGGTAATTACATTACATTGTATATTAGGTATAATTTTGTAATATACTAAATTGGAAAATCACTTTAAAAGAGAATAATCCATCTATTATGAATTTAATGTAAATTAATATTTTACCATATGTCTTTGATGTCTTTTTGTGTAATCAAAAGTTATTACTTTACTCAATCTTTATCAAAGTTTTTAATTCTGGATTTATGTGCTCACTTGAAGCAAATGCTAACTGTTGTTCCATTAACTTCTGAAGTTTTCTTATACAAATATATATTCATAGATATCAAAAATAATTCAAAGTTACTCTACAATGTCACAGATAACAATAATGAATGTTTCTTTTTTAATTCAATAGTTTACCAATAGTTTACATTTGTGTCTTTTTATGTCTCCATTTCGGTAATTTTAAAAGCAATGCTTTGCGTTGCAAGGGTGAGAAGGCCACAGTTAAGTTATTTATTTTCTATAAATACTTTATTTCTGGTTTAATTCAAAACATTGCAAGAAAGATTTTGAGTGTTTTGCTTGCTTATATGAAAAGGATATAAACAATGTGGGTATAAGTCTGTGCTGTGAAATATAAACATCTTCAAATTTGACAGATGTGGTCACAGTTTTTTTTCCTGGTATCTGTGCCAAATTGCCTCCCCAAAGATAATTCTTTACAAACCCGCAACACTTGATGTTCTAGGACTCTGTAAACATTAGTTAATTATAAGTTAATTGCTGAGAAGCCATATTTCATTTTGTTTTAAATGTATTTCTCTAATTTCTAGGGAGTTTATCGTAGCTTTATGTTTATTGGACTTCAAATAACTTCTCGCATAAACTGACTAGTCATATCATTTACAAATTTCCTACTAATATGTTTCTCTTTACTATTTTAAAGACGTCACTTAATATTCAAATACTTGTTTTCTCCAAATTTTCATATACATTGTGTCTTCTGTGGAGTTGTATAATTTTGTAATTTTTTATCAATTTTTGTAATGTGAAATTTGAAGTCTTTAGGAATTTTTCCTATTTTGATTGTTTAAGTTGTATAAAAATTTTTCAATCATTTCTTTCCACTGACTATTATTAGTCTATGTGCATTTTTCTAAAGTACATGACCTGAAGTCTGGTATTGTTTCTATATTTCTACCTATGTGTTCTGGCTTCATTTGTCATTTCTATTGCTCACATAGATTTTTTTATGAAGTGGACATACTTTATAACTTCAAATGTGTGTGTGTCTGTGTGTGGCACATGTATACACTTAAGATACTGTATGAAGTGTTGCCAATTCCCTTGTCACCCACTGACCGAGATACACCCATTACCAGAAATAGACATTAACATTAAATGTACCATATACTTGTGTTGCAAGACATTGAGAAATCTGTCGGATGTTTAGATTCTATAGTGCTAGAAGCTGCTATTCTCCTTCTAAGGTGTAATTACTAAATCGTCCCACTATGCTGTGTATTCCATGAGCTAATATAATGATCTGCTGCAGCCAATATTTCCATAGGCACAGCAATAGTATTACTATTATGAGAGTAAATGATACTTTCAACTAAATTTGATGCCTTCTTCACAATAGTGAATTCATGCCTGGTAGTATAAAGTTGGTCAAGAATAAGAGGCTGATAAATCTATGAGCTCCAAAGGAGACCCAATTGAAGATAATCTGCTAAATGAACATATTATCAAAGTAATTTCAAAATATTTAAGCCCGATTTTTACTTTTCTGATCATCCTTTTGCAGTGGGCAGCAGCTAAGGCGCAGAGTGAAAACTGCTCAACATGTAGAGAACATGACTAAAGTGTTTGGTAATAAAAGGTCAACTTTTGGGAAGGAATATTAGGACATAGGATTTAGTATACATGGTATGAATGTTCAACTCCTGAGGTCATTGTAGCTGCTAGTTATTTTCTCAAGACTGCCTTGTCACAATTTCATCATACATATGGAAGTACTTATGAGGCTCCATTCCTTTGTCAGCATCAACAGGTAGTTGATAAATTCTCAGAGAGGAGTTGTTATAATCCAGCAGTTAAAAAAGGAAAGTAATGCTTTATTATGGGATTGGCCTACCACCTGTATCAAGAAGCAGCTACTGAATCCAATTTCCCCTGCTTTCCAAGCAGATGACCTAAATTCCCATTTCATTAAATCAGCAAATATGATAAAAGCTAACAGAAAGCACTAGTAAGGTATTGACATTTGGAAGAAATAATGCTGGATCTCAACAAGTCAGAGTCCTAGAAAAGATTTGTAAGATTTTAATTCTGTTCTTGGTTTAACAACTGTACAAAAGCAGAGAGGCAAATTGTCTGAGTTCTCAGACCTTAAGTTCTTCAACTGTGTGATAATATCATAAAACCTGTTATTCTGGCCACAGAGAGTAAAGTAGATTAAATGTGGTAATGTAAGTCCAAGCTTGTCACAAACAAGACAGGGCTGTGCAAGGAACAAGGTAAAAAAGCAGAAACAATAATGACAGTGCAATTTTTATACAAAGTTCCTAGTATTAAATATTAGCCAAAATAAGATACACACATACACACATGTGCTTACACACACATGCACATACACACACACACACAGAGGGGGGAGAGGGAGGGACACACAGAATGAGAGGCGGGGGGAGGAAGAAGGAAGGAAGGAAAGAAGGAAGGAGGGAGGGAGGGAGGGAGAGGGAGGGAGGGAGGAAGGGAAGGAAAGAAAAGGGGGCTAAGGCCAGCAACATTCAGATGCTAAAACTTAATTTAAAATGGAGTGATTTAATGTAGCCATGTTTATTTTTTTAAGAAAGGTCTTCAGCAAATTCATCTACAGAGACACTAACTTAGATCATATTCATTAGTTATACAGCAGAGCAGGTGTGTAGCTTAGTCTTTAGACTGGTTTCCTCCACCTGTGATATTGTGTGTGAAGGAATTTGTTTTCATGGGGTGACTTGAAAATAGCTAAGCAGTATACAAATAAGTAGTGAAACTAATGCTATAAACTCTGCGATGCATTAACGTGAAACTTTTATTTTGAAGAATCTGGTTCAGTTTTCAGTCCTACTCTAGCCACACTCTGGGTTCTAGCTTTCATCCATGTCCCTCTCAAAATACAGTCCCCAGTAAAGACATAATAACTGTTTGCTTTTTAATGTATTTCTGAGGAAGGTTACCCTTTTTGCATATTGGAGGGCTTCTTACGATCCTTTAAGATTTTAAACTTTCTCAATTACCAAATAAATATCCTGCATTCACATTTGTTAAAATGAAGTGCTGTTTAAATGTGGTCCTTTTAAGTGATTGCTCAATATCTATTTGGTTTTTATCAAATCCTATGACTTCCAAAATTTGCTGTCTACATTAGTAAGGAACAAAAAGCTACTCTGGGCAGCATTTAACTCTTGTTGCTGTATCTATCATGCTACATTAAGGCAGTCTATTTAGTCAGTAATTTATGGTTGTTTTCTTAATGAAAAATGCTGTATATGTTATCAGAAATATTCTTTATCTGTCAAAAATGCATCTGATTATTCTCGCAATTTATTACTTTTTACTTAATATCTTAACTTTTGCATACTACTAAATAGACGAACAAAAATTTAACCAATCAATACGTTTACTATATGGGTTGTATGAATTATTAAAATTAACCATTGCTGTTGTTGTTTCTCAAGACCAGCCTTCTCTGTGTGGCCCTGGCTGTCCTAGAACTCTCTCTATAGACTAGTATGACCAGGAACTCCCAGAGATCGGCTTGTCTCTGCCTCCTAAATGCTGGGATTAAAGGTGTGCACCACCACCATCCAGCAATAAAATTAACTTTCCTTGAGTCCTGTATATCTGAATACATATATATATATATATTCTATTTAATCCATAGTTTATATTATGTTTCTAAAAATTATGATGACTGTAATTATCTCTGTATATCTATTTCTCTAACTTAGAATTTCCTGGTAAAAGTGTTAATAAAAACTACAGAAAACTACATGTTACTATATTATGTCATTTCTATAAATCCTGGTATTTGTAAATGCTATCCAATATATATAGAACTGATATATATTTATATAAAACATAAAATAAGTATGCATTTTATATAAAATATATATACATTAATGCTGAGTAATAATGTACTAAACACTTTGTATAATGTCAGACATTGCTTCTTTAAGCAACGTCCATTTTGTGTCTGCATGATGACCATATAAAACCGATACAACCATAAAGCACTTTCTGGGATTAAGTTGTATGTGCTGTAATTACTACTGTATAATCTTATTTTCTATAATTAGCTTAAAAATAACAAAGTGAAAATCATTAAAGACCAGCATGTTATACAAATATAGAATTATTTATTAATATATGTTCTCAAATTGACCATGCTATGCAAATACAGTTTAATAATTTATTTTCTCCAGTTTTCGATGTTATCTTTCAATATCTCTGTATTTTCCATAATGCTCTTCAAAATTGTTGAATTCCCATTTTTGTTCTAGTGTGGCATGCTATTCATATTCTCTTGACCAGGCTCTAATATTTTTGCTAATATTTTCTATAACTTTGTGCATATGTATGATATATATATTTTACTTTGTAAATGCTATGCATTTTGTAAAAGTCCTGTTGGATTTTGATGATATACAAATAAATTCTTTTGTGATTTTTCTGCTAGAGATGGGGTTTTATTTGCCAAGTTGAACTGGCAGGTTTCACCTTAGTATGATATTTGAATACTGAGCCTACCTTTAAAATTCTCTCATTTCTCAAAAATTGTAGAACAGTTGCACCTGGATTTTTCTGCTATGCTAAGAGGCATGCTACCACCACTGCATATTTTTCTTTCAATATCCCTCCAATGAGTTTTCATGCTATTGTACTCATTTTCAAGTATAAAGATATTTCTGTCTTAAACTATAATCTATATGCTAATGAGTCTCTACTCTGTACCTTCATGTCTCCTACCTACAATATATTCCTGAGCATAGCCATTCAAAATCTACACCTTATAACTCAAAGTATAACAAGATTGAAATTTGAAAATGGCATCAGTGTCTTTGATCCTGCTTTGAGTCTTGTCATCCTTTGCCTAGAGCCAGCCTCATCTCTAGTCTCTGTGTCTTCCTCGTGTTTATTCTGTTACCTATCCAGTCTTGGGCAGTGACTTAGTTCATCTTGTCTCTCAAATCAGACACCAGGAGGCGATTTCTGATAATTTTCTTTCACTTCCTTTCAGTAGATTTCCTTTCATTTCTGTATCCAAGTTCCCCCACACCCCCTGGACAAGCATTGGTAACCAAGATTCAGATATTAACTTGTTACCTAACTGTATTTCTGCAATTTTTCACTGCCTCTTTGTACAAAGGCTTGAATTCCTTTATATCCTTCCAATTCTGCAAGAATCAGTCTCTGGAATTCGAATTTCAGTGAGCTCTTTCTTCTGTCTTCAAGTCCTTTAATAAGTCACTCTATATCAACATTGAATTTTTTCTTTCTGACATTGTTATTATGTGTCCTCTGCACACATCTTTATTACAAACAAAACCTCTAGATTTGGAAATTATTTAACTTTTTTTCAGTTTCTCTTTTTATTATTTTAATTTTAAATAACTTGTTTTACATGTCAATCCCAGTTCCCTCTCCCTCTTCTCCTCCCGCACCCCCCCACACTATTCCCTAGGCCTCCCACCCTATCACCATTTCCTTCCACATAGGGGATATCTAGAGTCTGTCATTTCACTCAGGGCAGGGTCCAGGCACTCCCCTAAGAGTCCAGGCTGAGAAAGCATCCCTTTTTGTGTTATGGACACACGATGTCTATTTGTATGCCAGGGATGAACACTGATCCACTGCCCATGGCTCCATAGGTTGCCCAGGCCTCCTCACTGACTCTCACATTCAGGGGGTCAGGATCAGTCCCATGCTGGCCTCCCAGCTGTCGGTCTGGTGTCCAAGAGCTCTCCCCTGTTCAGATCAGCTGTCTCTGCTGGTTTTGCCAGCCCATTCTTTGCCAATTTGATCATCGCTCCTCTCTCTCTGTCACTGGGTTCCTTGAGTTCAGTTCAGTGTTTAACTGTGGGTGTTTGTATTATTTAACTTTTTAAAACCTCTGTTTTGTTATTTTGTTCATCATAGACTATATTTAAAATATTTGATTTGATCTCTCTCAATCATCTACTTTCAGTCCCTATTAACAGAATTTGTAGAATTTTAAATATGAATAAAAAAGTTCATTTATAATTTGATATGTTTAAAAATACCAATCTAGATGAAAATTTTAGAGAAGATTGAAAGCAGTACAAAACATAAATATTTTTGTTTATTTACTAATTAAAATTTTACAACATGGTACATGAACTTTTCAAGCTAAAGAAACCTTTTCATTTATTCTAGTATCATATTAATATTTCTAATTAAAAATAGATGCATCAATTTTATTGCTATTTGGTGTTTCAAATAAGCGGGAAGTATACTATTAATTAAGAAATCGGCAAAATATTGTTTTTATTTATTAGAAAAAAAGACATTTATCTTCTATTCTGTTGGAAAAGCAAAGGTCCTTATTGAATTGGTGCATTTTTAACTCCTTAATAATATTATATGCACCTGGATACATGAGTTCTTCAAATTTTAATTAAACTTGCATTTCTTTTCTTTTTGATGACATATTATGTTTTAGAGATTATTTATTTTGTTTGCTAAAACCTCTCAATTTTGATACTTTATTTTCAAAGCTCTATTAATTAATGAATGTACTTATGAAAGCTAAAAAAAGACTGCTTTTTTAAGTTTTTCTTATCTAAAATATATTTATTTTTTATGATTTTTTTATTTTATGTTCCAGTTTAAATTTAGATAAGAAACAAGGTTGCTTCACAAGTCAGTTTCAGGTCCCTCTCCCTTTCCCTCCCCTCCTCCCGTGCCCTCCACCCAAACCCCCCCCGTGTTATCCCCTCATTCCCCCAGGGAGGGTGAGGCCCTCCATGGGGGTGTCCATAGTCTGTCATTTCATATAGGGCAGGGCCTAGACACCTCCCCAAGAGTTCAGGGTGAGAGTGCACCTCACATTGTTCTATGGGAGTCCCAAGTCCGTGTGTATACTGGGGATGGGTACCGATCTGCTGCCCAAGGCTCAATAGATTACCTAGGCCTCCTCACTGACACCCAGATTCAGGGGGTCTTGATCAGTCCCATGCTGGATTCCCAGGCTGATGCCTGGGATTCAAGAGTTAACCTTTGTCTGGTCAGCTGTTTCTGGGGGTTAAACCAGCCCAGTCTTAATCCCTTTGATCATCAGCCCTCCCTCTCTGTTACTGGCTTTCTTGAGTTCAGCTCAGTACTTAACCAAGGGAGTTTGCCTTTTCTTCGATCGGCCACTAAATGAAGTTTCTGTTTCCCAGACTCTCTGGCCATAGGATTGTAGGCTGGCACTCCCCAGATCTATGTCTAAAATCCATATATGAGAGAGTACATGCCATGTTTCTCTTTTTGTGACTGGGTTACCTCACTCAGGATGGTTTCTTCTAGTGTCATCCATTTGCCTGCGAATCTCATGATTCCATTGTTTTTTTCTACTGAATAGTACTCCATTGTGTAAATGTACCACATTTTCTCTATCCACTCTTCGGTTGAGGGACATCTAGGTTGCTTCCAAGTTCTGGCTATTACAAATAATGCTGCTATGAACATAGTGGAACAGACGTCTTTGTTGTATGAATGGGCATCTTTTGGATATATGCCTAAGAGTGGAGTTGCTGGGTCTTGTGGTAGGTTTATTCCCATTTTTCTGAGGAATCTCCATATTGATTTCCAAAGTGGCTGAACCAGTTGGCACTCCCACCAGCAATGGAGGAGTGTCCCCCTTTCACCGCATCCTCTCCAGCATAAATTGTCATTGGTGTTTTTGATTTTAGCCATTCTGACAGGAGTGAGATGGTATCTCAGAGTTGTTTTATTTGCATTTCCCGGATGGCTAAGGATGTTGAACACTTTCTCAAGTGCCTCTCAGCCATTTTAGACTCCTCTATTGAAAACTCTCTATTTGGTTCTGCAGCCCACTTTTTAATTGGGTCCTTTGATGTTTTGGAGACTTGCTTCTTGAGTTCTTTGTAAATTTTGGAGATCAACCCTCTAGAATGCTTATATACATGGAAACCAGAGTAATGATTGAGACAAGTTTAGGTATAAAGGATAAGAGAATGAGTGCTAATGTGTACAGTTTTATCTTTTGAAGTGACAAGAATATATTTAAAAGGTAGTTCTACAGCTCTGTGTTTAAAAAGAAAGCATTGTTTAAAATTATTTAAATAATGAGTCTTGACATGGGAATTCTATCTTACTAAAGTCACATGGTATAGAAATAAAACTAGGCTAGAACTCACTGTAAGCAACTGTTACTGCTGCTTGTATACTACATATTATGCTGTCACAATGATGTCAACCTGTTTTACACAAACATCTTGTACCACCTACACTTTACAAACATGTTTTTAATCCATGGACCCATATATACAAATGTATTTTCAATATCATATGGGTATTTTTCTAAGCATATACCTGAATGCTCTAAACAGATATTTAAACCAATTGTCAGCTTTTCATTATTATATATTCTAACCAAGTATGTAATTTCTCCCCATGTAACTTTGAAGCACATTGATTTAAGCCACTGGAATATTTGGATAAGTATAGCTGTTTAAGTTCAAATTCTGTAATTTTGAGGAAGATTTTATTTATTTATACTTCAACAATGTCTTCAATCCAAAACTGTGTCTATCCAATCTTCTAATTTTGCCAATCCAATCATATACAGCCCTACAACTTTATTATGCTTTGATGATAACTAAATGTCAAGTCTCACATTAGCTTGTTCATTGTTTGTGTTTTCTGTGTGTTTTATTTGGATAGTTTAATACTTGTCCTAAGAGAAGAGATGCTATACATGTTCTTTGTACACATTTTCATCTTTGAACCTCTAGAAGTTTTAACTCATTAATTATGCAAAAATGTGGTATTGGGCATTGTTCCAAGTATTCCCATGTAGGTAATGGTAGCATATTTACAGTCAAATAGATTTAGATCTGTAGTTAACAGTGATAATTAACCACCTATAAATGTTATAATTATTTTCAGCCAAATAAATTTTGATCTAAATGATTCATTTAATTACTATACATATATGATGGTTCATGTCACTGGACCTAGAATCCACTAAAAGCCTAGACAATGGATGTGCCCGTGAGGAACTCTCAAGATCAGATTACATGAAGTATGAAGATACAGCCTAAATATTTTTAGCACTGCCTAGTGGCAGTCCAGTTAAGAAGATGGAGAAGAAAGGAGTTTTGTACTTGGCCTGTTTGCCTCCATTCTGTGGGGAAGGCCATCTATCCTGTTAATACACTCATGTTAGAGCCAACTTCTTTGACATGCCAACACTGGCTGAAGATCAACACCTCTTCAGGAATCTTCTTTCCATGCATAAAATACTACACTGGGATGCTAAGTTAGTCAGCCTTATGACCTAAATAGTAACCAGACTACGATTTATCGTATGATTTTGCCTTTTTTGGACTACCTAGATGGTATCATGTAAACTGATAGTGTTTAATTGCATCATTAAGTAGCAACTGTGGACAATATAATGAGGTTGACTCATCTCTACTTTATGTGTAAATACACAAAATGTGTTTCTACAGTTTATATTAAAGTAACATATGTCTAACTCTGTGACTGTACATCTGTATTCTAAATTGGTGCTTCAAATATATGTTTTCATCTCAACTACTAAGATAAGCTCTTTAGAATATAATTAAATGTGTGAATGCATACAATACTTATCTTTTGGTGTCAGAAATTCTTTTCAGTAGAAAATTAAAACTTTATGTTCTTAGAAACACGGATGGTTTATATTTTCTAAAGAAAAAAGTAATTAACCAAAATGTGTTCTTTTCTTCACCTTGATACAAAGGTTTTTATTCTCTGCTATATTTTATTGTTTTTCTATCACTCTACAAGATTTCTTCCACGCATTTTTTCTTTGGAGCATCAGGTTCGAATAGCCCCGAATGTCATTTTTAATATATTTATTTCTATTTTTATAGTCATCTGTAAGCTATGTTTTTGTTACTAAAGCTTTATAAATGGAAACAATATATTAGCATTTATATGCAAATTTGCATATATATTTTCTGAATCATTCATCTTATCAAACTATCAAAAATGCCCAAACATGAAGAAAGCAGCAGACATTTTTATATGTGAGATGTAAGAAGTTTAGAAATTGATTTATAACTCTGTATTAGTTATAGCAATGAGTTGTGAAAATAAATTATTTTTCTAATACTATGAGAGAAATATGTTAAGACATATGATGCAGAAATCAAATTTGGATAGACAAGAAAATCAGACTATAGCTAAAGGCTGGCTGTGGAGAGCAGACGCGACATGAGCTATGAAGTTGTGGGGATACTTATTACACGGGTATTTTGATGAATTTATGTAGCCCGAGTCAGTGTATGAAAGAAAGCTGTGAGTGGATGTAGAATCTGGGAAACGCTGGCACTCTTGCATGTGTTTTACAGGCTTCATTTGCAACAGATAAGTCCAGTTAGGTCCAGATTCAAATTCCCTATTAATTCAGACATAGGGAGAGTAATGATAATTACTGGATATATATCCACCAATTTCCTCAAAGATATACATTCTAGGGAAAATGTTTTACTAAGGCTACACTGTGATCCCTTATGAATGATTCAGAAACAACTTTTTGCAGCTCACCATCATCTCTTTTACTGCCCTTAGGTGAGTATGGCACTACCAACATCTGTCATTTTTTTTCATTATTTTGGTTATAAACTAAAAGAGTAGAGATTATGGGAAAGGAAGTATATAACAAGGGCACTTACAAAAGTCACAGTTCCATGACACAGGGCTGTTTAATTTCATTCAAAAGATTCCAGAATACCCAGTCATCCTGTCTCTTTCCCATTTGAAAATGGGCTTCTAATATGATGACAGAATAATGCATTATAGACTACACTGTTTCAGTACACACAACAACGCAAGGGAAGTCTATACAGGAGGGAAACCTGTAGACTCTAAAGGAATTAAAGTCTGGAAAGTGTATCTACTACAAATATCAAGCAAAATCAAATTCCTAGCCACATTAACATGAATAATCTCACTAATGTTTTACTTAACACAGTCTCTAGAACTAGTTTCTACCAGTAAAATTATGAAGCATTTAAAAAGATTATTTTAAAAAGTAGGACACTGAAGAAACAAAGCAAACACTAGAACCAGACTGATGTAGGATGGGATGTTAGAATTATGTAACAGGTAATTTAAAATAACTGAAATTACTGCATTAAAAATTCTAATGGAAAAATGAGCATCACATAAGAATAATTGAGGGCAGTAATAAGGAAATTCTAATAATAAAAAGGAATGCTAGGAATGCAAAACAAGTCATGCAACTGTCACCCACATTTATAGGGCCCAGCACAGTCCCATGCAGGTTCCCCAGATATCAGTCCAGGTTCAGTGAGCTCCTACTATCTCAGGTCAGCTGTTCCTGTGGGTATCCCCAAAATGGCGTTGACCCCTTGCTCATTTTATAACTCTTCCCTCAATTTGACTGAACTCTAGGAGTTCTGCCCAGTTTTTGGCTGTGAATCTCTGCATCTGCCCCAATTAGTTGCCGAATGAGGTTCTATGATGTCTCCCTCAGTCAGGGTACCACTTTGCTTGCTTTCCCTCTCTCCTGTCCTTCCCCCATGTCTACCATCCAGGTCCCTCTCTTCTCCTGCCCACGCCCCCTTCACCTTCCGTCCCCCCATGTTTAATTTTCTCAGGAGATTTTGTCTATTTCCCTTTCCCAGGGGATTCCATGTGTGTCTCTCTTAGGACTCTCCTTGCTACCTAGCTTCTCTGGGGTGGTGGACTACAGGCTCTTTATCCTATGCTTTACATCTTTTATCCACTTATGAGTGACTACATACCATGTTTGTTGTTTTGGGTCTGGGATACCTCTCTTAGGATGCTTTTTTTTCTAGTTCCCTCCATTTGCCTGCAAATTTCATGATGTCATTTTTTTTTGTCCCTGAGTAGTACTCCATTGTGTAAATGTATCACATTGTCTTTATCTATTCTTCAGTTGAGGGGCATCTATGTTGTCTTCAGGTTCTGGCTATTATGAATAATACTGCTATGAACACAGTTGAGCTAATATCCTAATAGTATGAGGTTACATCTTTTGGGTATATGCCCAAGAGTAGTATTTCTGGGTCTTGAGGTTGATTGATTCCCAACCACATATCTGACAGAGGATTTATCTCCAAAATATATAAAGAACTCCATAAATTAGACATAAAAATACCAAATAATCCATTTAAAATGGGGTACCTATCTAAACAGAATTTTCCACAGAAGAATCTCAAATGACTTAAAGATACTTAAGGAATTGTTCTACATCCTTAGCCATCAGAGAAGTGCAAACCAAAATGACTCTGAGATACCATGTTACACCTGTCAGAATGACTAAGATCAAAAACACCAATGATAGCTTATGATGGAGAGGATGTGGAGTAAGGGAGACACTCCTTTATTGCTCGTGGGAGTGCAACCATGTACAACCATTTAACCCACTTCTATATATGTACACGTTGGTGTGTGAATGGTGGCTTTTACCTCTCCTCCTGCATGTCTCACTCTTCCTGTCTCAAGCTAGTGATTCCTCATTTCTTCTTCCCAGATCTCACTTTTCTCTAACATCCCGCTTAACCTTTTCCTGCCTAGCTAATACCATTCAGCTCTTTATTAAACCAGTTGCAGTGACATATCTCTACATAGTTAAAGCTGTAATGTACAACAAGAACACACAGATATATACAATAAATTCAATATTTAAACTGCGGAAACCCAAAGACAAAGGAATAGGAAGTTTGAGTGAGGTGTAGAATAGGGGGAAAACAGAATGAGAAATACCATAAAAGAGGGAGTCATAGGTTCGAAGAGAGATCTGGCACCAGTGAGACCTCTAGTGATCTAAAGGGATGACACCAACTGGTAAGCTAAGCAATAGTGGAGATACCATCTTAAATGTTCATTCCTGATAATGAACTTGACGTCTACACTATATGCCATCATAGAACCTTCATCCAGTGACTGATGGAAGCAGAGGCAAACACCCACAGTTAAACACTGAACTGAACCCGTGGAACCCAGTGACAGAAAGAGGAGCCATGAGCAAATTGGCAAAGAATGGGCTGGCAAAACCAGCAGAGACAGCTGATCCGAAAAAAGGGGTGGCTCTTGGACCGCAGACTGACACCTGGGAAACCAGCTTGGGTCTGATCCAGACCCCCGAATGTGAGAGTCAGTGAGGAGGCCTGGGCAACCTATGGGGCCCTGGGCAGCAGATCAGTGTTAATCCCTGGCATACAAACGGACTTCGTGTGTCCATAACACAAAGAGGGATGCTCTCTCAGCCTGGACTCTTAGGGGAGTGCCTGGATCCTGCCCTGAGCGAAATGACAGACTTTGGATATCCCCTAGATGGAAGGAAATGGGGATAGGGTGGGAGGCTGGGGGGGATGGTGAGGGGTTTGGGAGGAGGGGAGGGAGAGGGAACTGGGATTGACATGTGAAGCAAGCTATTTAAAATTAAAGTAATAAAAAAGAGAAGAGTCTTGAAATGAAAAATTATGCTGCAGAACATTTTTCACTTTGTAAAAATGTGTTTTGTATCTTTTTTTAGATGTACTCTTATGAACATAATATCCAAGTCACATGCTTACACGTCAGCATTCACAAAGTTGTACCTAGTGAGACGAATGTGAGACTCCAAATGGCTGTTTAGCAGACTATTTTCCTGAAGAAGAAATTATTCTGGAAACAAATATGTATCAAATATTACATTGCTAAAAAAACAATCTTTTGTCAATTCTAATCTATTATAAACAATACACCATATTATTTGAAAAATGTATATTGATATAGTTTATTTATGGTTAATACATGCCAGGGATTAAAGAACTTAAGTTTAGGTATCAAACATGTTAGTTATGATGTCAGGTCTTTCTCATCTACCTGTTTTACTCCTTTTTAAAGATGTTGTTCTCAAATACATTGCTATAAATAAGCCAGCATTTGTGATATCAATTAAGTCAGTGATTCTTTGTAACATTTATGTGCATGCATATGTGTGTTTATATGTGCATGTATGTATATGCATATAAATGTATGCATATATTTACAAATACAGTAATGTTTGATTTTAGGGACTAAGTACACCAAGGATGCATTTATCACACTGCATGCTTATCATAGCTATTTCCAGATATATCCACCTGTGCTTAAAACCTTGCAAGGCTGTTATCTTTCTCATTCTTTCTTCTTAAATCAGTAATCATATAAATTCTAATTTTTTACTTTTACAATGACAAAGAATCAGATCTTCTTCAAAATGGCATTCAGTGTCATGCTTCTTTTTTCTCTCCCAGTATACATGATGGTTTATGCTTATTATTTCACCTGACTCCCAGAACCTCTACCTGTACTTCATATTCTCATCTCACTCTTTTTGTCTACTAGTTAAGGTGATGAGGAGCTACTTTCATAGAAGACTGTGAGACCCATCCCACCATTAAAATAATATGCAGAGGTGGAAAATGTACTGTCTTCTTGTTTTGTTCTCTATATTTCAGATCTAACATCAAAATGCAACCTTTTTAATTCAAAGGAAGAAAACATTATTCGGAGTTTTGAAGTGGCAAATATATTTTCCTTAGAATAATAGGCTTTCCAATGTGTATACAGTTTGAGAATATTAAGTACATACCTATGGACAGTAAAATGACTATCTCATATATACATATACATAAACATATATATATATTTATACATGTGTGTCTGCTAATTGTTAATAATACAGATATGTATTATTTTCAGTAAGCAAAATTTTTTAGTAGACAAAATAAAATTTCATTCAAAGATAATAATTTTAATAATTAAAATGGTTCAGAATCTCTACCAGAATAAACTTAAAATTTGCTGTTATAAAATATATAGCTTCTTCATCAATACTTTACAAGGACTAGTGAGCAACCCAGTAATGCTCTGTACTGCTTTGAAAGACCTCAGGATGCTCTTGACTAACAACATAGGGAGAGGGTTCCAGCTTTTTTATTTGTCAGTCTGTGGATTAGGAGAGGAGCTTTATCCCCTTGTTGGGTAATTCATATATAATATGTAATATATCATAAATATATGTATGTATGTGTGTTTGTGTGTGTGTGCATGCTTTCTCACATACACACACAACACAATATAATAGGTTTCCATATGTTTTTTTCTGCATGTGTATGAGTGAGTGTGCTATGTGTACTCAGTGTCTTCAGGGACCATAAAGGAGATCATATCTACTGTGGAGTTAAAGAGGGCCAGAAGCAGCCATGTAGATGCCCGGAAACGAACCTGGGTCTCCCCAGGGAATTGAAACTAATGTCATTTTTATCCAAAAGCTCTTTCTGCAATGTAATGCAAGCATTTCATTCAGAATTACACTAAAGTCATTTTAAAAAGAAGTCAAGTTAGAGCAAAGAGGAAATCTACAGAAAATGTTGCCAGTATGTGATGGCCTTTTACTCATTAAATATCCTAAGAATAAAATTTTAGCTACATTCAAAATATGCTTAAATTATCTCATCGTGTGTTTTACTATCTTTTCCTCTTTTCCTTGATTAATTTACCCAAAGAGGTGATCAAATAGTGGTTTGCATTGACAATCTGTGGAGAAAATGATTTAAAATATAAAAGTGAAACCATTACTGAACTATATATAATTCAATACAATGACATTCATGTGATCAGTGATGTAACAAGAGAAAACCACTGTCCTCTTTCATTTTTCATGAGTTGGCTTTTTATTTTCCCCAAAGACATGTATTCATCCATCCTTCTTACTTTTCCAATGTTGAGACTGTCAAAACCATACATTTATAACTGGATTATCTTGTCAATGTTATAGTAGAACTGAGACAATTAGGAAAATGTAACTAATCATTGAACTGAGTAGTCCAAGAAGTATATGGATAAATCACCAAAATACAGTATGTCATGCCACTGTGAGGATCACAGACCAGTAAGTACATGCTAAGATTGTTTTTGGTGATCTGAAAATTATCTAGAAAGATATTGTTGTAGAAAGTAAATTTTAAGCTCTTATTCTCTATAACTTTCAAACTGCTAAATTTTTAATAGAAGGAAAAACAATAGTTTTGAAGAGTTTTAGAACAATATTAGACATATATGACCCATGGGAGCTTATATTGGCAAGCAAAGCTTTATTCTTTTTAGAGACCATTTCTAGGAAATGAATAAAAAGAAAAAATGAGATATATTTACCCCCAAATGTGAGTGTCAGTGAGACGGTCTGGGCAACCTATGGGGCCCTGAGCTGTGGATCAGTGTCTATCCCTGGTATACAAACTGTCTTCGTGTGCCTATAGCACAAAGAGAGATGCTCTCTCAGCCTGGACTCTTAGGGGGAGTGCCTGGACCCTACCAAGAGTAAAATGACAGACTCTAGATATCCCCTATGGGGAAGGATTTGGCAATAGGGTGGGAGGGAGGGGGGGGAAGGGGAGTGCGGGAGGAGGGGAGGGAGAGGGAACTGGGATTGACATGTAAAACAAGCTATTTAAAATTTAAAAAAATTCAAAAAATTTATTATTAAAAGGATAAGACAAGTAGAATGGGTTGAATGAAAATGGCTCACATGGAGTGGCACTCTAAAGAGTTGTGGCTTGCTGGAGTAAGTGTGGTCTTGGAGGAAGTATGCCACAGGGACAGGCTTTGATGTTTTAGAAACTCAAGCAAGGTCTAAGGGTTCGTTCCCTCTTCCGGCAGCAGGAACTAGCCAATGAGAAGCCCTGGACATTGGCTGAGAGATTGTGACTAATAGAGTCCCTGTGTGTTGTTTTGGTTTGATGCATCTCTTGAATGCAGTAGGTGGGAAGAATGCTTCTTACACACACCAATTGGTTATCTAATATCAAATGGTCATCCCTGAAAATGTATAACTGCAAATAGCACTATGCAAATTAAGCAGGTGGCATTTATATCTCAATTAAATAATAATATGATGCATTGCCTATATAGCTAAATATTGTAGATGGAAAACTGATATCAGAAAATTGAGGTGCCTTCTTCTCCATGCCACAATTTTTTTCAGTACCAACTCTGAACCAATACACACTAGATAACTGCTCTATCCCTAACCTTTATCACTTGCCCTACTCTCACTTACTTACTTTATTTATTTTTTATTTTTGAAAGAGAGTCTTCCTACATTTCACAGGATGGCACTGAACTAACCCTTTCTTTTCAGGAAAATCTTGTAATGCCATCCTCTTGTGTGAAACTCCAGTCATTGTGACTGAAGTCCAATACCACCAGGACAGGCAGTTTTGGTTCTGAGTATTGGACTAGGATCTACTGTCTCTTTATAATTTTTATTGTCTTTATTTTTAAACTATGCTTATTGTGCAATATTATTCAGAAAGTTTAAACTGCATTTACTGTAGAATTTGATGAGTTTGGAGATATATACAACCATGTATTGATGATCACAAACAAAAATATGAAAATTTTTTCACCCGTATTACCACTCACTTTAATAACCAGCATTATTTGTGGGTTTTGGATATATATACCTTGAATTGTGTAGCATGAAGTCTTTTGCCTCTGTTGTTTCAGTATAAGGATTTAGGTTCAGGGTTTTTGTTTTTCATTGCCATATAACATTCTACTGCACTCTGTTTTGTTTTATGTACCTGTGCATACATAGTTTTTATATTTTCACAAATCAGCAGTATACGGTTATTCCAAGTTTGAGGCCAGCATAGGCTTCTATGAACGCTTGCATAAATACTTAAAGACAGCAACAAATTCAGATAAGCCTACAACAACCATAAAATTGCTGACCTTCATATAAAACAATTTATTGTATATAGCTTATGCTAGATATAAAATATATAAATTACCTCTAATTAAACTTTAAGCTAATTGAATTTTTTCTGTCTTCAGATAAACCAGTGACAAAAGCTATCAACATCAAACAATTTTCTTTTATAGAGGCTAAAAAATATGGATTTGGTTGTTGATTTGAAACAGATAATATTACAACATATTTAAATGATGCATAAATACTTTTCTGCTCACGGAAAGTTGGTATAGCATACAACAAAACCAAACTTAGGATACAATATTCTTGGGGATTTTTTGTCAGTATCACTCAGGAAATTTTGCCACAGTGTAAAGTTGATATTTGATGCCATTAAATTGAATATTGTCTTTTGAGCATAAAATTAAATTTTATGACATTTTCAAAATGCCTATAGGGTGTGAGAAGTCTCATATTTACATGATACGCAACAATAAAATGGAGAAAATTATAAACCTTTCCTTAGAGAGAGTCAGTGTCCAAGTACATGAGAGGCTTTGGAGGGCAGGAAAGGAAGAGGAAATTATGTAGTTATATTAAAATCTTAAAAAGTTAAAAAATCATTTAAATAAATAAATGAAGGCATCAGTATATGGTTCACTAGTATATATGATATTATTTCATCTATACTTGACTGCATAAGTTGAGCTGTTCTTTGCACACATATTCACAAATAAAATGCACATATATATGCAAGTATTAATGATACATTATGACTATTTATTACAATCTAAATAATAACCTATAGCTATACAATATATTAATTTGGACCACTTCCTAATTTCAGTGAGGTAACCAAAATTGGTAAACCATTCAGAACATAGTTTTTCTTGTGGCTGGTAGTCTAAAGATCTCATTATAGACATAGATTATGTGTCTTCTATTACCCTTGGATGTTTTTTTTTCTTCATCCTGTCACTTCATTGTGACAAAACACTCCTCATTAGATGCAAGTACCATACTCATTTTCCAAATGGAATGATAATGATAACAGGGAAGTTTTTTTTTCTTTTCTTTCTTCTTTTTTTTTATAGAACATTTTTCTATGTTAATTGGGGGAAAGAAACAGCTTAGGACCTGAGTTATTCCCTCACACCAGTGGGTCTTTTGTGGAATAAGTATCTTTACTCTAAGGGTACAAGTCCAGCAGACAGAAAACAGGCAGGGTACACTGAAAGATGGTGATGTTTGCATGGCAGATGTGAGGAGAAGAGCAGGAAATCCAGACAAAGCTGTTTAGCATTTGCAGGGGGGCATCCTTGATTGTTTGTGTTCTAAACACAAGGTTTTGAAGTATGCAAAGTAAATTGATGTATCAGCTTTCTGTTTTCAATCTTATAATATGTTTACAGGGAAAATGCACATAATTTACTTAACAGAATTTGAAGACATGTGTTGATAGTCATTAATATACAGTGCAATAGAAACGCTGTATCTTTGAGAATGTGTTTGGAGACCTGTGACTGCTCTGCCATGGGTTTCCTACAAAAGTCCCTATCGCTGCTCTTTTAGATTAGTCTCAGCTTTTGTGTTGAATCCACGTGGTTTGGGAGATTGTAACTAACAGTTGTAAGGTACAAGGGATTCAAGGAGACGTACTCCTTTGGGGAGTTCTTCAAAGGGGTAATCTTATTTCCAAGACCTGAAAATATCATAATGATTTCATTCTCCCATAGTCTTCTTGACGACCTTGATTAGAATTGCAATCAGACATAGACTTGTTTATGAGCTGTTCTGTCTTTTGGAATGAGAACTTCCTGCTTCTGCCTGGCTTTCCCACACTTCTTCTTCCATGGGATTTGTACAGAATGTCTCATTGGCTGACACCGCTGATAAGGATGCTTCCATGAGTGTCCAAATCAACACAAATTTAGAAATTTAGAGCTATACAATGCAATATACAAACAAAACACTTTATAAAAGAATCAATTAATGAATATTTGAAAATTCTAGCTTAGGCAAGACAAAAAAACCCCAAAATAATAGTACTAAGACCTATAACACCAAACAGTAAACACACATACTAAAAAATTAAAATTAATGCTAGAAGAAATTTTGCAAAAATAGTGTGAAAATTTTTGTAGTTCATCAGATGGTTACTTACTTAATGCGGTTCAGATTCACTCATTTTTAAGTTTTCAGTTCATGATATCATACCTCTGCCTTAAGTCCACTATTAGAAAAATTTTCTAACTGGAAAGTGGGATACATTCTTCAAAAAAACAAACAAATAAACAAAAAACAGTAAAGGCATAGCAAAACACACTCAAAATAATGAAATACTCTGTGTAACAAATAGGGCAATAAGTCCCATAAAACAGGTATAGTGTGGGATGAGCTCATGTGTCAGTATAAGGCTGTGACAGGTTCAGAGGAAGTGAAAAGCACACTGAAAGTGTGATACAAGTAATTACCTAAAAAGTAAAAGGGCCCCATAAGTATATTGATTTGTCACAGAAAGTGCATTAAATATAAATAGCTATAAAATGCCAAAGTCTGACACAGGAACACATCCATAACATTTGATAAAGAAATGTGAGAAGTTAATACATTTACCAAACAAAGAAATTCATAAGATAGTATGAGTCAAGAAAGTCAGATCATTTGGATCTTGTAGGTCCAGGAATTTTTTTAAGAGACATACATTGACCTGTTTAGCATTCTGCCTCTGACTCTCCTGTTAAAATTAGAGTACAGAGAAGTAGAGGCGACTGCAGGGTAATCAGCTGGGAGACTAGTCTAACATCTCTGAAAGTCTAACTTGCTTATGGCTAGCAGATGGTAGTCTAAGCTTTAAGAAGAATAATGGTATTAAGTAGCATAGGAAAACAAAATGAACTGACCAGTGTGGTATCTCCAGGAAAATAAGGGAATTGTGTTACGAATGACAGCGACTATTCTATTCAAGCATTTTTGCTTTGTTAACTGAGGGATCAAAGAGCTAATGTTGAAAGTGACTGATGGTAAGTGAATTAGAAGACTCAGTCCTTCAACAGTAGCAACCATGGTAATTTTTTTAAAAAATTGGTAGAAACACTGGGTTCCAGGAGTTCAGTTCAGTGTTTAGCTGTGGGTATCTGTCTAAGCTTCCATCAGTCACTGGATGAAGGTTCTAGGAGTGATGAGCAAAGGGATCAAGACTGTGCTGGTGAAAGCCACAAAGACAGCTGACCGGACAAAGGGGAGCTCTTGAACCCCAGACTGATGGCTGAGAGGCCAACAGGTGACTGATCCAGACTCCAGAAATGTAGTGTCAGTGAGGAGGCCTTAGAAATCTCTGGGGTCTTCAGTAGTAGATCAGTGTTTACCATGGCATATGAATGAACTTTGGGAGCCTATTCCACATAGAGGGATGCTCTCTCAGTCTGGACAAATGGGGAAGGGCCTAGATCCTGCCCTGGATGAAATGACAGAGTCTGGAGATCCCCCCAAGGAGGGCCTAACCCTCCCTGGGGAATGATATGGGGATTGGGGAGGTGGAGGGGGCTGGTGGAGGGACAAGGGACTAGGGGTGGGAAAGGGAGCTGGGATTAACATGTGAAGCATTCATGTTTCTAATTTAAATAAAACCATGTACTGAGGAATAAAAAAAAAATGGAAGAAACAAGTGACAGCAAATGTGTGAAAACATTGCAAAGTGTGCTGGAATAGAAGCAACTGAGGATGAGAAAGGAATTGGCTATGTGGCCTGGACCACCCCAGAAATTGTGGTCTTCCTATTTCAGTGTAATGAGTTCATGGAACACAGTCCTCCAAATGTCCCAAGAAAAGAATTCAAGACAGAATAGACAGCTGATGTTTAAATTGAGAATAAAAACTCAGTGGTGAAAGAGAAATGGATGAGGGAAGAAGAGATATAATCTGTAGCATTCTCTCTCTCTCTCTCTCTCTCTCTCTCTCTCTCTCTCTGTGTGTGTGTGTGTGTGTGTGTGTGTTGGGTGGGAGCTATCAGTAGGGAAATAATCGCTAAGGTGATGGATCAGCAATGAGTAGAGTGATGGTATGTATAAAAAGCCACGAAGGTTGTGGAATGTAGACTCAAACACAGGCAATGGACTGCTTCATTTGGTAATTCTTTTCTAATATTACCTAACTTTCATTTAATTGGAGTTTACAGGAAGAAGACAGTACATAGAGTAATAAAGAAAAGACTAGAAAATATGGTATACTAGTAAAATAGCACACAGGACAGACCACTGGATCATTACAGTCACTTTAATAAAAATACACTGTAGTGTACACTTTAATTGATTCTGAGATTTCACTTACCCTAGAACATGAGGGCATCAACTTCTTTCTAATTCATATAAAACTTCATTCATTTTTAAAAATTTGTCAAATCTGTTCATAACCAATAGGACACTCCATCATATCTATGACTTCCTAACCAAGGAATGAGCAAAAGAGAGTTATTCACTATGGTAAGATGCCATGATCTACCTTAATGCATTAGAGATAGACATGGTTCTGCCCCAACCTATTGTGCCTCACTGATGATTCATCATGGGAGCCCTTACCCATGAACTGGAGTGGACGGTGGGTATACTGGGTGAGGAAGTGAAAAGGGGCAGGAGGAGGAGGGGTGGGAGGGAGAACTAAATTACTTAACTGTTGTCACCAGACTGTAGTTTCAAGAGAAGTACTGCATTCTTCACAGGCTTGTATATTTCTGAACCAGATTTTAATATAAGTGAGCTTTTCTGTGGCACTGCCTGTATAATCTATCCCGTATAGCTCAAACAAAAAGAGTGGACTTTTTTTAGTTGTATAAAACAAGGTATAAAGTCTTACTAGTGTGAAATAGTGGACAGTTAATATTCTTAGGAACATGCTGGGTTTTTTTATGTTGATTCTGTTTGCAAGGAGGATGATGAGGACTTAGGTAGAGAATTCTCAACCTAAGGAATCTCTTACTCTATTAGAAGAAACATAGGACAAGTCTTTTTATGGAAAAAAAACCTTAATAAAAGGAAAAGAAGGCTCACTGTTCTCTGCTTTAAGTTTGAACTTGCAAATATAAGACTTCATACTCCAATGACCCAGGCTGGCTATGTGACATAGAGTGAAGACACGTTGGCAAAAGAAGATATCCAATCATTTCTGCTTTACAGGACACTATTTGTGATAATAAAATTTCAATTACCTGCATCCGGCAATGGTGAATTATGTGTGTCATTATTTCAGTGATCTTTTTGTCTTCATATATAAACTAATGTAAGTTATCCACACACAAGTCATAATTCCCCACATTATTCAAATTCAGCAAATAATTTTTTTTATTTTTGGTTTTTCGAGACAGGGTTTCTCTGTGGCTTTGGAGGCTGTCCTGGAATTCACTCGGTAGACCAGGCTGGTCTCGAACTCACAGTGATCCGCCTGCCTCTGCCTCCCGAGTGCTGGGATTAAAGGTGTGCGCCACCAACGCCCGGCCTCCTTCAGCAAATAATTGTTAACAAGGTAAAAGACGATGTTCATACAAATTGCAGTGCTCAAGTGAATAGGGAGTTAGGATGTAAAAGACGAAATAGGAATGATGATCTCTATCATACACAAAATGACCAACCAGTACCACTATTCTCTAAAACAGATAGAAAATTAGTTTCAGCATCAGTGTAGATTAAGAACATCCCAAATCTATGAAAACTCACTGTCAATTTCAGTTGTAACTTTGAAAATAATTTGAAAAAAGTAAACCTTGAAAATGATTTTTTAAAAAGTAAATAAAAAAGAGGAGGAAGGGAAGCTGTGGCAGGAAAAAACGTTATAAGTGTTTAGGACTTGTACTCAAAGGAGTAAAGTGTATTTTTAAGAGCATACTTCCAATATTTCTTGTACATTTAACCTGATAAAATAATGAATTTTAATTAAATTGCTTTAGGGAATTATTGAATCTTCCCATTTTCATTATCTATTATTTTGTATGACTTAGAGAAAAATAGTTATAAATATTGTCAAAAGATTTTTTCTCAGAAAATAGTTAAATAAACTATCTCTGTTCTAAGGCTAGAAAGATGGCACAATGTTTAAGATGACTTATTGCTCTTCTAGAGGACAGTTTGGCTCCTAGCTCTTGCATCAGGCAGCTCAAAGTTGTCTGTAAGTGCAGCTCCAGGGGATTGGCCTCTGGCCTTGGCTGACCCACTCAAACACATGCTACCACACACATATAGATACAAATGAAAGTAGATTAAGTCTTAAAATATGCTGAAAATCAACAATCAGCCATCTTAATTTAACATATGTGCTAATAGACACACATGTCTTCACTCACATGAACACACACAAGAACAGACACAGGTCACATAAACAATTACTACAAGTAAATAATATTTCTTTATCATTTAAAATATTAATTTCTTTCATTCTGATTAATACAGTTATTTGGATTAATCGCTTAACTTTTGATTAATTTAGTTGCGATCTTGTTTGTCATATTGTTTGTCATTTCAAAGTCTCATTTTGGTAATACCCAAGGCTGACTGGATTAAGTTGAATTACAAAGCCAAGCCTATCTCGACAATTGCATTAATTCTAAAATTGCCCACAGAAAACACAATTCTGGAGCTTTACTTCTACTAACCAAAGTCTAGTCTACTCAAAACTCTTTTAGAAAACAAGTGTTATTATTGTGAAACATAGACAAATGCTCTTGATTTCACTGTGTTAACTGATTGTTTTCTTTATAAATATACGTTTTATTCATCTGCCCATACTTGTTAGATACTATGTATTTCCCCATTGTTTCAGAAGGACAGTCAATATGCTAGTAGTCTCAAAATGAAGAATATTAATGTGCACAGATTTTCTCTTCCAGTCTTTTTCTTTCATTTAAAAAGACATGTAAGCTCCTTTGACATTAATTAAGTTGTTAAATTTCTCAGAGGCATTTCTGTCAGAGCTGGTAATAATTTCACAGGTACATAATTATATTAAGCTCACTCTCAATCTAGTGTCTACTGGGGACTTGTTCATTCTGGAAAAATAAAAATCAAAAGGTGATAGCTCAAGTTTGATTTCCTGTTATTGAAAAATCATTCCTTAATCTTATCCATAGCTAGAGGAAAGATCTCTCTGCTTAATTTTATTAGTAGATGATTTTTGTGATACCCTAGCACATCTATCACATTTAATAGGAAATAGTACCAGATAAATTTCAATGCAATTTCAGGTGCTTGATACCATGGATTAATTCAAGAAGTTGTGCAGGGAAATTCTGACCTCCCCACCCCCAAGAAAACCAAAAAGCACTCCAGCAGTAAGCAAATCAAAAGTACAGTTTTTGACTATTATGCCAGTAGAGAATGAGCAATATCTGCAAAGGATTAGCAACTGATGAATGCAACTTTCCTGGCACTGTTTTTCAAAGTTACAAGGTTTAGAGAAGTATTGTTCATAAAACACCATAGTTTTCTACCTGGTGTTTAGATGAATGGTGGTGCAGTGATTGACATATAAAGACATTTAATGTATGTGAAAGTCAAGGCATTCTGTGTTTCTCTCACACATTCTTTGTTTTCCTTGAATTTTAAAAAATTGATTCTATGGTAACTAATGATTTTAGGTAGTATATTCTTATGGGAAAATGACTTATTCCATAAAGTTAGGAATAAAAGGAGAAAAGAATGGAATGGGGAGGTGGCTCAGCCTTGTGGAGCATCTATTGCTCTTTCAGAGAACCCTGGCTGGTTCCTGGCATCCCATGATGGCTCACCACCCACCATTGGTAACTCCAGTTCCAGGGGATCTGATACTCTCTTCTGACCTGTACTGGCATGTGGGGACACCAGACCTTGAGCAGAAACCCACTTCCCCTTCGGCCTGGGAGCAGGCAGCTGTGAGATAATGTTTACTGAAAACAATTCAGTGCTAGAAAGCTCTTGATAGGGCTCAGATAAGGGCTTGCTCACTGAAATACCATGACTTTGACACCCTCTATGGCTAGATGCTTCTTCCTGTCCCGCCTGCTGTGTCTCCCTGATTCTGGGGCCGGAGATTAAACCACCAGCCAGGAGGGTGAGAAGTCTGGAAAGAATTGTATGTAGATGGATGGCAGAAGTCCTTAAAAAGGGGAAGCGTTTTTTCTTGGAGAGACTTCTCCTGAGACTTCTCTCTCCTAAGCGTACTTGGAATCTCCTCCTAAGCTGACTTGGGAAGCATAAAGTTTTTCTTAAAGCAACCGACCTGTCTCTGTGTCATCTATCCAGACCACCTCCCTACATTCTCGGATGCAGGCCGCACAGCAGGTGCGACACTGGCACCCCGCTGACATGGGATGTACATACATGCATGCAATCAGAATATTCGTACATAAACAGCAAAATAAATGAATTAAAATAATTTAAAACAGCTGTGAGAATTTACAGAGTTTGGATCACAGCAGCACGCCAGGCAGGTCACAACTGTTAAAAACCCAGGCAAACAACTGAGGTGCCTATTTAACATGTGAAAGCTCACCTGGCTGTCAAGTTCTCCCAGCTTCCTTTTTTTTATTATTATTATTTTAATTTTAAATAGCTTGTTTTACTTGTCAATCCCAGTTCCCTCTCCCTCCCCTCCTCCCGCACTCTCCCCCATCTCCCCCATCCTCCCACCCTATTGCCAATTCCTTCCACATAGGGGATATCTAGAGTCTGTCATTTCACTCAGGGTAGGGTCCAGGCACTCCCCCTAAGAGTCCAGGCTGAGAGAGCATCCCTCTTTGTGTTATGGACACATGATGTCTGTTAGTATTAGAGGGATAAACACTGATCCACTGCTCAGGACCCCATACGTTGCCCAGGCCTTCTCACTGACTCTCACATTCAGGGGGTCTGGATCAGTCCCATGCTGGCCTCCCAGCTGTCATTCTGGGGTCCAAGAGCTCTCCCCTGTTTGGATCAGCTGTCTCTGCTGGTTTTGCCAGCCCATTCTTTGCCAATTTGCTCATTGCTCCTCTCTCTCTGTCACTGGGTTCCTTGGGTTCAGTTCAGTGTTTAACTGTGGGTGTTTGCCTCTGCTTCCATCATGCACTGGATGAAGGCTCCAGGATGGTTCTAGACATCAAGTTCATTATCAGGAATGGGCATTTGGGGTGGTCTCTACACTATTGCTTAGCTTGCCAATTGGTGTCATCCCTTTAGATCACTAGAGGTCACAATGGTGCCTGATCTGTCTTCTAACCTATGATTCCCTCTTCCCCCTATCCTACCCCTCCAGTCAACCTTCCTGTTCCCCCATGACCTACTCTCTCTTCCTCTTCTCCCCCTCTCCATTTCCCAGCTCCCCCTTCCCCCCACCCCTTGCCTTGTTCCCTATCCAGAGGATCTTGCCTCATTTATTTTCTCTTGGGTACCATGCATATCTTTTATGTTCTTTCCTGTTTGCCAGACTCTCTGTCATTGGAAGTGCAGACTGGCATTCTCCTGATCCATGTCTAAAATCCATATATGAGTGAGTACATACCATGTCTGTCTTTTTGTGACTGGGTTACCTCACTCAGGATGGTTTCTTCCAGTGCTATCCATTTCCCTGCGAATTTCAAGATTCCATTGTTTTTTCCCTGCTGAGTAATACTCCATTGTGTAAATGTACCACATTTTCTCTATCCACTCTTCAGTTGAGGGGCATCTAGGTTGCTTCCAGGTTCTGGCTACTACAAATAATGCTGCTACGAACATAGTGGAGCAGATGACCTTGTTGTATGAATTTGCCTCTTTTGGATATATGCCTAACAGTGGAATTGCTGGGTCTTTTGGTAGATTGATTCCCATTTTCCTGAGGAATCTCCATACTGATTTCCAAAGTGGCTATACGAATTGGCACTCCCACCAGCAGTGGAGGAGTATTCCCCTCTCTCCACATCCTCTTCAGCATAAATTGTCTTCAGTGTTTTTGACTTTAGCCATTCTGACAGGAGTAAGATGGTATCTCAGTGTTGTTTTGATTTGCATTTCCCTGATGGCTAAGGATGTTGAGCACTTTCTTAAGTATCTCTTGGCCATTTCAGCCTCCTCTATTGAGAATTCTCTGTTTAGTTCTGTACCCCACCTTTTGATTGGATCCTTTGGTGTTTTGGATACTTGCTTCTTGAGTTCTTTGTAAATTTTGGAGATTAGCCCTTTGTCAGATGTGGGGTCAGTGAATATCTTTTCCCATTCTGTGGACTGCCTTTCTGCCTTGTTGACTGTGTCCTTTGCCTTACAGAAGCTTTTTAGTTTCATGAGGTCCCATTTGTTAATTGTCGATCTCAGTGTCTGTGCCACTGATGTTATGTTCAGGAAGTGGTCTCCTGTACCAACTCGTTGAAGAGTATCTCCCACTTTCTCTTCTAAAAGTTTCAGTGTGGCTGGATTTATGTTGATATCTTTGATCCATTTGGACTTAAATTTTGTACAAGGTGATAAACATGGATCTATCTGCAGTCTTCTGCATACCAATACCCAGTTATGCCAACACCATTTGTTGAAGATGCTTTCTTTTTTCCATTGTACAGTTTTAGCTTCTTTGTCAAAAATCAAGTGTTCATAGGTGTGTGGGTTAAAATTAGAGCTTTCGATTCGGTTCCATTGGTCTACCTGCCTATTTTTGTGCCAATACCAAGCTGTTTTCAGGACTATAGCTCTATAATAGAGCTTGAAGTCAGGTATGGTGATGCCTCCTGAAGTTCCTTTATTGTATAGGGTTGTTTTGGATATCCTGGGCTTTTTGTTTTTCCATATAAAGTTGATTAATGTTCTTTCCAAGTCTGTGAAGAATTGTGCAGAAATTTTGATAGGGATTGCATTGAATCTGTATACTGCTTTTGGCAAGATTGCCATTTTTATTATGTTGATCCTACCAATCCAAGAGCATGGGAGATCTTTCCATTTTCTGGTATCCTCTTTGATTTCTTTCTTTAAAGACTCAAAGTTCTTGATATACAGGTCTTTCACTTCCTTGGTTAACATTATCCCCAGATATTTGATGCTGTTTATGGCTATTGTAAAGGGTGAGGTTTCTCTGATTTCTTTCTCAATCACTTCATCATCTGTATATAATAGGGCCACTGATTTTTTTTGAGTTTACCCTGTATCCTGCCACTTTGCTGAAGGTGTTTATCAGCTCTAAGAGTTCCCTTGCAGAGTTTTTTGGGTCACTTATATGAACTATCATATCATCTGCAAATAGTGAAAGCTTGATTTCTTCTTTTCCTATTTGTATCCCCTTGATCTCCTTTTGTTTGTCTTATTGCTGTAGCTAGAACTTCAAGTACAATGTGAAGAGATATGGAGAGAGTGGACAGCCTTGTATTGTCTCCCAGCTTCCTTTAGTTCCTGCTACAGGGTATGACTCACAGAACAACTGCCTTCTACCCTCAACTTTCCAGACCAGGCTATGGGCTGCTTTTCCCCACAGAAACTCTTCCCTATAAAACCCAGTCATCTTGGTTATCCTCCGTTTTTGCACCTTTGCCATTCTAGCTGCTCTACCTGGATCCCCTCTCTTCCCTCTCCCTTTCCCTTCCCTTGTCCCAACAGGGACCAGCTCAACCTGATCATATTTACTCTGGACTCTCCCAGAAGTACCTGTCTCTGATATGCTCTCCCTTTTATTTATCTACAATAAACTTTATACTTCACCATACATAGAGACAATAATGTCCTTTCCTTTCCTTTTTATCGCTGTTTTTTTTTTATTTCATCTGTTGCCAAAATCTGGGAATGGCTTAAATGTGTTCCCTCTCCAAAGACCTGAGCCCCTCTGAACCAAGCTGCTGTTAAAAGATATGTACAGATCATTTGCTGTTGGGGGTTTTGCTACCCACCAAATTTGGCTCTAGAGTCTGCCTCTTCAGTTTCTTCCTCCCTCCACATTAACTAACCATCCATCTCTCCTTGCCTACTTAGTAGATGCCCGTCTCCTGACTATATACTATTATGTTGCCCACCATATTTCCTACAGTGCCTTTTATGGCCCCATTATGTGGACAGTTCTAATTACAAGACATTTGCACCTCTCTAGCAGTTTTCTCTTCTACCTGTTCTAACCATCTGCCTCTCCCCTTATACTGGATAGGTGTTATTACAGAGCTCCCAGCTTTGTCTACTTTTACTACAAAAGCTAAAGCAGTGTGTCAAGAAGATTCGTCTCACCTACCAGGCCACCATCATGTGGAAAGGGTTACCTGTTCTCTGTTATTTGGGACATTTCTTTCTGACAAGTCTCTCAGTCAGTCTGGGGATGGCTTGTATTGAAATTCTTGTTACCATGACGCTTACCCACTTGCTCCATTATGGTTACTCTCAGCTTCTTCCTGGAACTTCCTCACCTCCCAGTAAGAGCTACCTATATGCTTCATGGTCTATGGCCCTTTCCTTACCCTCTTCCTCTTGGAGATATCTGCTTTATCTCTACTTGTACCCTCCCAGGTCTATAAGTTGCCAGCTTCCTTGCCTCCCTATGGAAACTGTCTGCTAAGTCCTGAAGCTTCTCCATGCCCTTGATGCTTCTGCAATATTGGAACCCTCCTTCAGATGGAGTTCCTGCTTGGTCCTCCTTGTTCTTTATGTTTATACTCTTTGTCTCTTAGTGGCTTAACCCCACCTATGACAGCATTCTTTCTCTTTTGAGACCTTTCTTCCTCTTCTTCTTGGACTCAATTCCTTTCTCAGACTCAGATAATTATTTAAAACCTTGCTCTCTTACTGAAAAAAGATAGATTGACCACAGCATAGCTTGATGGCCAAGGATGGCACACTCAAGTTCCAAATGTTCACAGAGGGTAACATGGTTAATAGCCTTATAAATGACAAAATTATGCAATGTGTTCAGAAAAATACTTGTAGTCATGGTAAATCCTAATGTTTTTAACTAAAAGAGTAAGCCTTGGCCCCCTGTATATATTTTCAAAGTTAAGGGTAAAACAAGAAAATAGAACAAACAATTTATCTATTCAAATGTCCCCAATAACAACTGCCAGGACTCTGGAATCCTCTTCTCAATATGCTTGTGTATCTATGTGTAGACTTGTGCACACACACAAATATATACATATGTAATTATGCTTGTATTATATATATACACACATATATATAGGGGGCGTTAAACTGTGGGAACACCAGACCTTGAGCAGAGACCCACTTCCCCTTCTGCCTGGGAGTAGGCAGCTGTAAGACAATGTTTACTAAAAACGTGTTTACTAAAAACAATACAATGCCTGGGGGCATTAAGTTCCTGGAAAAGGCCTGCCCACAGAAACCACCCTGACCTCGACCTTGTCCAAAGACTAACCACCTCTTCTGCCACGCCCAGATCAGTTTCTGGGGTCAGAGCAGAACCAGCCAGGGGAGAGGAGAGAGCAGAAGCTTCTCTGGTGGGAGCCTTTCTTAGGAAGTTTTCTTGAACTTTTTTGGAGCCTGCTTAAAGTTTTCTTTACATCGTTGAACGAGTCTCTGTGTTGTCAATCCCCGACACCCTCCGCACATTCTTGGACACAGGCCGCACGGCAGACGCGACAATTGGAGGTCCTACCGAGATCGTGAAAGCGAGGTAAGTGGACGGGGTTAAGAAACTATGGGGAATAGTTCCGGGAAGCTAGAATCATTGCAGTATCAACTAAAAAAGTTACTTAAAGAACATGGGACTGCAGTCAAGTCTAAAACCCTAGAAGGCTTTCTAAAATCGATCGAACGAGCCAGTCCATGGTTCATTACTGGGGGAAACTTAAATATTCCAGATTGGGAGGAGGTTCGCCGTGATCTTCATAGACTTTTACGAAAAGAGGGATCTGAGTCCTTACCCCCTACGACATTCTCCTTATGGAGATTAGTGAGGGGAGCACTTTTGACAGATAAGGTTCGTCACCGCCAGGTAGTTCAGGACACAAAAGAGGCTTTTTTAGAATTACAAGAAACTGAGACTCAAGCCTCCTTGAGTTCAGGGGCAGAGAGTGATGATGAATCATCTGAAGGAACCCTGACTGAAACTAGAGGCTCCATTGTTAGTGAGGATGAAGGGGAATCTCTTAGTAACAACAAAAAAACGGGTGGAGATCTCCGGGCGCGACCCAAACAGAAGAACTCAGGTCAGAATCGGTTATATCCTTCTCTATCAGACCTAGAAAATGGAAGTAGCTCAGACTCAGACTCGTCACAGTCTGAAAAGGAACGGCTACTTGCTGAGATCGCGGCCCTTAAAAAAGAACTAAAAAAAGATTCGATTTAAGGAAAGACAGGACAGGGAGAGAAACCCTTCCCCATACTCTGAAAAAAGGGACTCCTCCTATGAGATAACTCAGTCCTTCTCGGACCTGGAGGGAAGACCCAGAGGAGGGGTCCAATGCTGCCTGGTGGTGGCCCCAGTAATGGAAGTTCCAGACCCGAACAATTCTGGACAGGTCATTCGGCATCATAACCCTTTAAATTTTAAGGATATAAGACAACTTAAAGAGGCAACTTTAAATTATGGAGCACAGGCTCCCTTTACACTTTCCTTAATGGAATCTTTTGCGTCTCTTAACTTGACACCTAGTGATTGGCAGCAGCTTTGCCGAGCGACTCTATCAGGGGGAGATTATTTGATTTGGAGAGGTGAGTTTCAGGAAAGATGCAGCCAGACAGCCCAAAGAAATGCACAGGCCGGACAGCCCCAGAGAAATGTGGAGATGCTTACCGGGAGTGGTCAATACGCCACCATTCAGCAACAAATGCAATATGACATCGCAGTCTATGCCCAAGTGGCAGCAGCGGCCCAAGGGGCTTGGAAAGCATTGCCTTCCAAGGAAGGAGGGGATCATCTGTCCAAAGTCCTTCAAGGACCCTCTGAACCTTTTCAAGACTTCGTAGACCGTCTCAGTCAGGTAGCAGAAAGAATATTTGGGGGCATTGGGCCTGCGATGCCAGTCATCAAGCAGATGGCATTTGAAAATGCAAATAAGTATTGTAAGGAGGCTCTTTGCCCCTATCGTAATAAAAGTCTAAATGACTACATCCGGATCTGTAGGGACATTGATGGGAACTTCATCCAGGGCCAAGTGTTAGCTGCTGCTATTCGGCCCCAAGTGGGGAAAGAAAGACCTACTTTGGGAGGGAGAAAAACATGTTTCAGCTGCGGTAGGGAGGGACACTTCCGTAGAGAGTGCCCTCAAAATAGTACTACGGGTCTCAAGAGACCTGGTATATGCTCCCGTTGCCGAAGGGGATATCATTGGGCCAATGACTACTACTCTAAAACTGACCGGGAGGGAAATTTCCTTCCTGCTAATAATAATCAGGGAAATGGGAGGAGGGCCCCGCCCCAGGGCCCCAAAACCAATGTGTACGGGGCAATGACCCCTGCTCTGGGCAGTGGCAGGATTCATTTTCTCCCCCAGAGCAACCCCTTCATATCTCAGACCTCCTTAGAGCCACCTCGGGGAGTGCAGAATTGGTCCTCGCTCCCTCTGCCCAGGCAATCCTAACACCGGAAATGGGGATCCAGGCCCTCCCTACTGGGGTGCATGGGCCATTGCCCCCAGGCACGGTTGGACTACTCTTGGGACGGTCCAGTACCATTCTTCGAGGCATCCAGGTACACCCTGGTGTTATAGACCAGGATAGTGAGGGGGAGATTAAAATAATGACATCAGTGGGCAGTGGGGTTGTTGCCATCCCTGCAGGAGAACGGATTGCTCAGTTACTCCTTCTCCCTACAGCTCCTTGTGAGGCTAGAAAAATTAAAGAGAAAAGGGGCAACCAAGGTTTTGGAAGTACCGGCCCAGCACAATTGGAGGCAGGTCATTTGGTTCCTTCCATGTCCCCTTGGAATACCCCTATACCGTAATTTGTCTACTATGAAGAGACATTGAAACAAACCCTCCCAGTCCTTGGGATGGGTCAGATGGAAGGACTTAATTACAGGAAAATGGCAGCCACCCACCCCCCTATTAGCTAGGGTCCGAGGGGCTGTTTGTGTTTTCCCTCCAGGAAGTGAGAAGCCTATTTGTCGACCCCAATACTACTCCGGATACTAGGAATGCTCACCATGATAAAGATGATCCAACCATTGCTGAACACTCAGGTAAGGGAAATATGGGCGTTGGTGAGGATTCCCCCCCACCCCATGTTGATGCCAGTTAGTCATTCCAGCTCCCTGTTCATCAAATTTTAAAACACCAATAATACATTGGGAGCGGCTGCCGCCAATGAGATTAAAAAGTCAGAAACTAGACATTCTGAGTTTCCCCCTCCTAAACCTGATACTAGGGTCAGGAAGTAGGGGAACCCAAGAGATTGCCAGCGGCATACGCCTTTAATCCCAGTGGCATACGCCTTTAATCCCAGTGGCATACGCCTTTAATCCCAACACGCCTTTATGAGGGAAGATCCTGGGTTGAAAGTTGGATTGAAAATGGGTGAATAGCCGGGCGTTGGCGGCACACGCCTTTAATCCCAGTACTCCGGAGACACAGGCAGGTAGATCTCTTGAGTTCAAGGGCAGCCTGGTCTACAAAGCAAATTCCAGGACAGCTCCAAATAGTACAGAGAAACCCTGTCTCGGAAAAAAAAAATTTGGTAACAAGCTGGGCGGTGGTGGCACACGCCTTTAATCCCAGCACTTGGGAGGCAATGGCAGGCAGATGTCTGTGAGTTCGAGGCCAGGCTGGACTGACAGCCTCAAACAATACAGAGAAACCCTGACTCAAAAAAAAATTGGTAACAGTAAAGAGGTACTGGGATTAAGTAAAGAAAAAGACAAAGACAAAGGTATATAGAATGGAAAATTTTGTTTACATTTAAGTTCTATTTTGTGAGTCATCTCTAAAAACTTTTGGCCAAAAGCTTGGCCTCTCCACCTTGCATCTGCAAAGTTACAAGGAGTAGGTACGGCTGTACCCCATGACTATAGCTCAAATGGAGGAATGATAAAGAACATACAGGACTTTCTAACCTCTTAGTTCAAGGATTGGCTGGAGTTGTTCTTTTACATAGATTTCAATTAAGGAAGCTTCATTGCAACAGACTAATCATGACCTAGTGAAAAAGGATGACTGAAAGATGCATGTATGTTCTGAATGTATGGTGTGGCCACACCAGTATGTATGAAATGTGATTGTGAATGCGTGAGTGTGAACTGCTTATATGATTAAAAGGATACTTAAATCCCTTCAAAAATAGTTAAGAAGCTACCTAGATTGCTTTAAATATAGCCAAAAGGAACATCCAGCCAGTCTGTTAATGTTTTAACAGAAAAATTTAAGATGCAAATGAGGCCTTGTCAGCTAGTGAGAGCTCTACAGGTTAGATTGGGAAAGACTGCTCACAGACTTCAAATAATTTTAAAAAGTTACTTGGACACAGTATAGTTTACAATCTTTGAGTGATTTTCAGAAGTTTTTGGGAAATATTTAATGGATATGTCCTTTTTAATGGGCATCTACAAATAATCTAAGTAGTAATCCCAATTTACCTAGATAGTCAACCAAGGAGGGTAGACAAATCCTTCTACTATTATGGTCCAGCTTCAACAGTTCAAAAAAATTTTTTTAGAAAATAAAAGAGGGGGAATAATGTCCCCAGTCCCCATATGACTCATCAAATAATACACTCCTCATTTAAAAATTTTATAATGTGAATGCCAGTGAGCTTCAGACAGATTCTGGCATGATGGAACTTGAGCAACCATTGCTCAGGTCAAATGGAGACATCCATGCACTAGACAGTGGAGAAGACCCTAATTTGGGGTCAAGGGCATGTTTGTGTTTTCTTTTAGGAAAAGAATAAAAGCTTCGGCATGGAGCAGAGAAAAACTGGACCTGAGACCATGGGAGCCTACCTAAGCCAGTTTGAGTGAGATCTCCTAAATCAGTGTTCCTGACCCTTGCTGTCATCGAATCTAGAGCCCAAGAAAGAAAGAAAACAGTCGGTTCGAGATTTCCAGTTTCTCAACAGACCTGCTGCATCAACCTTCCGGACCCATGAGTTTTCATCGTGAAGCCAACAGAGAAAAAAGGACCCATTTAAAACATTTGGACAATGGTATGGACTGTGATGAGGGGCAAAGGCCTCTTTTCAGTAATTGAACAGGACATGGTCACTTGAAATATCAGACTTGGTGGTTCCTGTTTCTGGAATCGTGCCTAGGCCAGTGTATTTTTCTGCAGAGATGCAACTTGTCCAAATGTGACAAAAAGGAGACTTTGACTCAAGTCGCATAATCAGCTGACGTTAAATCAACAAACTACATCACCACAGGAACAAATTGGTGCTCTGTGGATAGTGCAACAAGCCTATTGTTCATATTTTTCATAATGTTACATGTGTAACATCAATGATTGTACCTAATGTATCTGTGCAAGTGCACTTTCTAAATGCTTTCCTGAGCAGATCTTGGAACAATTGTAACTTTATCAAATTGTAAATCTAAGTCACATGCGGGTTACCCTTGTAACAGAATGTAAATCACGTACATGTTACCCTTGTAACAGATGAAGGCTGGTAGAATGTTATGGCCCAGATCTGGTGATGGGTATGGTGATGGAGAGGCGCTATGTCAATGGGGGTCCTGGAAATGGTGGCAGTGGCAGTAGGCATTCTGGCTTTATGCCGAGCTCAAACGTGCCTTGTTCCAGAGGCAAGAGATCCGTAACCAAGTATTGCTTAGCTTAGCCCATGGCAATCCCGATAGCCATGAAGGTTGGTTACAGATGATTTAAGGTTGGGGTGTCTCCGACGACGGACAACCTGTGGGGAACACCCCTCCCGCCTAAGACAGGGGTTCAAGGTCCCCCAAGGACGGGAAAGGGAGGGTGACCCTACTTGACCTAAGCCAGGAGTGCCTCATTTAAAAATAAAAAGGGGTGAATTGTGGGAACACCAGACCTTGAGCAGAGACCCACTTCCCCTTCTGCCTGGGAGTAGGCAGCTGTAAGACAATGTTTACTAAAAACGTGTTTACTAAAAACAATACAATGCCTGGAAAAGGCCTGCCCACAGAAACCACCCTGACCTCGACCTTGTCCAAAGACTAACCACCTCTTCTGCCACGCCCAGATCAGTTTCTGGGGTCAGAGCAGAACCAGCCAGGGGAGAGGAGAGAGCAGAAGCTTCTCTGGTGGGAGCCTTTCTTAGGAAGTTTTCTTGAACCTTTTTGGAGCCTGCTTAAAGTTTTCTTTACATCGTTGAACGAGTCTCTGTGTTGTCAATCCCCGACACCCTCCGCACGTTCTCGGACACAGGCCGCGTGGCAGACGTGACATTAAACAAATAATAAAGCAGTCTTTATTTTAAAGTAAAGGAAAGATAAGGTAGAAGGTAGAGGAAGAGGGAGATAGAAGTGGAAGGAGAGAACTCCAAGCATATATATATATATGCATATATATATATATATATATTTCTTGTTATGATATGCTAGGGTTCTATAAGGAGTGAAAAAATTCTAGCTCTGGAAGCCCACTATTGACACGGTGTTGAATCTCAGGTTAGAAGGCTACCTCTTGGGTGAACATGAGCCCACAGGCTGGAAGGAGAACTCTTGCTGCAAATCTTTGGCACAGCTCTTCTTTCCAGGTCCAGTCAGCAGCCTCAGGAAATAGTCTTTTCATCTCAACGTTCACATTTGGAGGAGTTAGAGTGAACTCTTTAGTTTAACTAAAATTTACTTTGGAAAGTCCATGACACAAAGGCTTCAAAGCCTACTTCTTTTCAATAACTCATTTCAAGACCACACTTTCATGGATTTACTTTTCTAAAGAATATTAAAAATTGATCGTATTTCTTCTGGATGTTTACAACAATCACCATCAGTGTCAGCATTTACTATTTAGATTATTATGTATCCCTTTGAGTTAAATGTCATCATTTTCAAAGTTCACTGATTCATTCTTTTAATGTTTTATTCCATTCTGTCACTCCCAAAGTCTTGCATCATAGATTCATATGTGTTTGCCTTTTCAGCAGCATCATTTGCCCTTTGTACCACCATACACAGAACATCTTTTGTGCTTTATATACACCTCCTATTCCTCTGCAAAACCAGTTTTATGGACCTTCAAAGGAGAGTTTTTTCTCATTCATGGTCAAATACAGAACATTTCCTGTTTTACTTACTTGTTAATCAATTGTATTTATACCACAACAGATCTGCTCCTTATAAAGTTGCTATATTCTTCACCCCTAGTTTTATCTGTCATTCATATAAAGTGATCATCTTCTCCATTTTTGCCAATACTTGAAATTTCTCAAGTAATGCGGAAACATTAAGCTACACAAAGTAAGGATGTGTTATGGTATTTTATTGAGAGAGAAGTCACTTACGTGACAAGTCAAGAAAGTTGAGAGCCAATGGTCTGCACACTGCTCTCTGGGATGCAACTGGAATGCAACCGGAACCCAAAGAAAAAGCATCTCCTCCCCTTAGCTCTTTTATGGCCCCCTAGGTCTATGTATCTGTGACCACACCCAAACTGGCATGGTCAGCACTATGGGTATGTAGATCTCTCCCTACATTCAACAGAGGGACTTTACTTACAGAACCACAAGTTGACCAATGTATTTCTAACTCGATTTAAAACACTGTTACTTTTCTCTTAATTTCTCAGGGTATCAGATTCCTGTGACCTCTCTATTATCTTTAACTTATAATTTTATTACTGTTTCCACTCATAATAATGCACCCACATTCTTTCTTAATTACCTCTTCCATTGCCACATGCAAAATTTAGTGTTACTTATGGAAGAACTCCAAAGTCCTAATTTTCTATCCTCTGTTTTCAGTATCTTCCTGTGTCAACAATTCGGTTAAATCTTTTAAACAAACAACATTTAGAGTTTTAGAAGTGCCTTATATATAAATCATGCTGATTTTGATCATTTAAAAATTCTAGTTATTCTTCTAAGTAAGTAAGTATGTGGAAAGATGACACTTTGCCACATTGTATGGTACAAACGGAAAAAGAAAAAAAATCTCAGGAAACAGGATTGTCCACTCACTTTGCATATGATAAAGGAGTGTTGTCCAATCCAATCAAATAGGAAAGGAAGTAAGAAGTAAACAAAGAGAAACACTACAGGAAAATATGTATCCTATACATCTGTACCGTAGAGTGTAAAGTACATAGAAACAAACAGACTACTTGGATCCCAACCAAAATTCCATAAGGATACGGTGTGCCTCTAATTGTCTCAATAGCTGACACATGTTCAAAAGTAAGCAGCAGAACAAAACAGGAAAGGGAAACTCATTCATGAAGTAACAAACAGATTCAAGGTATGAAAGAGTATGTGCATTTACCTGGGAGGAAATCCCATGAAGAGTAGTGTGGGCATAATCTTAGGACAAAAATATGTTTAATAATTATTTCTCAAAAAATTGAGTTCAGTGGATCAGTATTCAAAGCTGAATTGGAGAAAATAATTAAGAACAATTTCTAGTTGCATTGAGTATGCCACGTATTATTATTTACTGATTAAACAACAGCTGCCAGAGAAAACAAGCCCCAGAACATATTTTGAAGCATTATAGCTAATATTTTCATTTGTAACATTGTATGAGTAATTATTTTGCTATTTAATTTACTCCTAATAATTATAAGTTATTTTGTTACCACATTGGCTGGTTTTCTGTCTGCACTTTAGTTTTCTAAAAATTCCCTGAAGACTGGCCTTCTCATGTTTTGCTGTATTAAATTGTAGGTGGAAAGTCTTCAGTTAGTTAACAAAAAACTGCTAATGCACGTGGCTTTCAAACTTTCATTTATGATGGGCAATGCTTAAAAAATTAAATTTTGAAGTAAACTAATATGGTATTTTCCATATTATTATTAAAAAATAAAACAACTGCTGCTCTCCCAGAGGACCTGAATTTGGTTCCAGAACTTGTATCAAGTGGCACACAGCCATCTGTAACTCCTGTTCCAAGGTTTCCAGTTTCCTCTTCTGGTCTTTGACGGCATCAGAGACACATATGTCACAATATACAATGTTAGAAAGTCACTCAGAAAAGAAGAGATTTATTTTTTAATCCAAATCATCTGATAAGTTGTAACCACTTTCTTTAATAGCATATTACACTGGAGGGAACCTCAGTTTTATTAGGATCCAGTATGTGCGGATAGAAGGTTGGATTAGAAAACCATGCAACATCATTAATGAAGGAAAAAAGTCTAATGAGATATGAGATGTGATTTACCTTGAATTTAACTTCTTTGTTTTAAAGACTTATCATAGTGGTCTATAAGTAGTTAATAGTAAATGTCCCCTGAGGCCTCTCCTGCTTATGTCAGCAAAATCATTGAACTGTAGACTCAGATATCTTGCTATTTCATAGTTTTGACTCATCTAGTTCAGTTATTTTTGTTTTCTAATTTTATGAAAATTCTTTTTGAGTGCCCCTTGAAAATTATATCATTTCAATTGGAGATGCATATAATTTAAATTAATTGTTCATTTTCAATAGAATTACAAAAATCAAATAGTCTCTTTGGGATTGTTACTTAAGTTGATGAAATATGATAGAGCACTGGTTGCTATATATCACTTTGAGTAACAAACTACACTTTAAATACAAAACTTTAAATATCTCCTTTTGATTTTACCTACAATTGTAGCTACTTAATATCAATTTCAGAGTTAGAGGAACTGTGAGGCTGCCATTTAAGTGTTTCCCAATGCTAAGACATTTGATAGATGTATTCTTTACACCTACATTCTTTTAAAACACTTTGAAAAGAATTGGACAACAAGGTACTTCTTTACTTAAATCTTCTATTGTTCTAATACTATTCATTCTAGAATTAATCAGATCATCATACAGTTTAGTGTTTCAGTTTTATTTATACTGTGGATTGCATTGATCAATTTATGTATGTGAACCATCCCTTCATCTCTGAGATAGAGCCTACTTGATCACTATGTATGTGTTTCTTTTTGTTTTTGTTGCTGTTTGGTTGGTTTTCATGTGTTTTTTTTTCTGTTTGCTAGTATGCAAGTATTTTGTTGGAAGGCCTTGCTTGCTGATCAGTGGTTGCAGTTTATCATGGCCTGGCAGCCTCTTTCAAAAGTTCAACAACATGGAGACTCCCTCCTTCTTCATTGATACTACCTGCTCTCTACCTGGCCTTATCTACAGAATGTCCCTGGGACCAGGGAGCTGTCCTTACCCAAAAATCTTTTCTAAGCAAGATGCCTAATTTATGTTTAACTTGATCCTTGACACTGATTCCCACTAGACGACTCCTCTGTTGCACATATGATAACTAAGACTTGTGCTGGGAGTCATATGAGAGGACTGTTATCACTTTATGAAAATTATGTTTTGTTCCCAGAATCCCCAATCTTAAACATTCCTTATACTCTGGAAACAAGTTTAGCTGATTCACAGAAGTCTGTCTCCAAGAGGGCTGTCTTCATCATCTTCAGGGACCACACAAAGATCCCTGTTGTTGCTTCCTTCCCTTTGTCTTCATGGATTGGTGGCCAGCAGACCACAAAGACAAAGGGAACCCAAGAGGATTTTATTGATAATATTTTATATTTTTCATAAGGGAAATTGATCTGTACTTATTTTACTTTCTTGAGTTGTTATGTGGTTTGGATATTAGGGTAACTGTTGCCTCTTAAAAAGAATTGGGCAATATTCCTAGTGGCTGTTTGATGGAATATTTTGAGAAGTATTATCATTAATTCTTTGAAAGTCTGGTAGAAATCTGCATTAAAGCTATCTGTCCCAAGTTGTTGTTTGGTTTTCAATTACTGCTTCTATTCCTAGGGGTTACATCTGATTAAATTGGTTATCTGATCTTGATTTGATAGTTGGTATATAACAAGAAAATGATCTGTTTCTTTTAGATTTTCCAGTTGGTGGAGTACCGGTTTTTGAAGTATGTCCATATGATTCTCTGGATTTCTTCTGCTGTTTTGCCTTGCCCCTTACTTTTGTCTCTAATTTTGTTAATTTGAATTTTCTATTATTTTTTCGTTTTTTTGTTTTTTTTGAGACAGGGTTTCTCTGTGACTTTGGAGGCTAATTTGGATTTTCTTTCTCTGCTTTTGAGTTAATATATCTAAACGTTTGCCAGTCTTATTAATTTTCCCAGAGAACCAACTGTTTCTCTGTATTCTTTGGGGTTTTTGTTTGTTTGTTTCTATTTTATTGATTTAGGCCCCAAGTTTGATTATTTCTTGCCATCTAATCCTTTTGGGTATTATTTCTTCCTTTTATTCTAGAGCTTCAGGAAGTAAAATTTAAGATTATTAATTATACTAAAAGTGATGTAATTTTTATTCCCCTTAATCTGAAAAAGTCTCCATGTTTCTAAGTGTTTTCAAGATGGCATTTACAAAAACTCAGCTAGTATTTTATCTTCTGTATCTCTTTGGGTATACTTGAATCATGGCTTCCTGCATGTTTTCTGATGTTTATGACGCGCATATAAGTATATATGTAAAATATTGTTTTCTTCATGGATCATAACACTAGTCACAAGCTAGGTCCTGCCCTTTAATGCTCATTGTTCATTTGATCATTGTATTCATGCACTATCAGCGTGTATTCTTTATCATGAGCTTTAGGTTTAATAATTTTATTAAGTATTTTTGATGTAGTGTTGGTTATTAATGCCCTTTCCTAAATTAATATTATTATGAAAACAAGGTGGCTCCAGTTCCACAATAGAAAAAAATCAAAGTTACACATAGAATATACTTGCTATACCATTAAATGGAGTAGTCTTAAAAATTAATAAGGATTATCTCAAAAGGCACAGAGACCATGCAACGATGCTCTCATTGGGTATAGCTGGAACAATCTGTGCATCAGTAAGTCCAGCCAATAATTATAGTACATTGACTAGAGTAAGAATCAGTGATGCCATTCTAAAATTAAGATAAATGTTTTAGTCTGTCAATCTACTGAGAATGAGAAGCAGCATGGGTATAAATATTTCAGGAAGGAAGCCATATCCTGTAGATCTCATTTGCAGGGATACAAAAAATAAACAATTTCCATTTTTCATAATTTTCCTACTCTGAATTCTTTCATCAGATAGGGTTTTAATATGGGATGTATGCCTGACACAATCAATCACCAATGATGTACATTTAAAAGTGTTGGAATTTATAGTCAATGGGAAACCATAAAATCATGAAATTGGCTGTTTTTTCAGTAGTCAGATCTTAAAAACCTACTAGAATTCAGCATCACTGGTGTGTTGATCTTGTTGATGATGTCGTATCTGCATGCACAAATTGGGAGTTGGCTTTCCCCATCCTAGTCTTGAGCCAAGAGAAAGGACATAAACTTTAAGAATAACAGGTGCTTAGATGAGTCAGATTCAAGGGACTTTTCTAATGATGGCAGTGCACCATTGGTAGGTTTCAGAAATTCACTTTGTATAAAGTAAGATATTCTGAACTCTTGCTGCTTATGTAGCCAAAGATGTAAATAATTTCCTTGGAGAGATAGGTTTGCCACCTCTGCCAATACATCTTTAAACAGCAGAATCTTTATTTAATAAATTGACTTTTTTTCTAGAAAATAGTTGCTCTTACTTTCATAACAATGGACTAAGAATTTGTTAATTCCAATGCACACCCACACTCAGATTGGAAGGGGGATTAAACGGCTTGGTAGGGAGGGATGGAGAAGTGGGGAGGAGGGGAGGGAGAGGGAGCTGGGATTGACATGTGAGGCAAGCTTGTTTCTTACTTAAATTAAAAAATGTGATACTAGTAAAAAAATGCACCCACCCCCCAAAATGGATTTTTGTACCCTGGTATTGTGTGGGGTATATTTGGTAGGTAGATGGGACTGTCAATAGACATTATTTTATATTTTGATTCTAAAGTTATGATGGCTTCCAGGATCTACTATTGTGCAGGCCTTAAACTGTAGTATAACACATCCAGAATACTATGAGATCAAGATATACTATCAAACAGCTGGTGACAAGTGGATGAGCAGCAACACCTGGCTGTCTACCATTTACATAAAGAAATATAACAGAGCAAAGCACTTTTATTTGCACTGTTCTTTTTGTTTGCTCAACTGAAGTGACAATGACTTATGTCAGTTCTATCAAATGCAGCATTGTACTCCTGGCTCAGGAAGCACAAACCTGTAGTTCCTTGGAACAGAACTATCCCAGCTTCCCACTCATCCCCATTTTTTATACATCTAACACATTTTCAACTTCACCTCTAATTTTTCATCCTTACCAGGTCAATGGTATCTCTGACAGTGGAGCCAGTATTTATCCCTAGTGCACAAATGGACTTTCAGAGCCCATTCTCCAAGGACAGATACTCTTCAGACCAGATACATGGAGGAGAGCCTAGGCTCTCCCCCAAATGATGGGGACAGACTTTGGTAATTCCCCATGGAAGACCTCACCCTCCCTAAGGAGTAAATGGGGTTGTGATGGGGGTTCAGTGGGGGACAGGGGAAGATGCAAGAGAGAGGGAACTGGGATTGATATGTAAAGTAAGATTGTTTCTAAATTAAATAAATAAATTTAAAAAAAATAAAAAGAATCCTTTCCATGGTCTTCCTAACCAGGTAAAATTCCAAATATGAATATAAATATGATTATGGTTAATGTCTACATTCATATACTTGTTGCTGCAGTTGAACATTGATTATATGACTCTTAAATGACTGTGGCCTTGTTCCTCTACAAATGCCAATAAATTAGAAAATGCGTGGTGTGTGTGTGTGTGTGTGTGTGTGCGTGTGTGTGTGCATGTGTGTGTGTGTGTGTGTGTTTGCACTCTCTCCTGAACTTTCGCAGTGTTTTATGGTACCTGGGATACTTTTTGGCACACAGTGTATTTTAATTAGTGATCAGCTGAGCACAGTCTGCTAGGGGATGATGAATGAGGTTTTAGCAATAAAAGCTGGTGATGCACAGCCTGGAAGAGCAGTTAAGAAAATAACCAAGTTGATTCTCCTCATTTTTTCATTGATTACTATCATAACCTCGTATCTTTTTAAGGAGCTAAATAAATAATAAACACCTGAAAAACATTATTCATTAACTGACAAACTTTGAAAATTCACAATGACAAAACATGTCTTATTTCTAAGGATTTCACAGTCATGTTTTTATTTGTTTCTGTTACTTGTTTAATTTGCCCCATTTGGGGCTTAAGTTTTAAATACTCTTAGATGTTTTAAGTTTGGAAACTCAAAGATTTTTTTAATTGTAATTAAAATGAATTGAGCACAAAGCCAAGTCCAGGGTCTTCTAATGCTCCATGTATGTTCAAATGCTAGATATATATCAAAGAAGCATTGGTCCAAAAGTTCACATAATTTGCTAAAAGTATATTAGAATGTAGTGTTTAAAATGGGGATTTTTACTATATTTAAATGAGTTTTATTCTACTAATTTTAGCAATGTTAAAGCATGACTTCTTCTCTATTTCATTTCAAAATCGAAACACAAAGTGCTTAAAACAGTTCTGATGATCAGTCTTATTTATCAGGTCAAATGTGCTACCATAATAAGTATCACCCTTAATCATAAAATACCATTAAAGACAGGCTGCAGTTTTAAGGGACAATATTTTCTAGATAAATTGCCAATGATTTTTGTGAAATATCAGGTTGGGGTGGTAAATAATAAATAAAAACAAAAAGTTGATGCCTATTAACTTAATTTTAATGTTAATTTATGGAGCATATATAAATATGATATACCATATTCCTGAGTCCTTTAAATGTTTTCTTTTTATGTAGTCCATAGTTATTTCAAGCCTTTACAGTGAATGTGCTTCTTAAATGTTTGCATGCAATAACATTGTCAAACACAAAAACAAATGTTTATGGATTGGGGACCCCAAGGAGAGATTCTTATCTATTCAAAGAACCTTATATTTCACAGAATAAGTAGTTTTTTCGATAATGTTGGAGTTCATTTAACTGTCTTCTAAATACTTCATTTTATTCTCAGATTAGTCCAACTATTCAGACTTCATCCTTAAAGCTTATTTTATGGTGGACTGTGGTTAATATAGAGACTCACAACTGTTTAAACTGCAGAAAACAAATGATTTTGGGTGTTTAACCCTACTTGTGTTATCTATGTTACAACTCCTTTGTTAAAGCTCAATAAGCCACATGTGGTGAGATGAGAAAATACTAAAGAGAGAATATGAGGAGAACTTCTTTGAAATGGTGTGCTACAGATAAGACAATAATTATGTTAATGAACTCACAGAAGTTACTGATACCTGCTATACACTTCAGAGATTCGAACAAGTTATCATTTCACGATGGATGGGAGAGGGGTTCACCAGCTCCCATCCCCACCTGAGGAGCTATTGAGACCTGATAATGACTGTTAAGGGATAGAGAGTCAATTCTCATCAGGTGTGTGGCCACATGCTACTAAGTTGCTATATCCCTTTAGAGGACTGTGTACGCATAACTATGTGGAGAGTTTGAGTAAACTTTATGGGTTATAATAACAACTGAAAGAAGATAGCATGAAGTTAAACGAGGCACAGAGTGGTGAGTAACAAAGAGGAGTTGATTAGAAATGAGTTTACTGTGACAAAAATACATTGAATGCATGAATCAAATTATCAAATATAAAATAAAAATATGATATTTCAAAAGTAATTTGACATTGATTTAAATCTAAATATACACTTTAAGGAAAGATAAGATATACTGGAACTTATGTGTGGACAGGTCAAGATCGTAACAAATTTTAGCAAATGAATATAACAGTTATAATTATGAAAATACTCCACCAGTGGAATAGTGAACAAAGGACAAAGTCTTCAAAATACTTTAACTGGCTTATATACCCAATATCTATATGAAATAAGAGTTCACCAAATGGTAAATCACTCATTTTATATCTCCAAAATTATGTTTAGGACAATTTTCTCACCATCTAATTAAAACTTGCCCATTCTTTCCATCTTCATACAGTTGATTCACACATTTCACAGCTTTTTTCACAAGAATCTGAGTTGCCAGGCCATTTCTTTGTTTGATACATTTTGCTATATATTAAATTTCCACATCCATAATTCATTAGCATAAAACATTTGTATAAATCTCTTCAGACTGCTAGCTGGCTTCACTGTATCTCATTCTGTCATAATCATCCTATTGTAGGCAGGCCAGAAAATTTTTACTGTTTGCCATTTAGGAAATTAATACTTAGAGAAGATTATAAGATTGCCCAAGGTCACATCTGTAGAAACATGGGTACTCTCAGCCTTGAATTCATTTTTCCTTCTTCTTTCATTTCAAGGGATTTTGTCTGTTGTCACACACTGCTTCTTATTAAATATTGTAGGGTCAAATCTGCCTCATATTTTAATCTTTCAGGAATCCTCTTTATCCAAATAAGCATTCGGTTTTAATTTCATGATTCATTAGAAACTAGTACAATATATCTTATTAGAAAGTTAGGCCTTTTTGTAGTTGATTAACACATTCAATTTATTTTATAATGCCCATTAAGTGCCAGATGATGCAAAGGGTTGAGTAAAGCTACCCTTTGTTTGCAAACATAACACAGGTATAAAAACAGTTACTGTGATGGAAGGATCTATGAAGTACAAGGTAGCAGAGCCTAGCAGAGTGTGTGACTAGCTAAGGACAAGGGGAGACATCTTCAGAAAAAAAATTGGACAAGGAGGGAAACGTGCAGGGGCATATGAGGCCTTCATAAGCATCCTCAACTACTTTTGCAAATCTTGGTTCTAGGGATTCCAAGGAGAGGGCAATTTAATTTCTCTGAGTGAATTCAGATTGAGTGAAAATACAAGGGAGAGGAAAAGCCGTCACTGACAGGAATGATCCATTTGTCGTGCTTTCCTTTTAGATTGTAGGTATGTGCCAGGCAAAGCTGCTAGCAAGAAGACAGGAAAGCAAAAGCAGGCAAGGGCATCTGCTCCACTATGTTCATAGCAGCATTGTTTGTAATAGCCAGAACCTGGAAGCAACCTAGATGCCCCTCAACTGAAGAGTGGATAGAGAAAATGTGGTACATTTACACAATGGAGTATTACTCGGCAGAAAAAAACAATGGAATCTTGAAATTTGCAGGGAAATGGATAGCACTGGAAGAAACCATCCTGAGTGAGGTAACCCAGTCGCAAAAAGACAAACATGGTATGTACTCACTTATATATGGATTTTAGACATGGATCAGGATAGTGCCAGTCTGCACTTCCACAGATAGAGAGTCTGGGAAACAGGAAAGAACCTAAAAGATATGCATATATGCATAGTACCCAAGAGAAGAGGATGGAGACATCCTCTGAATGGATGGGGAACACGGCGAGGGGAGGGGGGGAGTGGGACCTGGGAAGATAGAGGGGGTAAAGAGGAAGGGAGTTGGTCATGGGGGAACAGGAAGTTGAGGGGGTGGGGGTAGAATAGGGGGAAGAGGGAATCATAGGATCGAAGACAGATCAGGCACCAGAATGACCTCGAGTGATCTAAAGGTATAACATCAATTGGCAAGCTAAGCAATAGTGGAGGGACCACCTCGAATGCCCATTCCTGATAATGAACTTGATGTCTATAACCATCCGGGAGCCTTCATCCTGTGACTGATGGAAGCAGAGGCAAACACACAACTAATCACTGAACTGAACCCAAGGAACCCAGTGACAGAGAGGAGTGATGAGCAAATTGGCAAAGAATGGGCTGGCAAAACCAGCAGAGACAGCTGATCTGAACAGGGGAGTGCCCTTGAACCCCAGACCAACAGTGGGGAGGCCAGCATGGGACTGATCTGGACCCCCCAAATGTGAGTGTCAGCGAGAAGGCCTGGGCAACCTATGGGGCCCTGAGCTGTGGATCAGTGTCTATCCCTGGTATACAAACTGTCTTCATGTGCCTATAGCACAAAGAGAGATGCTCTCTCAGCCTGGACTCTTAGGGGAGTGCCTTGACCCTACCAAGAGTAAAATGACAGACTCTAGATATCCCCTTGTGGAAGGATTTGGCAATAGGGTGGGAGGGAGGGGGGGGGAAGGGGAGTGCGGGAAGAGGGGAGGGAGAGGGAACTGGGATTGACATGTAAAACAAGCTATTTAAAATTAAAATAAAAAATGAAAAAAAAAAAGCAGGCAGATTAGGAAGACTGTGCCAACAGAGAAGTGATCCATATTTGAGGAGATTTCAGGTTTATTTCATGATTGACTGAACATAAATCTATGTTTAACGTCATTGTTTTTTTTTAAAGAAATACACACACACACACAATTTTATAACTTGTTTCAGTGTGACTGAAGCCTTAATTTGACTTTAGTTGTAAACTCCATGTCACAATATGACTCTTTTTCTAAAGCCCTCAAAGTTTTGTTTTGTTTTGTTCATTTGATTCCAGACAGGGATTCCCTTTGTAGCACTGCCTGGTCTTGCTCTGTAGACAAGGCTGACTCCAAACTCACAAAAATCCATCTATCTGTGGCTCACAGTCCCGGATTTAAAGATGTGTGCCACCACTTCCCACCCCTCAGCTGTTTTCAGTCTATGCTTTATTCTCTTATGTTTACTCCAACATTAGGACTATTAACTCCACTGTAGGCATTGTAATCCTCTATGTCAAGGCTGTTTTCTCAATCCTGGACTAGTCACTCACAAGGACATCGACTAACATGAGCCATATTATCTCCTTGTGATGGGAACACTCATAATGGATCTCTTTCCTCATTGTCACATTGAGTGCGGGAGGAATGTGAATCCTTAAACATTGTACTCAGAAAGGCAGTCTAAGGTAAAAATTTAGGAATGCATTTAAATTTTTGCTTAGGCAACAATGAAGAGGATAGTGCTGTATATAAAAACAGTGCTGGGCTGCGAGAGGATAATGTGTGCTCTACTTGTAGAGTCCCTGGATGGGGATATGTGCTGATATGTTGTTATTGATCTAGTAAAGCCACTGAAGATGAGAATGTAAAGCCAAGCAGCCACACTAGTTATCTATAGAGGCTGGATAGTGTGGACACACACCTTTAATCCTAGAACTCAGGAGACAGAGGCAGAAGGATCTCTCTGAGTTCAAGACCATCCAGGGCTTCATAAGAGTGAATCATTCTAAAACAGTAAAAGATTTCACACCTTTAATCCAAGCACTAGAGACAAATATAAAGAAGAAGTAAAGGGTCTCATGTGAGATTTAGTTTCCAGTCACAGGGAATACAGGATCTCCATTTAAGCCTTGGTAGATGTTAGAGCAACTGGCTAACTACTTGGCCTCTCTGATACTCAATGACTTCATTAGATCATAAACAATATATCACACAGGATTATTTATTAGGAAGCTGAATTCTGGGCTTCTAATTAAAAATAAGAACCTATAAGCTGGTGAAGTGTGTGTGTGGGGAGATATTGAAGTCCTGAGTAACGAGAGATTTCTAAGACTACTAAGTTAAGTGAAAGATAATCGCATACATCACTCTTCTAAGATAACTACTTTCATTAAACTACTCCTAAAATTCAGAGCAAGCCAAAACAAAAGGTTTTCTCAGTAAACTTTAGTAGCTAATTTTTAACAATATAGGTCTTCAAACAATGTATTATTTATATTATGAATAATTCGAAAACAAATCAATTTAAAATTTCATAATGTAGAAGACAATATAAAAATATTGTGTTCTTATTGATATGATATCTTAACAACTTTAACATAACTGAGTTTGCATTTATTTAATTTATTATTTAATAAAAATTTTAAATGAAAATATTATGGAGAACGAAAATTTAAAATAGTTTCTATGTCGAAATGATTTTAAGGGAAAGGGAGATTTGTAATATGCACCCAGCTCATCTCAGGAAACAGTCATTAATGAGTGTTAACATAAATATCACAGTCAGGATAGGAGGAGGGAGGATAAGCCAGAAAAGGAGAAGAGAGATGTTCACAGTATTGAAGGGACCTCATCATCCTTTGGTAGATTTTAATTTGAAGGGAGGGACCAAGAGCTAAGAAACCAGTGAGGGAAGCCTGACAAAGAACATGACCAGCCACAGGAACCAAGACATAGGGACTTCAGTTCCATGGTCTCATGGGGTAGACTTCTACTACCAAACTCCACAAGAGTGAAATTGGGACCACATCAATTTTTCATGGGGGGATACAACTTGATGACATGATTTAAGTCTGAGGCCATAATAAAATTCTAACAAAAATCTCACACAACTTATTTTGTTTACTTTAAATTCTTATTTTTATTAATTTTAGTCATTATGGTATGCATAAGTTATGGTATGTATCTTAGGATGTATCTGCATGTAAGTGTGTGTATGTGTGTTCATGGGGGAACATCTGAGTGCCAAGGTGTGAACATGTGGATATTAAAGGCAACCTCTACTTATTTTTAAGTATTACCTCCCACTTTGTTTGAGGGAGGGTCTCTATCAATATTGCATTTGTCTTGGGTTTTGGTCAATTACCTTCTGCTTCTGATCTCACTGTAGGAATATTGGGATTAGGCTCCTATACCCAGCCTTAAGTAGGTACCCAGGCTTAACTAGACTCTAGAGATTAGAAGTCCAGTATTCACTCTTACCCAGCATGCACTTTATCCCTTGAACCTCCTAAATGACCTGTAACAATTCTTTATGAAAGTGATGCCGTTTTGGTGCAATGACATAAACGAGGAGTGCATTTATGAATCTTATTTTTTTAGAGTTGATTTTCCCCTTAGCTGGACGACCACAAAATATGGCTTTTTTCTATACCTATAAATACTTGATCTCTCCAGATTTCAAACTTTACTGATGTGATAAGATATTTGTTTGATTTGGGGTTAAAAATAACTACAGGTACTTGACTTATATTTACAAATTTTTATTAAAATATTCTTGAGATTTTAGAAGAGATGAAAGCTACCACTTGTGCTAAATCTCATAATTTACATACCATTTTAAAAGAAAATGTTCTTTCACATTTCTATATTTAAGAATCCCTGAAAGGAGATTCTGATTATGTTCTCTAGTTCTTGTTTTTTTCCAATGATATGGAGCAGAAATGTGATTCTTAATCAGGAAAACTACTGACTCCCTCTCTTATCCTACTCTTCTCTTCCTCTACCCTCACATAATGTATGTAAATAAACACAGAATGCTCCAAAATATGTATTCACATATAAAATACATTAGTGTTCATTATTATTTCTGAATTCAATATTTTGAAAACTGGCTATGAACACGAATAGATGTAATTTGTTTATTTGATTATCATGCTACATGTCAATATAATTAAGTTGGAAAATTGGGCTAGAGAATAAAACTTGACAGTGTATACAGAATGATAGTTGCAAATGAGGAAGAAGTTGAATTACATCACCTTCTGCCTATGTAGGACTGGGATGGCTGCTTTAATGTGACACACAAGGAACCCACAAAAAAATCTTGTCGAGGCAGAAATATGGCAAGTATTTATTGTTTTCATGCACTTTACATCTTATAAATCACTTATCAAGACAAATTGTACCTTTAAAAATGGCAGTGGGTGTAATTGACTTTGTGAACTGTTACCTTCAATTTTAAATGACAAACTGTCTGCTGCAAACTACAGTTAAACCATCTGTAGGAGAGGGGAGGTACTCTAGTAGAATTGTTCTAAATGTCATTTTAAAATTTTATTTGGCAAGATAGTTGCTTACTTTCCCAAAGAAACGTGTTTTTGTAAGGAGGTTTCACATTTCTCTATAATCTTACCATGTTTATTTCTGTCACAGGTATTCAAAAGTCATAACTTCAATATTACTGTTACTAGATTGTTGTTAATGTTGCCTTGCATTCATGAGACGTAACGATTTAGAAGTGGAAAAATTCTAATCAATGAAGAGAAAGTGATCAGATTCTAGGGAAAATGGCATCAACAATATCAAGTGAAACAATGTATATTGATGCTGGAGTAACAACAGAAACCTGTACTGGTTGCTTGTTCTCTTAACATCAGGATAATGCCTAATAGGAAAGGACACCTAATGTAATTCTCTTCCCAAAGGACATACAAGAGACTTACTCTTTGCAGTCTTGAGGACAGACTTGGAAACTGACCACTCTAATTTATTTTTGGTTCTTATAACTATTCTGTACTTCCTATGTATATGTTTTGTAGAACATACATTTGTGCTCATACTTGTAATATGTCCTTATAATCACATCATAAAATAAAAAGATGTTAAATTGATTAACTTTCTATTCTACTTCAAACTATTGGTGTGTAAAACAGAAAACTGTAGAATATGTTAGGTTTACACTTGTGATCAGATACCTGACTGATACTGTCAAACATCTCAAAGAATATGACAGCAAATAGTGCCTACGGAAAGCCTAACATTCAAAGTATAGATCCTGTACATCATGCAACTGAACATTTGTGTATAGTTATCCCTAGTCAACACCATTTGAAAGAACACACAAATACTTTCAGGTGGTTAAAGGGAAATGGATAAAACAAAGGGGAATGAACTAGATAATCACCACCGATCAATTTATCATTTAGTCATGTGTTTGCTCCCATAGTCATCACTTCCCTCCCTCCTCTCCTGAAGTAATCACTACGATATTTAATTTTGCTTCTACTTATTGAAACATTTGTGGTGTTTTCACATATACCCAATTTTTAATTGAATACATGTGTATGTGTGATGATCAGGTTTAATTATAAACTCACCACAGCATAGAATCACCCGATTAGAGTGCCTGAATGGGAGACTAATTTGCTTGTGGTTAGCTTGTGGACATACATGTGAGAAGCTTTTCTTTTTATTGGGGGTGTCAAGAAATGAATATCGAGCCCATGATGTGTTGGTACCATTTCCAGGGTTTGGGGGCTCGACTGTATAACAGTAGAGGAAGAGATCTGAGTACCAAACAAACATGCATTCATTTGCTTCTACTTTTGAATGTGCTTTAAGTTTATGTCACTTGGATTTCCTCACAATAATTGAATGTAACCTGGAGTTATAAGCTACTGAACATAAACTGTAGAAAGAAAATAAACTATAGAAAATAAACTATAAATAAACTCTTTACTAATTTGTTTGTTGTCAGAATATTTTATCACTGAAATGGAGATGAAATCATGACAGTATAATAAGACTTGGTTTCTGTCTGTTTATTGATTAATGAGGGAATTCTGCTCAGACCTCTAGTTTATCTTTCATTGTTTTATACCTGAAAGGTATTCCACAGCTCAAGAAATTTATAGTTCACTTATGTAGACTATTATAATAGATGTTTGCATATTTAGATACTAGATATATGTTGCAGATAAAGGTTCTGTCCCACCTGGTTCCACAGACATTTAGCCCCAAATAAATACACAGACACCTATGTTAATAATAAACTATTTTAACCAATGGCTTCTTATTGGCTAGCTCTGTCTTAATTATTAACCTATTTCTATTAAGCTATGTATTTATACGCGGTCTTAGCTTACAAGAGAATGCTCTAGCATGTTACTCCTTCAGCAGCTACATGGCATCTCTCTGACCGCTGATCTCTGCTTCCTCTTTCCAGAATTGTCCTGGTCTGGTAGTCCTGCTTATACCTCTTCCCTGATTACTGGCCAATCAGTGTTTTATTCACCAACCAATAAGAGAAGCATATATAAATAAGGGCATTGCTCCATCAGATATGACTATACATATTATACATCTTATATTGTAGACATGTATGGGTTTGTATTGAAAAATCCGCTAGAAAAAGAATGGGTTATAGTCATTGTAAGTTTTACTATGTAGTTTTTAGTTAATTTCCAAGTAGTTTTCAAGCAATGTCTTCCAAAATATTGTATCCTAAAGCATAGTAATAACACACCTAATATTATTATTTTACTGTTGTAATTTTGCTAGGAAATATTGTGCTGCAAAATAAATATGTGTATCAAAATTGCTAAGGCAAGATGTACTAGAAATACAATATTAAACATAATAAATAGAAAATTAATTGTAGACAAATCAGTCCAAAGTAAGCAACAAATCAAAACAAAAGAAAAAACAAAAAAGAAAATCAAGGCAAAAAGATGCATAGAAATTCAAAAGATGTAAAGAATTCCAAGTATAAACACTAAGACAGTAGAGGAATCAAGCCGACACTTTGGGAAATTACAAGACATAGACAGACACATTTCATAAAAATTCTCGATATGAAAAACCAACCTAAATATGAAAATATGTTAAGAATTAAAATTTATCGAGAAAAATTGTAGACAAATAGTGACTGACATAAATTCTTCACCAATATTTTTCCAAGTGTTGGTCAAAGTTTCCTATTGATATGGGTAATGATGAATGCAGATATGCAATACTGTTGAATATGTGGGAAGCAAGCCACTGCACATGTTCAGACAGACATGAAACATGTTTATCATCCCCAAAATGCAGATCAAGCTACAGAAAGTACCTTGGAAGAAGGAGAGAAAGGAGTGCATGAGATGTAAGATTGGAAGAAGCGCTGTGGAATACTGCCCCTTGATCATGTCATAGCTACCACATACATACTCAAAACAGCTGTAGTTAACTACACACTATCTGCACAAAGTCAAGTCAGGTTAAATACTCTGGAGTGGGCTCCTGAGGGTCTGTCTGTAGCTAACAATTTATTGGCTGCTGATGACTGCTCTGAGGGAGAATCACTTAGTCAATGAAGTATATTGACCATACTTCAGGGGATGACATCACACCCAGGATATATGTGTAGCAGAAATTGGATTAAATGGTTTATTTTGAGAGGAGGTAAGAGAAAGGGAAAATGAATATGAGGTAGGTAAGTAGTTAGGACAGGAACAGGGGATGAATATAATCAAAATATATTGGGTGAAATTCTTAACAAATTAATAAGACTTAGAAATAAAACAAAACTTGAAATTATATATGTATATGCATATATAATATATACATATATGCATGTGCATATGGTATGCATATAATGTGTACATGTATATTTAACTTTTATACATATTGTACATACACATGTATCTCAAAAACATATGTACTATAAAGTCTTAGAATTTCCTTTACTCAGTTTATCAGTTATTGCAAAGTCAAAGATTTACATTCATTAATACGAACTATTACTGAATATATATAACAAATAGGATCTAGCATACCTCAGTATTTATATTGTGATATATTGGTATAAATTCTTTCATAAGGGAATATGTATCCTATTTTTTCTTGGCAGCAAAATTTGCATGGTTGTTATTGAATTATTCTTGTTGCAGTTTAGTAAGTATGAGAGATATGAGCTTTGGTACATAGACACCTGACACGATCTAACTTGTTTCCTCATGTATTATACTGAAGAAATAGAAATAATTAACTTACAACAAATTCATCCAAAAGTGACAGAGTTATTTTGCATCAGGCCTACAACAAAAATAACTCCTTTTATGTTACACCAAAAAAGGAGACAGATAAAACAATGATATTCTCAAGTATTTTCTATATAAGAAATCCCTAAAACTTACATTATTTTACTTACTTCCCAGGAAAATAATACTACTTAAAATAGACACCTACGTACTCATTGCTTGTTTTGAATAGGAAAAGAGCTACTATTGAGAAACTACCACCATATTAACAAGGTATAAAGAGAATTGGGGCAAATCAAGAAATTTGATTTTGGACTCAATTTATTCCCCAATATCTTTTTATGGTTCTTTGCAAAGTCTATTACCTCTTTTTTTTGTATTATTGCCACCATGCATAAGAATAAAACACTTTGAAATAAGTGATGTCCCTGAAATACTAAATTTCACATTTTGTAATTTGTAGATCCATCAATATATTCCATATAACTATATGTACATTTTCCATTATATTATTGGAATAAAACAGAATAAAACACAATAATCTATATCACATTGTATAGCTCCATTCACGTTGTTCATAAGAAGATAGCCAGAAATTATTCATGGAGAAAAACTACAAGTCGGTTCTTATGGATTTACATTTATCCTTTTACTGTTTTACTTTACTCCTGGTAACTTAGATTTCTGCCATCTTGATTGCTTGAGTTCTACTTCAGAGATAATTTACAGAAGTACACTGTGTCATATTAGTCTTTTTATGTTTGGTTCATTTTACTTAACACAATGTCAAGTTTTATTTATGTAACAAGAAAAAAGTTTTCTTCACTTTTAATGCTAATACTAATGCCTGTAAGTACATATATAGACTTATTTATGTGTGTGTTTGTGTTAGAGAGATCTTGTAAATCATTGTTTTGAGATGGATCAATCTTGTTTATCTCTTTGTTTTGCATCTTTCTTCTTATTATAAGGTGTACCTCTTCTGTCAACCTGCAATTTTCCAGACATTTTGATACTACAATAATAAGTGACTATGTTGATTCAAAATGTAATATCACATTGATGAAACACTATACAAATTTCCATAGCATTTATTACATTAAATGGATATGTATTTAAAATAATTTTCATTTTTCTTCTAATCATGCATATTGCAGATTCATTTCTTAATCCTATAGAAAACTGCATGCACATTCTAATGTAGCAACACATTACTACTATTATGGGGAATATAGCAAATACTGGATTTGTCAGTCTTTTGTGGTAAATCTTAACCAAATTTGTGATAAGTGGTAAAGTTGTTTACCCAATATTCAAAATTTGGAAACATTAGTGAAATTATTTATATATACCTGTTATATTTTAAAATAACAATGGGGAAAATTCCTGGGCAAAGCTATAGAATTCATGTGATATGAAGGCAGAAGAAGAAATATTGGACGCGAATGTTACAGTGCAGGAAACTTGGAGACGAGAGAGAAGTTGAACAAAAAATTAACAATTTTTGAATATAAAAATGTCAAAAAATTGCTAATTTTTAAAGTATTCCTTTAAAAACATGTTAGCTTGTAAATGCTATGTTTAAAAAATAATGTGGAGCCTCCTATTTACCCACTCTGAGATCTCCTGGCATGGAAACTACAGGCAGGTCAACTCGCGCCCCCACACCCACTCACCAAACAACCTCAAGTCTCCTGACAGCACTATCCTAATCCAGCTCCCACCGACAAGCAAAGGGAGTGCCTCGGACCTGCCTGCACCCACCATGAGATCCATCGGAGTATTGAACCTGCTTGCAACCAGCAGGAGAGAACCTTGGATCCTTATCCACCAGTAGAGTTGGAGATCCCATGTGTACCCCCTGGAAGAAGGGATTGGAAGATGACAATATAAGAACACATTCAACTACAGAAAATCCAATATGATGCTACCAGACTCTAGGGACTCTACACCAGGAAGACCTGAATATCCCAACACAGAAACAACTTCATGAAGGTTATAGAGACCCTAAAAGAGGAAATAAGAAAATCCTTTAAGGAAAATGAAGAAAAGACAAACCAAAAATTTCAAGAAAAATTTCAAACAGTGCAAGGTTGAAATCTGAAATGAAGACAATTAAAAAAAAACAAAGTTTGAAGGAATGCTGGAATTAGAAAAGGTAGGTAAATGATCAGGAATTAGAGTTACAAGCATAACCAACAGAATACAAGAGATGAAAGAGAGAATATCAGGCATTGAAGATATACTAGGACAAACAGATTCATCGACTAAAGAAAATCTTAAGTCCGACAAATCCCTAACATAAAATACCCAGGAAATATGGAACATTATGAAAAGGCAAACCTAAGAATAATAGGTAATATGCATAGAAGAGGGTGAAGAAGCCCAACTCAAAGGTGCAGAAAAATATTCAACAAAATCATAGAAGAAATCTTTCCCAAACTAAAGAAAGACATGCCAATGAAAGTGCAAGAAGGCTACAGACCGCAAAATAGTGTGGACCACAAAAAAAGTCCCCTCGGCACATAATAACCAAAACAACAAACTTACAGAATACAGAAAGAATATTAAGAGCAACAAAGGAAAAATGCAAAGTAACACATAAAAAGCAAACCTATCAGAATCACACCTGACTTCTCCAAGAAAACTCTGAAAGCCAGAAGATCCTGGATAGATATTCTTCCAACATTGACACCACTGATGCCAGTGCAGCCTGCTATACCCAGCAAAGCTTTCAATCACTATAGATGAAGAAAACAAGGTATTCTACTACAAAACCAGATTTAATCAATATATATCAACTAATCCAGTCCTACAGAAAGTTCTGGAAGGAAAATTCCAACTGAAGGAAGTTAACTATACTCAAAAAAAATGTAGGCAATAGATAATCCCACTTCAACAAAGCTGAAAAAAAGGAGGGTAAACCCACAAACAATAACAACAACAACAAATAAAAAACAAGCAAGAATTAACTCAATAGTCCTTAATCTCACTCAGTATTAATGGTCTTAATTTACCTAACAGGCTAACAGAAGAGAAACAAAGATAGAATCCATCATTCTGCTTTACGCAAGAAACACATCTCACCTTCAAAAGACAGACATTGCCTCAGAGTAAAGTGTTGGGATAAGATTTTCCAGTCAAATGGACCCAAGAAAAAGCTGGTATAGGTATCCTAGTATCGAACAAATTAGACATCAAACTAAAATTAATTAAAAGAGATGAAGGACATTTCATATCCATCACAGGAAAAATCCTTCAGAAAGAAGTCTCAATTCTGTACATCTAAGCCCCAAATACAAAGGCACCCAAGTTTGTAAAAAAAAAAAAAACATTACTAAAACTCAAATAACACCTAAGACCTCACACAATTATAAGTGTGTGAGACTTCAACACCCCACTCTCACCACTAGACAGAACCACCAGACTGAAACTTAACAATGAAACAAAGGAACTAGCAGAAGTTATGACCCAATTGGGTTTAACAGACAAACTCATTGAAATTGAACAAAATTGAAGTGTACCATTCCTGAGTCAAGGAAGAAATAATGAAAGAAATTAGACTTTCTAGAATTCAATGAAAATGAAGACACAATATACCCACTTTGAAAGCTGTCCTAAGAGGAAATTTCATAGCACTAAGTGCTTATATAAAGGAAATGGAGAATAGGCATACTAGAGATTTAACAGCACAACTGAAAGTTCTAGAAAAGTGAAAGAAACTCAACCTGAATGAGTAGAAGCCAGGAAATAATCAAGTTGAGGGCTGAAATCAATATAGTAGAAACTAGGAAAACAATACAAAGAATAAATGTAAGAAAGAATTGGTTCTTTAAGAAAATCAACAAGATAGACAACCCTTTATCCAAATTTATGAAAGGGCAGAGTGTGAAAATGCACATTAACAAAATCAGGAATGAAAAGGGGAACATAGCAATGGACACTGAGGAAATCCAGAGGATCTTCAGGTCATACTTTAAAAACTGGTACTCCACAAAACTCTAAAATTTAAAGGAAATGGACAATTTTCTGGATAGTTATCACTTACCAAAATTAATTCAAGAACAGATAAGCAATTTAAACAGAGCTATAATTGGAAATGAAATAGAAGCTATCATCAAAACCTCCAACCAAAACATGCCCAGACCCAGATGGCTTTAGTGTAGAATTCAAAGAAGAGCTAACTCCAATACCCCTAAATGTGTTCCACACAATAGAAGCAGAAGGTTCATTGCCAACATCTTTTAAGTAGGCTACAATTACCTTGGTACACAAGCCACACGAAGACACAACTAAGAAAGAGAACTACAGACCAATATCTTTCACGAACATTGATGGAAAATTATTCAATAAAATATTAGCAAAGTGAATCTAAGAACACACCAGAAAAATCATCCACCATGATCAAGTAGGTGTCATCCCAGGGAGGCCGGGATGATTCAACATAAAAAATCTATCAATGTAACCCACCATATAAACCAACTGCAAAAGAAAAACCATATATTCCTCTCATTTGATGTTGAAAGAGCCTTGACAGAATCCAACACCCCTTCATAATAAAGGTCTTGGAGACATCACAGATAAGGGAACATACCTGAATATAGTAAAAGCAATATACAGCAAACAAACAGCCAACATCTAACTAAATGGAGAGAAAATCAATGCTATTGCTCTAAAATCAGGAACAACACCATGTTGTCCAATCTCCCCATATGTCTCCAATATTCTGCTTAACGTTCTAGTTAGAGAGATATGATAGCAAAAGGAGATCAAGGGGATATAAATTGGAAAGGAATTGGAAGAAGTCAAAATTTCACTATTTGTAGATGATATGACAGTTTACATAAGTGACTGGAAAAAGTCTACCAGGAAAATATGGCAGCTGATAAGCATCTTAAGAAAACTGGCAGGATACAAAATTAACTTAAAAAAATTAGCAGACCTAAAATATACAAATGATAAATGGACTGAAAAAGAAAACAAAGAAACATCACCCTTGCCATACCCTACCCTCCAACGCCCCCAGCTTCAGGTGAGATTGGATCCCCATGAGACCACTTCCCTGCCCACCACCCACTCCTTCAATCTTCCAGGGGACAACTTCTGGCATCCAAAGGATCCACCACACAGGAAAGGCATCTGTCCTTCAAGACCCCACCCTCCAGCATCACAGGCTTCAGGAAAGGCATCAGCCCTTCCACGCCCCAACCTCCAGTGACCCCAACTTCAGATGAGCTTGGGTCTCCGTCGGGCCATTCCCCATTTCCCCCCAACTACCCATCCCCTCAATCTTCTGGGGGACCACTCCTGGCATCCAGAAGACCCACCCACACAGAAAAGGCATCAGGCCTTCCAGGCCTCAACCTCTGGTGACCCAAGCTTCAGCTTCAGTGTCAGGGCCCCCAGCTTCAGCTTCAGGAAAGAAGGAGACCAATGGAGATGGAAAGACCCACACCTGCACCCACTGGAAGAAGAGATGGGAAGAAGACAGAATAAGAGCTCACTCAGCAATAGAAATGACTCCACCAGAATCTAGAGAATCAAAGCCAGCAAGACCTGAAAAGCACTACATAGACAAAGCAGACATAGGAGACAGACCTTAAAAATTATTTTATGAAGATGACAGAGACCCTCAAAGAAGAAACAAGGATATCTCTAAAAGAAATAAAGAAAAAACAAACAAAAAATCCATGAAATGGGAGGGAAAATTCAAGAAATAAACAAATCTCAAAGAATCTAAAGAGTACCAAGAAAAAACAACCAAACAAATAAAGGAAACAAACAGTTGAAGGATTGAAAGCTGAAATAGAAACAATAAAGACAACACAGAACAAGGGGATGCTGGAAATAGAAAAGCTGGGTAAATGATCAGGAACTACAGATGTAAGTATCACCAATAGAATACAAGAGATAGAAAAGAGAATCTCAGGTGTTGAGGACTCATTAGCGGATATAGAGTCATTAACCAAAGAAAATCTGAAAACCAACAAATACCTAACACAAAATATCCAGGAAATATGGGACACCATGAAGAAGCCAAACCTGAGAATAATAGGTATAGAAGAAGGCAAAGACATATAACTCAAAGGTACAGAAAACATATTCAACAAAGTCATAAAAAATTCCCTAACCTAAAGAAGAATATGCCTATGAAAATATAAAAATCTTACAGAACACCAAATAGGCTGGACCAGAAAAAGAATTCACATCGCCATATAATAATCAAAACATCAAACCTATATAATAAAGAGAAAATATTAAGCTCAGCTAAAGTAAAAGGCCAAGTAACATATAAAGGCAGACCTATCCGAATTACACCTGACTTCTCAGTGGAAACTATGAACGCCAGAAAATCCTGGACAGATGTCCTACAAATGCTAAGGGAACAAGGATGCCAGCGCAGATTACTATATCCAGCAAATCTTTCAATTACCATTGATGGAGAAAACAAAATATTCCATGACAAAGCCAGATTTAAACAATATGTATCCCTGAATCCAGCTCTACAGAAAGTGCTGGAAGGAAAACCTAGACCCAACGAAGACAACTACACTCACAAAGACACAGGCAATAGATAATCCCACTTTACCAAACACCAAAAGAAATAGGGAGGAGAACCTACACACAATAACTCCACTACTAATAAATCAAGCACAAATAAGAATCATCAATCAATGGTCATTAATATCACTCAATGTCAACGGTCTCAACTTGCCTATAAAAATACACAGACTAGCAGAATGGATACGAAGACTGAACCCATCCTTCTGCTGCATACAAGAAACACATCTCAACGTCAAAGACAGACATTACCTCAGAGTAAAGGGTTGGGAAAAGATTTTCCAATCAAATGGACCAAAAAACAAGCAGGTGTAGCAATCCTAATATCTAACAAACTAGACTTCAAATTAAAATCAATCAAAAGAGATGAAGAAGGAAATGTCATATTCATCAAAGGAAAAATCCATCAAAATGAAGTCTCAATTTTGAACATCTATGCCCCAAATACAAATACAATACAAATACAAATACAAATACATTTGTGAAAGAAACATTACTAAAGCGCAAATAGCACATAAAATCTCACACACTAGTAGTAGGAGACTTCAACACTCCACTCTCACCACTAGACAGCACCTCCAGCAGAAATTTAACAAAGAAACAAAAGAACTAATAGAAGTTATGACCCACCTGGGTTTAACAGACATCTATAGAACATTTCACCCAAACACAAAAGGATATAACATCATCTCAGTGCCACATGGAACCTTCTCTAAAATTGACCCCATAATAGGAAACATAGCAAATCTCCACAGGTACAAAAAAATTGGAATAACCCCCTGTATCTTATGAGACCACCACACATTAAAATCAGAATTCAACAATAACACAAATCGCAGAAACTCTACAAACTCATGGAAACTGAACAATGCACTATTGCACCATCCCTGGGTAAAGGAAGAAATTAAAAAAGAAATCAAAGACTTCCTGGAATTCAATGAGAATAAAGACACAACCAAACTTATGGGACATGCTGAAAGCAGTGCTGAGAGGAAACTTCATAGCACTAAGTGCCCACATGAAGATACTGGAGAATAGTCATACTAGAGAATTAATAGCACAGCTGAATGCTATAGAACAAAAAGAAGCAAACTCACCCAGGAGGAGCAGACGCCAGGAAATAATCAAATTGAGGGCTGAAATCAATCAAGTAGAAACCAGGAAAACATTGAGAAGAATCAATGAAACAAAGATTTGATTCTTTGAGAAATTCAACATGATAGACAAACCTTTGTCCAACCTAACCAAGAGACAGAGAGAGAGCATGCTAACTAACAAAATAAGAAATGAAAAGGGGGACATAACAACGGACACTGAGGAAATCCAGAGAATCATCATGGCATACTTTGAATATCGGTACTCCACAAAATTCAAAAATTTAAAGGAAATCGACAATTTTCTGGATAGCTATCACTTGTGGAAACTAAACCAAGAACAGATAAACAATCTAAACAGACCTATAATCCTTAATGAAATAGAAGCAGTCACCAAAAGTTTCCCAACCAAAAAAAGCCCAGGCCCAGATGGCTTCAGTACAAAATTCTACCAGAAATTCAAAGAAGAGCTAATTCTAATATTCCTCAGAGTATTCCACATAATAGAAGCAGGAGGCTCATTTCCAATCTCTTTTTGCAAGGCTACAATTACCTTGAAACCCAAGCCACACAAAGACACAACTAAGAAACAGAACTATAGACCAATTTCCCTCATGAATATCGATGCAAAATACTCAATAAAATACTAGCAAACTGGATTCAAGAACACATCAGAAAAATCATCCACCATGATCAAGTAGGCTTCATCCCAGGAATGCAGGGATGGTTCATTTGTAATAGCCAGAACCTGGAAGCAACCTAGATGCCACTCAACTGAAGAGTGGATAGATAAAATGTGGTACATTTACACAATGGAGTATTACTCAGCAGAAAATGGAATCTTGAAATTCGCAGGCAAATGGATGGCACTAGAAGAAACCATCCTGAGTGTGGTAACCCAGTTACAAAAAGACAAACATGGTACGTACTCACTCATATATGGATTTTAGACATGGATCAGGATACTGTCAGTCTGCACTTCCACTGACAGAGAGTCAGAGGAAAACACCCACAATTAAACACTGAACTGAACCCATGGAACCCAGAGACACAGAGAGAGGAGCAATGAGCAAAATGACAAAGAATGGGCTGGCGAAACTAGCAAAGGGAGTCATTATAGGTTTGAGGAGAGATCTGGCATGAGTGAGATTTCCAGAGATCTACAATGATGACACCAAATGGCAGTATAAGCAATATTTGAGAGGCTACCTTAAATACCCTTCTCTGATAATGAGATTGAAGAATACCTTATGTGCCATCCTAGAGCCTTCATCTAGAGCCTGATGGAAGCAGAGGCAGACACCCACAGCTTAACACTGAACTGAACTCCTAGAATTCAACTGCAGAGAGAGAGGAGTGATGAGGAAAGGAGTCAAGACCAGGCTAGTGATACCCACAGAAACTGCTGACTTGAACAAGCGGGAGCTCATGGACCCCATACTGATGGCTAAGAGGCCAGCATGGGGCTGATCTAGACCCCCTAAATCTGCTTGTCAGTGAGGAGGCCTCGATAATCTATGGGGCCTTGGATAGTACATCAGTGTTTATCCTGGTATATGAATGGACTTTGGGAGCCTATAACACATGGAGAAATGGTCTCTCAGCCTGGATACATGGGGGAGAGTCTAGGCCCTGTCCAATATGAAATGACAGACTCTGCAAATTCCCTCACACTTACCCTTTCTGGGAAGCAGAATAGGGATTGGATGGGAGACTTGGAAGGTGGGGAGGGGCAGGGGAAAAGTGGAGGGAGAGGGAGCTGGGAGTGACATGTGAAACAAGCTTGTTCCTAATTTAAATAAAAAATTTTAAAAAGGATATTGCCTGCATTATATGGAAAATGGAAATGTTTGAAGTGAGAAATGGGAGGAGGCAAATGATGTAATTATATTACAACCTCAAGACATGAAAGAAATGACTGCTTAAAAAGAGAAAGAAAGGAAAAAGACATATACACACACAGCCACAAAAACAAAGAAATGAATGATAGTATTTGTAGTATATTTTTACAAAAGAAAATTAAAGAGAATAGAAACACTTGATATCTTTCTTATGCTTCCTTATTACCCTTTCACCCATTTTCTAGAGCTCATCATTACTACTCAAAGGTTTTATTTACTTCTCATATCCATAGACATTGAATGTTGTGTATATTTTATGCTTTAATTATTGTCATGAAGTCTAGAGTGGCTTGTTTTTAGTAACCCATCATTTTTTTTAGTATTTATCTGTTAATAGCTAATGCACTCATCTTACTATTACATTTTGGTATAAAAATGCTTCCTTGAGTGCAGTCATTTTGACAGCTAACAAGCCTGGTGCATGTATTCATTTACTGATGTGAGATATTCTTTAAGGAGTGTGCAGCAGAAGAGCTGCCTGGGTGTTTGCAGCCTTCACTAGGTTTCTAGGTGCTGCCTGCTCTTCAGAAAAATTACAATTCACCTTTTCACCATCTATTTGGAAAATTCCTCTTTTATCCAAACTCATTTTATTCTCAGACTCTGACAAATGACATTTTTCTCCAACTAATGAATAAAAAAATAATATCTACCTTATATTTCTGAGTAATAATAAGATGGAACAGCTTGTGTATATTATGATCATCTCACATACATTTTTGACACTCTTTTGCCTTTTTCATTTTATGTTTTTTTAGGAGGCTCAGCTTAAAGAGAGCATTGGGGAAGCCAGGCTTGTCAAATATGCAGACCTATTTTCTTTAAGGGTTGGAAATGAATGACTCTGGTTACCCAGAAGGCTGGAGTGATTTTTATCTGCAATCTACTGATAGCTTTCAATTCTGTGGAGCCACCTTCCCTGAATCTCCCAGTACTCTGAGCGTTGTTTAGGCCCTATCCTGAGCTTTGTATCTCAGTAAGTAGAACCCATCTTATGAAAGAGGTCCCATGTAATTTGTGTCCTTAAAGAAAAGAATCCATCCTTATGATTTTTATAAATACTTCCCCTCTAGTTCCTAGCCCTGTACTCTTTATTAGTCAATAGAACTTTTGTATTTAAAGGTTAAAAATGCTTTGCTACTTTTCTCTGGAGTTTCTATGTGGCTATGCCTAAAGCTTTGTTGTGATAATTGTCATAGGGAGACTTTCCCACAAAGTTTTACTATACTGAAATGTGTCAGAATAATAAACCTTGAGGTCAGATACTGGAAGTTCTGCCCCAGAACCTCAAAAATTGGCACTGGCAGAGTTTGATTTTTTTAATTAATTAATTTATTTTACATCCTGGCCAGTTTCCACTCCCTTCTCTCATTCCTTTACCTCCCCTCTACTATATCCATTGCTCCTCTGTTTCTGTTCAGAAAGTGACAGGCATTCAGTGGGTGTCAACAAAGACTAAGCACCTCCCCTTGTATTAAGGATGGGCAAGGCAATACAGTATGAAGAATGGGTTCCCAAAAACCCAAGGCATTAGGGACAGACCATGCTCTCATTCTTAGAAGTCCCACAAGTAGACCAAGCTACAAAACTGAATTCTCCAAACCTGGTCTAATGTTTGGCTGTTCATCTTTTAATCTGTTACAGGATGAAGGCTTGCTGATGACAATTGGGGTAATCATCAGTCTTATCACAGGAGATGGCAAGTTCAGGCTACACATTCACTATTGTTCCAAGTCTTAGCTGGGGTCATCCTTGTAGATTCCTGTAAGTTTCTCTTGAAATGTCAACCCCTTTACAGTAATCTCTATCATCTATCCCTGTCCATCTGTCCCCCAACACTATCCCTCATGTTCCCATATCCAAGTTTAGCCAAAAGTTCTCTTTTTATTTCCCTCCATGTACTCCCTGCTTTGGGCCTTTCTTGCTATTTACCTTCTCTCAGTCTGTGGATTGCAGCAGTGTTATCCTTTACAGCTAATATCAACATATGAGTAAATACACACCATGTTTGTTTTTCTGGGTCTGGGTTACCTTACGCATGAATTTTTTCTAGTTCAGTCTATGTGTCTTCAAATTTCCTGATGTCATTGTTTTTAACAACTGATTAATATTTCATCCTATAATGCTGTGCTCGCTGCTCAGACTGTGTCCGAGAATATGTGGAGGGTGCTGGGATTGATGACACAGAGACCAGTCGGTGATGCAAAGAAAGCCTCCAGAAGGCTCCTCAAGAAGGCTCTACTTTATTCTTACCCTGGCTGGTTATACATGCCTTGACACCAGAGGCGGCGGCAGTGGGTGGGTCAGGAACAGGCAGTTAGTCTTTGGAAAAGGTCAAGGTTAGAGTGTTCCAGAGGGTGAGCCCTTATCAGGAACTTATTGCTCTGGGCACCTTATTGTTTTTTAGTAAACATTGTCTTACAGCTGCCTGCTCCCAGGCTGATTGAGAAGAGGACCTCTGTTCAAGGTCTGTTGTTCCCACACTATAAATATACAACAGCTGAGTAACACTCCATTGTGTAAGGAACATTTTCTTTATCCATTCTTCAACTGAGGGTATCTAGGTTGTTTCCATGCTCTGGTTATTATGAGTAAAGCTGCTATGATCAGAGTTGAGCAAGTGCTGTATGATTAAGCATCCTTTGGGCATATGTCCAAGAGAAGTATAACTGGGTCTTGTGGTTAATTAGTTCACAATTTTTTGAGAAACCACCATATTGATTTCCAAAGTGGTTGTACAAGTTTGCACACCCACTAACAATGGAGGAGTGTTCCCCTTGCTCCAAAATCCTCTTCAGCCTAAGCTGAAGTGGGGTTTTTTTTTTGTTTGTTTGTTTTTGTTTTTATCTTAGACATTCTGACATGTATAAGACAGAATCTTAGTATCACTTCAGTTTGCATTTCCTTAATAGCTAAGGATGTTGAACATCTTTTAAGTGAGTTTTCTACCATTTGATATTCTTATGTTCAAAATTCTGTTTTCCATTCCTACCCAAATAACCTTGATTATTTTGTTTTTTGATGTCTAGTATTTTGAGTTCTTCATATATTTTGTACATGAGCCCTCTGTCAGATGTGGAGTTGGTGAAGATCTTTTCCCATTTTTTATGCTGCCATTTTATCTTATTGACAGAGTCCTTTGCTTTATAGAAGCTTTTAAATTCTAAGAGTTCTCATTTATTAATTGTTGTTTTTAGTATCTGTGCTACTGGTGTTCTATACGGGAAACTGTCTCCTATACCAGTGGTCTCAAGGCTACTTCTCACTTTCTGTTCTATCAAGTTGAGGTCTTTGATCCACTAGGACCTGAATTTTGTGCAGGGTGATAGACACAGATCTATTTGCATTATTCTTCATGATGGTATCTGGTTATGCCAGCAACATTTGTTGAAGATATTTTCTTTTCTTTACCCCATGGTATAATTTTGGATTATTGTCAAATTCAAATGTCCATAGGAGTATGGATTTCTGTCTTGATCTTCAATTCAATTTCTTTGATGAATGTTTGTGTTTCTAATGCCAGTGCAGTGCTGTTTAAATACTATAGCTCTCTAGTAGAGCTTGAGATCAGGAATGGTGATAACTTCAGCAGTTCTTTTTATTGTACATGACTGTTTTCTCTATCATGTGTTTTGTTTATCCATATGAAGTTGAGCATTGTTCTCCCAAGGTCTATAAGAATTGTGTTAGAGCCAGGCATCGGTGCTGCACGCCTTTAATCCCAGCACTCGGGAGGCAGAGGCAGGCGGATCTCTGTGAGTTTGAGGCCTTCCTGGTCTATAGAGTTAGTTCCAGGACAGATTCCAAAACAACACAGAGAAACCTTGTCTCAATAAACCAAAAAAAAAAAAAAAAAGAATTGTGTTGGAATTTTGGTAGGATTGCATTGATTCTGTAGATTGCTTTTGATAAGATGACAATTTTCACTATGTTTTTCCTACCAATCCATATCCATCTTCTGATATTCTCTCCAATTTCTTCAAAGACTTTAAGTTCTTGTTGTACAGGTCTTTCATTTGTTTGGTTAGAGTGATCCTAATATGTTTTATGTTGTTTGTGGCTATTGTGGAGGGTGTTGTATCCCTGATTTCTTACTTAGTCATTTCATTGTTTGTATATAAAAGGGCTACTGAGGTTTCTTTTAGTTTATCTTGCATTCAGTCACTCAGCTAAAGGTGTTTATCACCAGGAGTTCCCTGGTTGAATTTTTGGGGTCACTTATACTATCATGTCATCTTCAGATAGTAATGCTTTTACTTCTTTTTTTTTTTTTTTGGTTTTTCGAGACAGGGTTTCTCTGTGGCTTTGGAGGCTGTCTTGGCACTCACTTGGTAGTCCAGGCTGGCCTTGAACTCACAGAGATCCGCCTGCCTCTGCCTCCCGAGTGCTGGGATTAAAGGCGTGCACCACCAAGGCCAGGCTTTTTTTTTTTTTTTGCTTTTACTTCTTTTACAATTTGTATCCCCTTGATTTCCTTTTGTTGACTTAATGCTCCAGCTAGAAATTTGAATGTCTGATAGAATTCTGTGCTGAAACTATATGGTTTGGACTGGTTTTTGTTTGGAAGACTTCTAATGAGTACATCTATTTCTTTAGATTCATTATATGGAAAAATCTTTTCCCAGCCCTTTATGCAGAGACATTATGTCTTTGATGTTGAAGTGTTTTTCTTGTATGCAGAAGAAAAATGGATCTTGTTTTCATGTCCATTCTGTTAGCCTGTATAGTCTCTGTCTTTTTATTGGAGAATTGAGTCCATTGATATTAATATATATTAATGGCCAGTGATTGTTAATTCTTGTTATTTTGTTCTTATTTTTGTGGTCGTGGGGAATCTCTCTCTCTTTCTCTCAGTGTGTGTGTATGTGTGTTTCCCTTCTTTGGGTTTTATTGGTGTGAGATTATTGATTGTGCTTTTGAAGGTGTAGCTAATTTCCTTGGGTTGCAGTTTTCTTCCTAGTTCCTTCTGTATGGCTGGGTTTGCGGCTACATATTCATTAAATTTCTCTTTGTAATGAAGTATCTTGTTTTCTCTACCTATGTTGATTCAAAATTTTGTTGGGTATAATAGTCTGGGCTGGAATCCATGATCTCTTAGATTCTGCAACACTTCTGCCTGGGTTTCCAGCTTTTAGAGTCTCTATTCAGAAATTGGGTCAATCTTTATATGTTGCTTGGACCTTTTATTTTGCAGCTTTAACATTCTTTCTTTATTCCGCATTTTTAGTGTTTTGATTATTATGTGGCAAGCAAATTTCCTTTTTCTCTACGAGTCTATTTGGTGTCCTGTAAGCTTCTCCTACCTTTATGTGCTTATTTAGGTTAGGATTTTTTGTCTTTATGATTTTTGTTAAATATATTTTCTGGGTCTTCAAGCAGAGTGGTTACCATTCTTCTATTACTATTATGTTTATGTTTGGTCTTTTTACGGTATCCCAGATTCACTGGATATTTTGTGTTAGGAATTTTTTACATATAACATTTTCCTTGACTAATGAATCTTTCTCCTTTGTCATATATTCAACACCTGGGATTCTCTAGTCCATCTCTTGTATTCTTTTTGTGGTGCTTACACCTGTAGTTCCTTTTTGTTTACCCAAGTTTTCCATTTCCAATTATTTCCTCAGTCTGTGATTTGTTTATTGCTTCTATTTCCATTTTTAGGTCTTGAACAGCTTTATTGTTTCCATCCACTGTTTTTTCTTGTTTTTTTTAAATTCTTTAAGATATTTTTTAATTTCCTCCAATTTTTGTTTGTCCTTTCCTCAATTTCATGGGATTGTTTTTCATTTCCTCTTTAAGTATCTCTATCATCTTCATACATTTGTTTTTAAGGTTGTTTTCTTGTGTTTTAGCTGCAGTGAAATGTTTAGACCTTACTGCCATAGGATTTCTGGGTTCCTAGGGCAACATATTACCTTTTCTGTTATTGTGTTCTTACACTAGTGTTTAGGCATCTGGATTTGGGATCATTATAGGTCTAGCTGTTGATTCCTGTGCTTATCTTTGTTGGATGGATATTTTGTTCCTTGGTTTCTGTTTCCTGTGTGGTCAACTGGAATAAGTGGCCAAGTGTTCTGGTAATTGGTGGGTCTTCAAGTCCAGTAGTGTGTCTCTGCTGGGATTTTGGGGGCCTTGGGTCCCTTGGTCTGTCCTATAAAGCTGCAGTCTTCTCGGGTCTCTATATCCAGCTTGGCCTCCAATAAATCCTGAATCTTCTGTCTTCGACTAGCCTGACCTCTAGTAGAGCTCCTGGAGTTGTTCTTCTGGATAGTGTGAACTATACCTGGGCCTATGATGTCTGTTCTTTAAACTGGTATGGTGTATGTCTGAGTGTATGGAGTCTGCTGGAATTCTGGGGAAGGACTGACTGTGGGGAGAATGGTGAGGTGGGAGAGGTCGGCTATAGTGTGTATCCTGGGGGAGCAGAACCCAGGGGATTGCAGAAATACAGATGGCAGGTGGGCCACTCGGTTGATTTTCCAATGGTGAGGACTATGCTAGAGCAGTGGAATTCCTCTGAAGTTGGGGGCAAGCCCAGCAGTGGTGCTGGTGCTGAGACAGGACCATGACTCTGGCTCATATGATCTGGATCTCAGTGGTAGAAATCTACTGCAGTTGGGGGCATGGATGAGCTAGGATGGCATTAGTCTGGGGAAGAGTTGTAGTGGGTGGTGAGGATGATAGAATCTTTGGAGCAGAAAGGTTCTGCTGGTACATATGTCATTTACCTGTTCAGACTTGTGTGGGCTGATTCTTCTTGGCAAATGTTTTCTGGGGTTGAGGGAAGTGCCCAGCAGAGGGTCAAGGGACAGGTGGAGTTGGTGGGATCCTGGAAATGGTCCCTGGGGAAAGACTGAGAGTAGGAGTGCATTTCAACTGGTAGGTTGGTCACTGAACCATTCTGGATGGTGTGGCCTTGGTTTCAGTGGCAGACATCCTTTAGAGTCAGGGTCAGGTCCCAGCATTAGGATCTGGGGTTATTTGGGACTATGTGGGCCTGCAGAAGGATCACAGGTGACAGAATCCAGGGTCTACATTTCACTCTTTATCTCCACGATATGTCTCCATGGGCCATGAGGCTTGCAGGGTCTCTGACATATTTTTCTTTTTGTTTTATTGTAAGATCATTAAATTTATTTAAGAAATATAAATGCTTAGTATTTTTATTAATGTGTTGAGTGCGAATAATTGTATTTTGATCATTATTTGAAATTCAATTCATATGATTGCATGTTATACCAGAAAATTATGAAAGGAACAAGATGTGTCATGGGGCAGGTACTCACAAGCATTGACTTTGTGAGGATGGGATTGAGTGGGTTCTATCACAACTGATATTTAAGTTGGGGGGATTTTCATGCAAATTTTTGGTGCACAAAAACTGTTAATGCCACACTATCCATTTCTTGTTGATCACTCTTATTATAAATAATAAGCAAGCAAACTCTATTTTTATTTCTGAAGCATGAAACGTTGCTTATGATGTTCAAAATTGTTGACTGTCTTACTATCCTCATCGCTCTAATTTTTTTCATATTTTTTCCTTTATTTTATTTTCTCCTCCTAGCAGTTTTGATCTTCTGTCTACTTGAGTACATAATTTCCCATATATATACAAAGTTTAGGCACTACAAAATAAAGAAGACATACAATATTTGTCCTTCTGAGATAGTTTTAGTTTGGTTAATTTGATTTTCTTCAGTTGCATCCAGGCTTTTGTAAAAGATAATACTTTTTTCTGGCTAAGGAAAGGTCTGTGTGTAAGCAGAGTAACAGATGCACTTGTTTTCCTTCTTTTTTTGCTTTTTATTTTTTGCATTCCAAACCCCTCCTCTCTCTCCTCCCACTCCCCCCACTCCTGACTCCTTCACACCCTACCTCACATGTGCTCCTCAGGGTGGATAAGGTCTCCCCTAAGAAGTCTACTAAGTCTGTCCTATCATTTAGCTGAGGCAGGACCAAGGCACATCTTCAACCCCCACACCCCTGAGCAAGGTATCTCTCCACACATAATGAACTCCATTAATTCAGGTTGTGCATTAAAGTTAGATCTTGGACTGACTATTTGTCAGCCTCATATATTGTCCTAGCTGTATCACTGCAACATTGATACCTTTATTAAGGGAGTCTAGTTTGGTCTTATACAGGTTCCCCATTCATCATACCACAGTAAGTGATCTTTCACTAACTCGGGTCAGATGATTCTGTGGGCTTCCTCATAATGGTCTTGACAACTTTGTTCACATTATCATTTCTCCCTCACTTTGATTGTATTCCAGGAACTTGGCCCAATGTTTGGTTGTGGATCTCTACATATGCTCATGTTTCTGGAAGAGGGTTCTAGCTTCCCTTGGATTGTGTGTTGTAGACTATGTATCTCTTGCTTTATGTCTGGTATCTACTCATAAGTGAATACATACTATCTTTGTCATTTTGGTTCTGGGTTATGGCACTCAGGCTTTTTGTTTTGTTTTGTTTTGTTTTGTTGTTGTTCTGTCCATTTACCTGCAAATTTTAAGATGTCATCATTACTTACCACTGAGTATTATTCCATTGTGTAATTATACCACATTTTTAATCCATTCTTCATTTGAGGGGCATCTAGGTTGTTTTCAAGGTCTGGATATTACAAACAATGTTGCTATGTGCTTTCTTGAATAATACCTGGAAGATACTACTGTCAGTGAGACTAAATACCATCAAAGTCCTCTGCTAACATCCCAGAATCAGGTTCCTCCCTGCCTTCAATGACTCAGTGCCAAAAGTCTGTCATGACTAACTATCAGTGAGACACACATGTATTTCCCCTATGTGCATGCTACAAATTCTCATGAATCCTGCCGTCATGGCCTGGTCTGCAGATGTCTACATTCCCACTCAGAGAATGCCATTTTGCATCTCTCACTCCTCCTTTCCAATAAATATCTTGTGTGAGGTCTGTTCTGTGGTGGTGAGATTTTTTAGACAATGCCTACTTTGCATTTTCAACAACATGGCTGCAATGTAGATAAATTGACCCTCACATAGTATATACTTAATGAATCAAAATTAAAATGCTCTTTTTTCAGTGCTTTACCTTTAATGAGCAGACACTTCTAATAATATTTGTTCAATAACTGAATAAAAGTTTAATAAATGAATTACTTTTTTATAATTTATCAATTCTTCAAAAAACTGCTCCCAGTTGTCACTTAAGAGAATTCAATAGAAAATCCTGTCATCAGTTCTATCGAGGCCTAGAATCCTTTGTTTTTATTTGCTTCTATTTTTATCTCTCCCTTTTTCTCTCTCAAAACACTCTCAAATAACCATTTTCCCTTTCATTCAAGCTAATTTTCTACCCTTTCATTATATATATACATACATATATATATATATATATGCTCCCAAATATAACCAGATCTATCTGTACAATGTTACTTATATGAATGTTTTCATACTTTTTATTTGTTTGCTTGTTTTTCGAGACAGGGTTTCTCTGTATTGTTTTGGAGGCTGTCCTGGAACTCACTCTGTACACCAGGCTGCCCTCAAACTCACAGAGATCTGCCTGCCTGACTCCCGAGTGCTGGGATTAAAGGCATGTACCACCCAAGTCAACAATTTGGTATTTCTGGGGAAGACTGTTTCTTCCAATTTCAACTTTAATTAGTTCTTTGTATAGGGTTGAGGATTCATGTTCTTTCTCTTCATTTGGGCTTTATTTTGGTTAGTCTTTGATTATCACTGTCTCACTCATGTTTATTCAGTCATATTGGTCTGATTTATGGGTGCATCTCCTAGAAGACATGAGACAAAAAGTGCTTGAAAAGTAGGGATTTGAGCATACTATATAGAGAAAGTATTATTGAGTTTCTAAACTTGATTTCCCTGTGCCACATTTTCCTCAGTTTCAGAAAACTCCACACAGTTGTTAAGTGAGGGATTGTATGTTTCACGTTTTTATTACAGTTTCAGGAACTATTGATTTTAAAAAATGAAATTGGCTTATAATCACCATTTCTGTACATAAAAAGCCTCCTTGAGGTGAAGATATTACTCAATGGTACAATCCTTATTTGCTGCTCTAAGACTGAGGTTATCCACACTAACACACACACACACACACACACACACACACACACACACAATTGTGTTTCTACCCTTGCTGTTCAAATGTATAATACTGACTACCTGACCTGATGTTGAAATCTTTAATTCACCCTGTATTGATTTTCCATGTTGACACTATTAAGATCTAACATTATTCTGTTCTGTTGAGTTTCAAATTAACAAATAATAGTATTTGCAGAAAATAAATCCTTTCCTATTGTGTTTTTTCAGTGTGCTTGTAAGAAGTATTTATTTACTATATTTAAATGGGAATATTTCTTACTTACCTGTACTTTTATGCTTCATTGATTTGTTATTCTTTATGAAGTTAGTAAACGTTGCTGTCAAATAGTTATTTATTTGAAATAAAGAAGTGTGATAAAACTTCTAATTGATTTGTCTGTTCAAAGAATTTTTTGTTCTGTGAAAAATTAAGAATTTTTTCCTATGTACATAAAAACATAAGATTTTGGAATATTGATAGGGATTACATTGAATTGTAGATTGCTATAAATATGAGGATCCTCTCATCAATTCTAAATGTTCTTATCTAGGAAGAAAAATGCCTTTTCCATCATTTGTGGCTCCTGTAGAATCTTCTATCCATGACCTACAGATTTGTTCCACGAGTCTGACACCTTGGAATTCCTGTACTACTTACCTTGCGATGCTATTGTAAATGTAAGTTTGTGTTTAAGAAATTTCTTTAAATCTGGTTTACTGACTGTGGGAATAAGTTATTTTTTACATTTTATTTCCTATGAGCTTATTGGATTTACTTATTATTTCTAATATTTTATGGAATCTAAGAGTTTCACACGTACAATCATGCCATCTTGAAATGGGTGCTTTTCTTCTTTCAATTTAATTTTTTTTCTATTCATCTGACAAATGGCAGAAGTGGAAAAAGTGGTTTCTTTGCCTTATCCATGATCTTAAAAGGAAATAATAGTTTTTTTATTTTACATAATTGATTGCTTTGGTTATGCTTTATTTGTGGTTTTTTGTTTATAAATAAAGTGACTTCGAGGTATAGTTTGTGGGGAACTAAAGTATGTTTTTCTGTACCTGTTGATTTAATCATGGAATATGTATTCTCATTTAATAAATATGCTACATCAGACTACAGAAATACCATAAAGAAAGATAAATAATTTGTGCTCTTATGATAACAATAATATCTTGGTGATTCCTTCAAATGTACAAACAACAAATACAAGACAGAAGCATGTGACTTCATTAAAATAAAAACTTGTCAACGAAAGAAATTTTCATCAAGAGAATGACATAAAAATCTGTGGGTTGGAAGAAATGACTGGAAAAAAATCATATATGACTAGAGATTAAGATCTAAAATAGGTAAGGGACTCTACAACTCAATAAAAATAAATGAATAATAATTTTTCTGAAATAGACATACAAATGGTTAATGGGTAATACAGACAAAATTAGTATGATATGTGACCTTACATATGTGAGGATGAGTAGACACATATAAAAAAAGTAAATAATGAATTTCAACAAGAATGTGAAGTCTAGATAGGGCTTGCTTCACAGAGTCTCATATTTGGGAGGCATGGTACTTAGTGTGCAGTAGGGAGTGAAGGAACCATTAAGAAATGGGGCTGAGTGGGATATTTAAAGTTACTGGGAGAGCTACCATGAAGACACTGGTGTGGTTATTATTAGAAGAAGTTCTTATAAGAATAAATGTTTTCACTTGATACTGTGTTCACGTTCCATGATGCAACCTGCTATATGAAACACATCAAAATGCACCCTGCCAGTTGACAGAGGAACTTAAATCTTGGAGTGTTGACCTTCAAAATTTCTAAAATATTTACTTAACATTGTTGGTTTGCCTCAGATTTTATCACTAGAAATTAATGGGTAAATATACTGAAAACAATGTTATTATTAATGACATTGAATTTTGCAGCTCCAGTGGAAAATTTGTGGAGTTCTGTAGGATATCTCTCCAACTTCTGATTGAAATCTAGATCTCAAAGGAATAACTCTGTGCCTATGTTTATTGCAATGTTCATTGCACAATTTTTCACTATAACCAAGCTCTGGAAGCAATTTAGATGTCCATCAACTCTTAAATAAGATCAATAACCCTTTAAAAAGAAGAAAACACTAGCACTTGTAACAACATTCGTGGTGATCAAGAGGTTATCAGTGTAAGTAAATCAGATATGTGACACATGATACACCCTTTCGCTTATATGGACTACCTGAAATTAGACAATTTTTAGGCAGAGAACATGGAATGACATTTACCATGGCTGGGGATAGAACAAGAAATTATTTAATTAGAACATATTTCAGTCATAAGATAAAAGACTTTCAAGAAATGTGTTGTACCAGGCAATTCATAGCTGTCAGTATTGTGCTGTTCATTTATAAATTGAAGAGTGTTGATTTCAAATAAAGTGTTCTGGCCATATAACATGAGGACACAGGGAAACTTGAGTACATAACAGATTTATATTATCTTGATCTGCAATGATGGTGTATGTACATATTCTACTTCATCAAAGTGTATGTATTAAATCTGTGTAGTTAAATTATGTTTTTAAGGTCAGCATAGGAAATAGGTTTCTTCAGGACATTTTCATTCATCATATCCTGCTGGTACTACAGGTTTCCTTTGAGAAGCACTTTAATTTCCATTATGACTTCATAAAATTATTCTAAATGACAAGGTTTTAATTTTAATAATGAATATCCTCATGGATTACCTTATCTCCCCTTAATTTACATCACATTTTATGATTTAGGAAAATTTGCTTAAATTTTTTATGAAAGTGGTGCTGTTATTTCATTCCATCTCTTCATCCTTCTGCTCATCATAATATCTAAAAGAAAGACGACAGCTATCTACAGAAATTGTATTTCTTTAACATATGTCATGTGAGTCATATTTGCATTTTATAGGGCAACTCAGTCTCTAAAACTATCTCTTTAGAAAGTCTCCCATAGCATCTCCTTCACATCAATTTTTACTAATATTGAGTCAAGCTATTATAGTCAAGTTATTAGTCACCTTCTCAAGTGCTAAAGGTATAATCCTCTGTCCATGTGTTAAAATAAACATTACTTAAAACTCAATGTTGTTTAACACAAGTTTGCTTTAAAGTAAATATAATATGAAAGTGCATTTTTGTGACATATAATGTTGTTTTATCAAAGATGGGTCCTAATACTTTTACTTTTTTAAAGTATCTGGAAAGGAAGAGAGATTGCTGGACATCAACCTTAGAAAAAGAACTATGGGAAACTGTGAAATACTGAGAAGAGGCAAGTGATCTTTTTCAGAGTGCCTTTATGGATTAGGCCGGGTGTATTTATGTATTTGGGTATTTGGGGACATACCATACTCACATGTAATTTAAATAATAATAACACAGAGACTGATATTGGGGTTTGAGCAGAAAGATCAGAGAAACAAAGCAGCCAGTCACTATCTCTTACCTCTACCTCATACCAAAATATGTAATCCTGTCTCCATGAATCTCAGAGTACAATTCTGACTGCATTGCTCTCCATCAAGCCTGCAACTGCAATCCCCTGTATTCTTGTCTCTTCTTGCCTTATATTACACTCTCCACTCAGCTATATCACTCCTGTTTCTACATCCATAATGCTGGGATTAAAGGCATGTGATGCCAAGTGCTGAAATCATCTTTGTGTGAGCTGTTTCTCTTTTAGATTGGATCAATTTCATGTAACTCAGTGTGGCCTTGAACTAACAGAGATCTGTCATCCTCTGTATCCTAGTTCTGATATTAAAGATGTATGCCACCATTGCTTGGCTCTATGGCTGTGGCTAGTTTTGCAATTTAATCTACAGTTGTTTTATTAGATGATAAACGCTATATCAACACACACACACACACACACACACACGCCAACAACAATAAAAGGAGGCCATGAATTTGAAATATAACAATGGGGATTTGGATGCAAATGTTTGAAGGGTAGAGGTTGGATGGAGTAAAGGGAAGGAAGGAATAATGAAATTATATGATAATTCCAAAAAATTAAAATAAGGTAGTAATTAAAAACTACAAACTTAGGAGGGATTCTGTGATGAGACTACTTGCTGTGGGAAGATGCACCCCTATAGTGACAAGCACCTCTGGTCAGCTCAGATATATGGTCATGGAAAAGATTAAACTTCTGCTTTTTGCCTGCTTGCTTTCACTCTCATTGGCAAGCATTTCTTCTCTGATATTAAAAGCAGCTTTTCTGAACTTCCAACATGGACTTAAGTAGTGGGACTCTTAGGATTCCTTGAATATTCAACTAGTTGGGCTGAGCAACTACTGGTATCTCGACTTTCTAAGCACAAGACAATCTGTTGGACTACCAGTACCATATCCTCTACATAAGAATAAGGTCTGCTTATGATGCATTTTAATTCTATCAGTTCTATTCCCCTAGACAATGCTGACTAATATAATGCAGGCATCACATATTATCTTAGATTAAAATCCCTTTATTCTGTCTCTTGTATAAATTATATCAATAGTTGTACTCTTAAATATTCTCCTTTGTAGCCCAGGATTATTACTCGCTGCAATGCTATTTCTGAGATCAATCTACTCTTATTGCTTATACTGTTCTTGGTAATGAATCCTGACTTACCCTGCAAATACAGCTGTGGAAAGTACCTTTCTCTTTATGTGCCATTTATAATTTATAATGAAATAGTTCCTCATGAAAGGTGTGTGATTGAGCTGAAGTACATGCCTTTGACATTAATAAATTCTATATGTTAGTTGAATTTCTTTTAGGTTCTCTGTTATTTCAAATTCCCTGCCAATCAGTTATTTCTTGTGGTTGGAAATAAGTTCTGAACAGCAACCCCTCTCATCATTCCCTTTCCCTTCTGAGAAATTATATTGACTCCAAGGCAAGATAGGTACTGGCCAGACCTAGATGTCAAAAGTTTGTGAGCCGTAAGAAAAGATGAATTCTTTCACTTTTATTATGCTGTTGACTCCTCAAAGACTGTAGGCTTTTGTTCTTTATTTATTTTATGGACAATATAACACTTTTCACTTGTCCATTTTATGTGTTTTCAAATACTGAATGTACCAAAGAATATAGAAATATTTTGAAAATCTTTAAAATGCTTTATTACATTATCTGTGGATGTTATTTTTATAAACATTTGAAATTGGCTTGCTTGTGTCACAATTGAAATGGGAGCAGCCTATCTTGTTTTTATTCACCAGAAGAACGATCAGATAAAAAGGTTATCAATACTTAGGTTGAGACTAAGCAGTTTTCTCTTGAAAGACCTCGGCATCAAAGCGCCGGGCACTGAACCGAAACCTCTACCCAAGAACCGGGGCCAGACCACTGGATGCAAATGCAAGAGGTGATTTATTGAGTACACAAGTGCCTGTAGATGCTACTGCAAATCGGGTGCAGAGCATACCGGGCTTGTAGGGAGCACAATATTTATAGAGTTTTAATGGTTACATAAGTATCAGCATAGCAACAGGCATTTCATTGGCTCATCTTGGGGGCAGGGATAGTTCCCACAGACTATGTCTCCTGGTATTACCTCATGAAAGACCCCGGCATGCTTCAGCAATTATTATCCGGGTCCCATGACTGCTATGGTGATCATAGACAAAAGTATCCGGGTCCCATGACTGCTCTGGTGATCATAGACATCCTGTTTGAGGGCGAGGCACCTGGTCTAGGTTTTTTTATTAGGCAACGGCTTGGCCTTGTTTTTCTTTTTCTAGGGTGCCCTGGGTAGGGGTCTTTCACTCTCACTGTTATATTTTGTGTGCACTCACTTTGGTAAAAGAACAAAATAAAAAAGATAAAACAATCAGAATATGTATTTTCTAAGACAGTTATTTAAGCCTTTGAAATAATTCCCACATCTGATTTGCTTTCTCCAGCCCATCTCCTGTTTTTATGTTTTGTTTTGTTTTGCTTTGTATGTTTGTAAGTGCTCTACATGCATGGGCATAGGCCAGAGAAAGATATGTGGTATGGCATTTTCATCTATCATTCTCAAGACTTAGAGTGGTTGGTCAGTGAATCCCCCATGCTCACCCATCCATGCCCAAAGCTAGCAATTCAAATTCAAGTCTTCATTCTTGAAGAACAAGTACTCTTAATATTAAGTCATATTACCATCCAAGTAGTAAGTCTCAAGCACTTAGTACCTAATGAAAAATGTAAAGTATTGATAAGGTGAATTATAAAAGTCAGAAAATTCAAGGTTCCTCTTCAGTTCATTAGATAAATCTCTTGAGTATATTCTGGATTCCACCCATAATAAATAAAAGTCTAAAGAAAGATGAGATATAGTAACAGAACAGCAATAATGAATTATTTGTAAATAAAACTGCATAAAAGAGGACATGTGAGAGGGCACACAAAATAAACTGACGGGGTTTCACTTGAAAAAAAATATGTTTTGTATTACACAGATAAATTTCTGAAGGAATTCAGAGCTTAAAATATCAGACTTGCTGCTTTGAGACCAGAATATTATGGTTATATGATCATATACAAGTATGAAGGATTTTTATTATGTAATCATAAATAGTGTTTCTAATCAGTTAAGGTCATTTTCTAGTTGCAGCGATACTTTTAGAGCATTCATTTTTTTCAGATCACTTAAGTTATTTGAAGCAGCTTGTTACTTCTTAATGCCTATTATACTTACTTACTATATCATAAATACAATGCAACTAGCATTCATTATTGCTCGTTTGAATTATTTTACCTTTGGTTTTGGGGATTTGTGTAGGAGTAGGAATGCATTGATGCATGTTTAATGGGTGGTGATTTTACGGAAAGAAGTTACTCAGATTTTGATTCATTTTCTAAGCACTCTGTAGACAGATTTCTGTCTTAAAGAAAAAAAAATCCTTAAACTTGTTCTTTTCAAAATGCCAAAAATAAAATCAGAAAATTAATAGTACCTGGATGTTGTCCAACAATATTTAGGCTGGTCATGGCAGTGATGAACGCCTTTAATCTCCACACTCTGGATGTAAAGACACATGGATCTCTGTGATTTCTAAGCCAGCCAGAGAAACATAGTGAGACCTTGATCCAAAATGAATAAAATAACAACAGCAAACATTTAATCCTTCTAAGACTCTTAGGATATTAGGAAACACATATTTAGTGCTTTCATATTTTTTAAAGGAGACAGTTGGTTATTTGGAGATTTTAAATATTATACTAATTTGAACTGATTTTTTTTACAATTTTTATATTAAATTTTAAGGGACCCTCTCAAATGCTTTTACCAGATTTTAAATAAGCTTTCTTTTCCCTGAAGGTATTTAAAATACCTGTACTCAATTATGCTTGCCATATATCAAGAAATTTGAAATGGCTAAGAGACACACACGCTGTGAGTATACATCTGGCAGTGACTTTTTAATTTTCAAGCATTATTAACCAAGGAAAGGCTTTACTAAATTCAAGATAATCTATTGAGGAAAATAATCAGAAGATCAAAGCAACCTGACTTAGTAAAACTAAAGAAATTATGAATAACAACTAAGTTCCTAAATTATCTTTCCATCCTATATGATATTTACATTTATTATTGCATTTAAATATTTAGGAGCCATTTTATTATGTCAAAGAAGCCTACAAAAGATCTTTATTTTGCTCTAGTGATGTCTCATGGGGAATGTGCTTTGTACATTCTTTTGGCCTAATGTGCTATAAAATATTCATTTAAAATGAATTATTACTAATTGTAACTAAGAGATACATACATACATACATACACACACATATATATATATATGCATGTACACATATATTAATAATAAGGCTTTGGACAAAGGGGTGAACAACATTGATTTGAGAAAAGACAGCATCATCAGAAAATGCTGCTATTCGGGTGGGATAGATACCTACTGTGCTAAGGAGGCACTTGAAATATCATCTGGAATTGTGACCATGTGACAGAAAACTATAATTTTGCCTTATTTTGTGCTTTCTCTATGGTCTGTTTTCTTTGCCTTTCTATGTGTGCTCGTATTTGTCTTTTTTTCAAATTTGAAAATTATGTTACCTGGTCTCCTTGTAATCCAGCTTTTATTTTTTCTTTCAACCATTCTTTGGTAATTTCTCAAGCCATTGTTTTTTTGTAGTTTTCCTTAGACAGCTGACATATATTTACTTATTGAATCCACTATTTTACCTTCTATCTATTTGCACATTCAAGTTATTTGCATGTTTGGAAATCAATGTAGCTGCAATGAATCTTCATGTATATTGATAATAAATCAGGTAATCTGGTTGGTGTGCATCCCTTTAAATATATATATATATATATGTATATATATACATATATATACACTCAACTGGATTTTTATGTCTCACTATGCACAAAAATCAAATTCAAATTGATAAAGGACCTCAACATAAGCCTATTGCCATGAGGTTTTTGTTTTGTTTTGTTTTTGGTTTTTGGTTTTTTTTTTTTTTTGGTTTTACGAGACAGGGTTTCTCTGTATTGTTGCCATGAGTTTTAAGGAGAAAAAAGTAGAGAATACCATTGTACTCATTGAAACAGGACAAGACTTTCTGGAACCCAGTATTGCACACATTAAGATCAAACAGCCCAAACTGATTATATAGATATATAACAATACTTACTCACCTATGGTTCAGGGATCAGAAAAGAAGAGGGGAAGGAAAAGTTTTCTGTGAGATTTTCTCACCTACAAATGTAAGAAAAGCTATAACCATGAAGTCTTATCAACACCACGTAAGAACTACAAGCAAGTCAGGGATGCAGAGAGTTGGACAAATATTGTTTCTTAGGGAAGAGCCCCAAATACCAAGTGATGAACCCTGACATCACATACATACAAGTAATATTACATGAAAAACGGATGGAATATCAGAGTACAGGAGGGATCATGGAAAGGTGTAACTATCACTATGAAATCAATCATCCTGGAACTCAGCATTTTAGCAAAGGATGCTAGATAGAATGAGGCTACATTGGCACACAGTGACCCCACAAGATACCATGGGATATCTTTGCACCTAGAGAAACACAAGCAAAGACAATCTTTAAAATATATTTAGAGAAAAACTTTATTCCAATGAACAAAAGTCTTGCTAGCATAACTGGAAATTTTACTTAAATAGTAAATATCATTATACCTATACTCTGTGAAACTTTAAAGTCAGGTTTCCTTTATTTGCCTTTGCAAGTACATAAGGGTTATTGCTTCCATTGACTCATAAAATTTTTGAAGAAGAACTATATGATTTTCTAATTTTAATATCCATAGCAAATATAATATTCTAGTCTTTCTCCTAAAAATTGATGAAATAATAATACAGGTACTCTTGACCTAAAGTCATTCTGAGAAACACAACATTGTTGAAGATCTACACTTTACATTGTAATTGTCAAAATTACTGATGTTTTCATTATTCAAACATGAAATACAGTCATCAAAATAATAGTTCTGGCAATTGGTTCATTATTTCAGATTACTTTTTAATATTTCAATCCCATCTTATTATTTGCACATTTTTGTTTATATCCTGTTGAGATTTCAAAAAAATTGCTATACCATTGCACAGTCTGTCTTCTAGAAAGCATTACTTTCTTTTAGTTTGTGGTTAATCAGAGTTAAGAAATAAATTAAATGAAACTAGAGGTTATAAGCAATTCACCATAAAAAAGCAAAAGGTTTATTTTTGTTTCCCTTTATAGAGCATTGAATTCCAATGGCCAAAGCTATAATTAAGTAGTACATAAACGTATTTTGAACAGTGTACAGAGGACTTTAGAGGTGCTCTTGTTATTTGTATTAATTTTCCATAGGCAAATGTTCACAAATTATGAAAAGAGTTCAGCATGAAATACCTATTAATTATGAAAGAATGTCTATTTGTACAGTTTTCCATGCCGTTGTTAATTATATTCATTAAAATCCGTGTGATTCCTGTGAGAACAAAAACATATAATATTTTAAAGACTGGCTGTATTAAAGTTCCAGGACTATGACATAGTAAAGTCTGGCTGAGTTAACCATAGGAAATTTAGTTTTTATTGGTTCTTAAGACTGTGAGTCCATGATCAGGGTCAGGATTTGTTTCTGGAGAGGCCTTTTTTTAGGTAGCCATGTTATTTAGCAGTTTCTGCCAAGATAGAAACTGTATCTCACTGGGAAGCTCATTAAGACAGGAAGTAAACTACGCAAAACACCTTCATGAAGTCCTGGAAAAAGACTAAGCCCCTCAATTCCCAAGTGCATAAAGTCAGTAAAGACTGCTGAAAGTCCCTCTCAGAGGAATTAAGTTGCGAAGAAGGCTCTAGGACAACACCAACAATTGAGAAGAAGCAGAGACCAGCTGAATTGTTGGAAGAGGTTCAGACCACCTGGTCTACCTGGAAGAACACTCTCCAGTCGTTGGTTATTCTGTAGACTGTGCAGTGATCTCTAGGTTTCTAGTTTTGTGATCTGTTTTCCTTGCTCAGGTGGGCTTTGATGATACAACATGATTTCTGTTCATGAATCCCCTTACCCAAAATCCTGTAAGTAACCCCCTTAAAACTCATTAGTTCACTAGGCTGAATATTGGTACTGTTATCACTTTGATTTGTAATGGTTCCCTTTCTAACGTGAATAAAAATACTTTCTTTGCATCTCTCAGGAATAGACTGTCATACTGCCATCCTCTCATTCTCTCTTCATTTGACCTCCTTCTTAGTTCTGTATGAGAGAGAACTCTATGTCTTTTTCTACTTCTTCTGAATTTATATAAAGTCACATTTGAAGTAAGGCCCCATCGGAAGGGACTCTGGTCAGCTTGAGTGTTGTAGGCTCTGGCAGGCCTTGCCCTTTTTCCCCATTCCCTCTGCCTTGGCAAAAAACATTAGATTACATTCCTAAAGTTAGACACCTTATTTGGTCAATTCTTCCTCCTGAAGCCTACTACAAGATCCAGCTATCAAAAGTATTGAAATCTGGCAATCAACAGCCACTTTGGCTCAACCGATTAACATGCCCTATTAAAATTAAACATTTCATCCTAATATGGGGATTCATCCTTTACCTTTATAAACTACATTTGGTTATTTGCCATGTCTGTCTCCTCTATGATCAAGAGGTAGTCCTTTGTGCCTCCAGCATAAATACCCTTGGCCCCTTTCCCTTCTTCCCTTCCTGTTTTTCCTTGCCACTGAATCTCTTATACCACTGAATCTCAGCACATTCTGACACAGATCTCTCCTTGTTATCTTCTTAAAAATTACTCCTGCAAGGTCATTTGCTGCTGTTTATCTATCAGAATCAGAAAGCAGCCATTGTAACATTTCATCCCTGCTTAATAAAGTAACTGTCTGTGAAAGCCAGTGTTTGGGTGTGGTTTGTGCCTACTCAGTGTCTGGGAGGGGTCCTCACTGTGAAGGAGTCCCTTTCACCATAATTTCATTTATTTTTGGTTGTCTCAGCAAAGGGTGTTTCCATGTGTACGTTGTGAAACAGAACTACTACATATGAATTAAATGCAAAGAGCACAATTCAGTTAACAACAATAGCATATGACTTTATTGATGCATCTACACAATACATAGTTAGGATCTTCTTTGAACTGAGCACTCTGTTCAGTTATGAAATGCTTATTGACAGGCAATGACAATATCCCTGAAGCATGGAAACTATAATATATCCTGGAAGACATACTGAGAATGGAGTACTATTAAAGATACAAACAATAAAAGATGAAACTGTAAATAAAGAGATCTCTAACATGAATCAAAACTATTGATATCAGTCTAGATCAATCACTTCACACACACTTGCGGTTAACTTAAACATTCATTTTGCTTGTCTCATCTGTTAAAATAGTGATTTTTATGGATTAGTAAATACGGCAAATATGTAATAGCATTTTAGTGCATATGAAAAGCACAATTTTCTGGGCATGTGAAATAACACTATTTGATATCTGCAGATGTTTGGTGTTCAAAAGAGGTAGGTTTGCTAATAACTTGGTTTTGCACAGGTTCTTTATGGAAGATAATCAGAGTGTAATGCCTAACTCTTGATGGAAAAACATTTGATTGTAACAAACTTTTCCAGTGACAACATGAAACAAGCAAGCCTTCCGTAGTGGAGGAAGTTCTGCTGGGCACACACAGCTGTATGATATATAATCAATGACTTCAATTTAAAACTCCTGACTTGAGAAGGAGTTTGCCATTCCCATTTTGCCAACTACAAAGTAGTCCAGCATATATGAAGAAACTGTTTTGAGAAATTGCCCAACTGGGAGCACAAAACTGTAATCCCAGAAAAGGGGGAAGTAAAGGAAATGAGAATTGTGACTGTCACAGGTCTCTGCTGGAGGCCATTTTCAAACTGAGAGGCACAGACAAAGAAGTCTGTAGGTTTTGTTCAGGTAAGGTACAGAGATCAGATTGAGGTAACAAGGTGGTTTAAAATGGAGAGGAAGAATAGCACATCCAGGAAAATATATAAAGAAGCCCAGAGATGTGGACAGGAGTCCTCTTGAAAGGCTGGACAACACACTGAAGTTTAAATTCTATTCATTTGTATAAAAACAGACCCAAGAGAGTGAGTTTTAGGATTCCTGTCACTCAGACAGTGACAGCATCATCAAGGCATGAGATCAAGTTAATCCCTATGTGATGGTAATGGAACTTCTCTGATTAAGCAAAATCAAAGTTCAAAACATTAGGATCATGTAAGTATACTAACCTCAAGATGCCATAAAATGACAACAAAACAAATAAACAACAGCCAACGCCACAGGGCTCATGGCCTGCAAATACATTTGTTCACCATTTTTGAAGTAGACAATTAAAGGCACAGCAAATTAAATTTCTGCTAAGTGATTCCATTCCTTTATTTGCTCATTTGTTTGTTTATTTGTTTTGCTTCTGGTCCCGTAGAAGACTGTCTACCTGCTGTATTCTTACATAGCCCTTCTTCACTATATACAGTGGCGGAAGAGGAATGAAATTGAACACTGTTTTCCTGAAAAGCTAATAAAAGTGATAGCTGCCTGTACTGAAAAATGTTAGAAAAATAATATCAAAGAAACCGCAAACATTATACAGCAGGTAACAGGGAATAATTTTAAATTCCACAGTAATTATAAAACAAATTATAACTGTTTGTGCAACTGTGTGTCATGATAGAAAAAATAAAATAAGAATAATCATTAAAATCATGTTACCAAAATAATTTTAGAATTGACTTATTCTCTATTTAAAGAATTTCAATTAAAAATCATTCCATATAAAACCTTATTAATAACATCAAATAATAAAAGAATAATACCAGAAAATATAAACCATTATAAAAAAACAAATAACATCTAACTTCAATTTTTGAAGCTGAATTTAGAGTGATATAATAAGAAAAAGAATTATTATAGAAAACAAAATTCTACAACTCAATAAATGCAGATTTAAATTTTCAAAAAATACATTTGTATAATTTATAATTGCATGTAAAGAAGCTTTCTTTGTTTAGGAAGGAAATTTAATATTTACTAATTTTTCTTTTACTATTTTTAACTGATAAAATTAGATAGATAATAGATAGATAGACAGATAGATGATAGATAGATAGATGATAGATAGATCATGTTTAACCTTACCCCAAATTCTCCCAGATATCTTCTACCTTTCTACCTATGTAATTTCATGTCCTTCCTTCCTTCCTTCCTTCCTTCCTTTCTTTGTTTCTTTCAAATCAAAGAGAAAAATAAGAAACAAAAACTGAGAGACACATAGAAAATGTGCCTCAAAACGCAAAAGATACATTTAAAACACGAAACATATCAATACTACATAAAAAGTCAAAAATGTCAAATGAAACAAAAATTCCCCACAAAAAAAATACCTTTTCAGTTAGTGTTGCCCAACTACTCCTGCTCTTGGAGACTGGTGTGGAGTATGATTGACATACTCATTTAGGCTTCACTAAAGAAGACTTATTTTTCCTGTTGCCAACTGGTATCATTTGCAAATGGTATCTAGATAGGGAGTAGAACCCCATGTCCACTTTACCTTTAAGTGTTCAGTCCTTTTTTGTGCCATCCCTAGACAGGAGGTCCTGGTTTCTATATGAAAGCAGATTGAACAAGCCATAGGGAATGAGCCAGCAAGCAGTACTCTTTCATGATCTCTGCATCAACCCCTGCTTCCAAGTTCCTGCCTTGTTTGAATCTTGCATTTAGTGATTTTTTATAATAAACCATTATATATAACTGTGAGTGAAATAAACCCCATTTTCCTCAACTTGCTTTTGGTTATGGTATTTCAGCACAGCAATAGTAACCTAAACTAAGACAGAGACTATCTACACTCCTGCTTGGCCTATAAAAATATTCATACTTTATAATGACAGCTTAAGTTTTTCTGTGTTTGGAATAGAAATAAAGAACCACAGCTCTTAGCACTTTAGTTTAAGTCTGATATACATACTCAGAAATTTAAATGGTGCATATATTTTGGAATTGAGTAATTCATTGTATGATAACACTATCACTTATACAGAAAGTTTTAAGAAATACACAAAAAATACTATGTAACTAACACAGTGAAAAAATTAAGGTAAATAAAGAGGATGCATTACAAAGGACAAAATTGTTATTGAAATGTTGAAAATCAAAATGAAAACAACATATTTGGGTAAAAATTCAAAAATATATCTGCAAGACTAGACATGAAGATAATGAGGAAGGGATGAGTAAAGTTATGTAAGAGTGTAGACTCATTCTGATGGTATAAATTCTTCACACATATATTTATAGATATAATGGTATTCTCAGTTTTCAGTAGGTATTTCTATAAGGTGAAAATACGATTGTAACCATACAAGGGAGAGAAAGGCAGAGACAGATAGGGAGGCAAAGAAAGAGATAGAGAGACAGAACGACAAAGACAGAGATTGACTGATTCCCTGAGTTTACTGTTACATAATATCTCTTACCTAATTCTAAAGGTTAATTCATATCACAATAATGCAGACATTGCAGTATTGTCATAAGAACAATGCACATATTATAAAATTGACTACAGAATAATTATTAATAGACAATATGTTTATGTAGATAAACAAGCTGTGTTGATTTTATTGGTGACTGGAGACAAGGTACTTGAAATAGTCCACAATGATTGCAATATTATGCTTTTCATGGCCTAATGTAATCTCTCATCTCTTGAATAGTCAGTGGCAAAGATGAAGGTATGCTACTTGACAATTAGATTACAAAAGATGTTGACTTCCCTGTTGCTCTCACAGTCCCACTCCTGATGTTTTTAACTCAACAACTTGTCTGTGTTGAGCAAAACCACATGACAAGAAACAGTGAGGTTATTATTAACAGGCAGAGTAATATGTGATCCTTATCCTACACCTCTCAATAAATTGAATTCAGGCAAAGCCACAGATGTGAGCTTAAAAGAGAATCTGTTCAGACAGGTTTTGACATGATTCCATCCTTAGGCAACTCCTTGTTTTTCATATTATAAGATACTGAAGGAGTGGTCCAACTACGATATGTCTCAGTACTTAGCCTACGCTCAACAAAAGGCTGAGAAGAAATATGCCCCAGTTCTTAAGGTAAAGAAACTGTAGGGACAGGCTGACTTATGTATGCCTCCTGAGTTCTCACTTGCACAAGGAGTGTAGGTGAACCCAATTCCATAAGGGGCTGGTGCTGGCAATCAAAGCTTCTCTGATTCAAGACAGGAATGGCTCTGTCATGTGCAAAAATAGAGTTCCATATTACTAAAATAATTACAAGAAATTACAAGCCAATCCTGTTTCTATTCACTCTCAGTCATTCTTAGCAAGAATAACTAAGCTCATGATTCCTAACAGCATAAACAAATTATACCTGTTTTTATGCTTTTGTATTACATATAAATTGATTATACATGCTCTATATTTATTGTCTGTCTAGCTTACTGCATTTACAATTACATTTAGGAAATATTTCTATAATGATTTATAATAAAGATCATTTGTTATCATTGGTGTGTAGTTGTCTTTTGTACATACAAAACATAAATTGTTTACTGATTTCAAACATAGTGGGACTTTGTGCAGTTTGGTGGATATTTCATGTGTATGTGCTTCAAGACAGTGAAGATATTATGAACCGGTTAATTGATGAAGAGTTATATTCATTCAATTCAGTATATTTCTCTGGCAAGTAAAATTTGGGAAATATGATTTGAATTTAATTTTATTACATTTTGTTAAAATATTTAAAGTTTATTGGGAGAAGTAATACTTATGTTTTATTTCTCTAGGGGAACTCAAAGCCCTTAGAATTACTCTAGGCTTCTTTGGGGATACAGAACCTATAGGATGTGTGTGTGTGTGTGTGTGTGTGTATCTAGTTAGCATACATGAAAATAGCACCAACAACTGAATCATACCTGAGATGCTGAGAACCAGGCAGCTGGTCAACAAGCTGGATAGCTCAGCAGTCCAATCTGGTGGCAAAAACCTGGTAGTTACCTGGAACAGGGCTGGCTCTTACACCACAATGGAAGCCTGGAAGCAGTGCTTCGAATATCAGCAAAGAAATCTGATTCAGCAACATATAAATCAACTCCATGATGAGAGGGAAGGCTAAGGAAACAAAAGGCAAGTAATCTTTCTCCCACCCATTACTTTTTAGCTGGACTGATCATTGAAGTTATCCCCTCAATCAGACAAGTGTTCCAGCATTCAGTAAAGCAGGTTGCCACTCTGGTGGTTCTTTGCAATTTGTGGCTAGCTGACTTAAAAATGAACCATAACATATTTGTATTACTTAATGACATAGAAAACAACTATTTACTTACAAACACTTACCATTTATTTAGTAAATATTTTAATGAGTTGGAAGCCTACAGTTTAACTTCTTTCTCTTAAATACCCATGTGATACCATACACCTGAGCAATTATACTTTAGGCTATCCACTTAAGCCAATGGTAGCACTTGTTCATACAAAAACACGAACATGATACCCATATCATTGCAAGCAGTATAAATAGATATTCTTTAAAAGGTGATGCATAATTGTTTGTTACATATTAATATCATGGAATATGATACTGAAGGATACAACTGTTAATAATGTTCATATAAATTGTCATGAGAATTATGCTAAGAAACAATCAGAAAAATCCCATGAATCATGTGCTGTGTGTTCTCTGAATTTTACAGTTTTGAAATTGTAGAACTTAGAAATGCAAAATAAATTGTAGGATTTAGAAAGGGAAAATACATTAATAGTTTTGAGTGAATGAGGGTAGACCTAGAAGGATAGACAAAAAGTATCTATTTATAAAAGGATAAAAGGTGGTATCATTTCCATCTTGAGTCAACCTCAAAGCCATTGTGTTAGTTTGCCTACTGCATCAAAGAATATTTCCAATGGAAAACACTTTGCATCTCTTCATTCTTCTCCAGTCTATAATTTCAAAACAAAACATTTAAATATAAAATATACATGAGTATCAGTGTTTAGAATGTTGATTAGTAGAGAGTAGTGTTCAACTTCCAATAAAAATGATTGGAACCAATTTAGAGTTGCCAAGAGAGAGAAATTAATGTATATAACTTTCTGAGATATATAAACAATTTCAAATTTTATATAAGGAGAGTATTCTGTGGAATGCATTTCTGTTAAGAAAGGAAGTAAAAGAACTCAGAAGCACCGCTATATTTTAAGTTACAAAGAAGAACAATCTGAAAGCAAAAACTCATCTGTCTGAAAAATTCAATGAAATTTGCTAATCTAGGAAATACTTCTCCCAAAAGATTTACTCTTAGTTATTCCCCACCTTTCTTCTCCTCCACTCCCACTCCTTGAAGAAGGATATGCACATGTAGGATCTTCCTGAAGATAAATATAGTTGGCAGGGAGTTTGGAAGTGTCAGTGCACTTTGGAATTTCAAACTTTCAAACTACTTTGACTGTTTAAGATTATTAAATGATGTTTAGTATTTATTTTCCATTCATATTTTAAAGAATAATACCAAGGGTTTGTGAGTATTTTCTATAAGACTAAACAGACAAAGAGAGCATGCTTCCTTCTTCAATTTCTTTTTTATAGGCTTCCAGGACAAGATGTGGCTGGCCCAAATTAAAGGTAGATTTTCCTATTTCAAAAGATCTGGATTAAAGGTGTGTCTTACCACTTCAGAAGACCTGGATTAAAAAAAATCTTCCAACTTCAAATGATTTAATTAAGAAGAAAATCACTCGTGAATTTCCCTAGGACCTGGTTTCTCTCTATCCCCAGAGTGGCTCTCTATCAAGATAGTTCTTTCATTGCTCTTACACTCATTCATCCCTCCTAGAGAAGAAGCAAAGAAGGAGCAAATTAAACCCACAATTAATGTTAAGTTATCTGACTTTAATTCAACATGGACATCCATATAGCTACTGGCAAAAATGTATAAAGCAATCTGAAAGTCTAACTAAATAGGAAATAAAGAACAATAATTATAGAAAAAATAGATCCTGGAAATAAAACTCTTCAGAAAATAGATGTGGTTAATTTATGAGTGTTTCCAGGAAAAGAATAAAAATATCCTTAAATCTCTGCATAAGAGCATATTAATATCCATTAAGACCATTTGGACTATTTATGTTCACTTCAAAAATACACTTAAGGATTAATACACAGGTTAGTGTTTGACACACAAATTAAAGTCACCTGGAAATATACCTTCAGTGGAGGAAATGTCTCCATAAGATTGGCTTGCAGGCATGCCTGTGAGGCATTTTCTTGAATAATGTTTGATAGGGGAGGGCATTCCTAAGCGAGAGTTCCTGGTTGTAGAAAACAGCAAGCTGTTTAAGCTATGCAAAGTAAGCCAGTAATAACCATTCCTCTATGTTCTCTACTTCAGTTCCTGCCTCTAAGTCCCGGCTTCAGTTCATTCCCTGGGTTCCCTTCATAAACATAGGAGCCAAATGAACAATATTCTATGCAAATATCTTCTGATCTTGTTTGTCATCATAACAGAAAACAATCTGAACAAATAATATCATTGAATTCCCAAACTTTATTCTTTGGGAATACCATCTCACTCCTGTCAGAACGGCTAAAAGTAAAATCACTAGTGACAGTTTATTTGGGAGAGGATGTAGAGAAAGGGGAACAATCTTCCACTGCTGATGGGGTGCCAACTGGTTCAGCCACTTTGGAAATCAGTATGGAGATTCCTCAGGAAAATGGGAATCATTCTACCACAATATCCAGCAATTCCACTCTTAGACATATACCCAAAAGATACGCATTCACACAAGGACATCTATTCCACTATGGTCATAGCAGTATTATTTGTAAAAGCCAGAAGCTGGAAGCAACATAGATGCCCCTCAACTGAAGACTGAATGGAGAATGTGGTACATTTACCCAATGGAGTACTACTCAGGGGGAAAAACAATGGAATCTTAAAATTTGAAGGCAAATGGATGGCACTAAAAGAATCCTTCCCGAGTGAAGTAACCCAGTCACCAAAAGACAAACATGGCATATACTCACTCATATACAGATATTAGATATGGAGCAGTAGATTGCCAGCTTACAATCCTACCACCAGAGAGTCTGGGAAACAGGGAGAACCCCAAGTAAGATAAGCATGGTACCCTGGGCTGGAATATCCTGAGGGGATTGGGAGGATGGGAGGAGGGGAGGGGAAAGGGAGCCGAAAGTGACGGGGAGAAGAGGAGGGGAGAGGAGGACATGGTGGAGCAGGAAGGTTGAGTCAGGGGACTAATAGAGTAGAGATAAGAGTTACAGCAATAGAGGGAGCCATTATTGGTTTGAGAAGAGATCTGGCACTAGTGAGATTTCCATAGATCTACAAGGATGGTACCAAATGTCATCGAGGCTACCTTAAATGTCCTCCCCTGATAATGAGATTGATGACTACCTTATATGCCATCCTAGATCCTTCATCCAGTGGCTGATGGAAGCAGAGGCAGACATCCACAGCTAAACACTGAACTGAACCCTGGAACCCAAGTGCAAAGAGTGAGGAGTGATGAGCAAAGGAGTCAAGACCAGGCTGGTGAAACCCACAGATGACTTGAACAAAGGAGAGCTTATGGACTCCAGTCTAGAGACTGAGAGTCCAGCATAGGACTGATTCAGATCCCCTGAACGTGGGTGTCAGTGAGGAGGCCTCGGCAATATATGGGGCATTGGACAGTATATCAGTTTTTGTCCCTGAGGTACAAATGGACTTTGGGAGCCCATTCTGCAAGAAGGGATGCTCTCTGGATACATGGGGGAGGGCCTAGGCCCTGCCCTGGATATGATAGACTTTGAAGATACCCCATGGAAGGCCGCACCCTTCCTGGGGAGCACAGGGGGGGGATGGGTGAGGGTTGGAGGGTTGGAGGGTAGGTGGGGAGCCGGAGAGGAGGTGAGGGAGAGGGAGTTGAGATTGACATGTGAAGCAAAATTGCTTGTAATTTAAATAAAAAGTCACAGAATTATCTAGAATGATACTGTGGGTTTATTTTTGTTTGTTTTTTGTTTCTTTCAGAAGGGTTTTATCTCTAAAACTAGTTTTCTGGTCCTTCTTTCCATGAATACAAAGCACAGGGCAGCAAAATTTTCATAAAAGAATCAGTAAGAGGATTCACATTAGCAACAAAGCAAAGGGTTAGCAGGCCTTAAAAGTACTGACATAGAGGATGCATAAGTATATGCATCTAATATATGTATTTATATTAGAGATAAGAAATATTTATCTAACATTATCATGTTCCAATATATAAAATGCTAGTTTAAAGCTGAATAGTCTTAAAAGATGTTGAAATCATCAACCCAATTGGAAGCATGCAGATAAAATAATACACAGTGGGATCCCCATGAAAAGTCCTCTTAGTATTCACATCAGGGCGGGGTCCAGGCAGTCAGGATTGGAAAAGCAGACAGGAAGATAGCAGGTAAGACTTAAACATGGGATTAACTGTGGTTCGAAAGGATAAATCAAAGGCAATTGACTTAATAGTATCCCAGTCTTTGCTACCTCCCCAGACAAAATGGAACTAATTAGCTTATAGGAATTAGCCCTTATTCCTCAGATAAAGAACTAAATCAATGTGAACAGGCCTATTCTTTTCATGAAAGAGCATTAGAGATTTGAATCAATTCTGAGCCATCCCTGCACTGACTTGAGATTGGAAGAGGGAACAAAGAGAATGAGCATCCTGGAACACAAGAGGAAGCTGGGCTAAGAGCAAAGACCTCTGTTCCCAGCCTGATCTGTGCTTGATATGTACTGATACCAAGATACAAATCAACTAGTAGTCACTGTAACAGAGGACAGATTATAAGTATTTGGCATGAGATTTTTTTCCATTCTTTTATTTAAATTAGCTTACCTAATATGTAATGGATAGAAGGATGTTACTCATTATAAAATCTCTGCATTTGTCTGTGTATAAACAGCTATGTAAAAATTTTAAATATACCCATAGTATGTTAATTATGAAGTCACAGTAATAGAGAAAGGAGATACATGTGAACTTAAGTGTGAAATGCAGACATATGTTGGGTATGAACATCTCTGTGGGGTCCAAAGGAGAAGAATGAAAAGGAAATAAGACATACGTATTGCAACTTTTTCTGAGTTTCAAAGTGTCCTACCACAGTGTACATTATTGCCATGAATGGAGGAGAAACAATTAAAAATAAGGAAAATAAGTATTTTATAGAGCTGTGCTGTTTACTTCTTGACAAGAGGCCTTTAATTGAAGTAGAATGGAAATATGTATTATTTTTTGATGTTATGAGAAGACCGGGGAGGTGTGTCCTCAGGTTTTAGGCAAATTAATAACAGCATAGATAAAATTGATCACTCACTTAAGCTGGTAGAGAATTTAATATGTTTTATGCTACCTGTTATGTAAAACATTGAATAGAATTTTGTTTATGACCAAATCTATAAGACCACTTCCAAAAAGGCTGAAACTATGAAGAGGTGAAGTTAGAGCTGCATACTCTAGAAGATTCATTTCTATAAAAACACACTTTTGGAAGAGTCTGTAAACCAGAAGCAACAAAATCATATGCATACGTATATAAAAATGCATACCAAACACACATTAAGTTGGGCATTACATAGCAATGCTGTCATAAAATTACTTGTTGAAACAAAAAATGTTTAAGAAATAAATAATATATTTAAGCTAGAGCAGATGAAAATGGATTATATGAAATATAAATCTAGCAGCAGTAACTAAAACACATTTTGTTTGAATTTTATGAATTTTTAACATATTTCTGTATTTTGTTTTTGTTTTGTTTGTTTGTTTTTTTGAGACAGGGTTTTTCTGTATTGTTTTTGGAGCCTGTCCTGGAACTCACTCAGTAGACCAGGCTTGGTCTCGAACTCAAAGAGATCCACCTGCCTCTGCCTCCCTAGTGCTGGGATTAAAGGTTTGTGCCACCACCACCCAGTGACATAGTTCTGTTTATAGATTCTTGTATAATCCTTTAAATTTCTGTAAGGCCAATAGTAATATGTCTCGTTCTGATTCTGATGTTAGTAATTTAAATAATTTCTCCCCTTCTACTAGTTTTCTGGGTCTCCTATAGCAAAGTCCTAACATGCTGTAATGAGGGTCCTAATGAAATCATTTGAAAATTGTAGTAGATAGGTACTCAAAGATAGAACACTATGTAGCAAAATCAGAAAAAGATGGAGTAGTGTAGCTCATTACACAACAAGAAATACCTAGGCATAACCATTAACATGAAACTCTTTCATTCTCAGGGAGTTTCTGGGGAATTCCACAGCATAACCTTGGGGCACCAGAGGGTATTGGACTATTGATTTAGTCAAACAGTTTGGAATACTTTGTTATAGAAGACCCAGAAAACTAGCAGAAGTCATACTAGTAGAGTTCAAAAGGGCGCTATAACAGGTGACAATATAATGTTGCAAGTCTGCATGGTGCTTTGCACAGAATAGTCCACTAAAGGAATTGAAAATTTGCTTGAAATTAAGAGACAGCATATCAAAATGAATGGGATGAACCCAAAACCAGGTGGAAAAGTTTCCCATTTAAAAGAAAAGAGCAATTTAAGTAAACTAACTCCATGGTCTCCCTGGAGATACAATCATAATCAATTATTTTAGATAGACAAAATTTAGCAGTCTCATACATGTGTTTTATTTTTACATCTTGAATATTTTGTTGCTGTTTTTTAAAATAAAACAAAACACCTATGGAGAATTTAGGAGACCAGTTTATTTTGCTAACTCTTTTAGCCATTGTGCTTAAGTCAACACCTAGAATATAATTTTCTGTTTTGTACTCCATGAAGGAATGAAAGGCTCTATGTTATGCTCCCCTCCATTCAACCAAAATAGCTGAACTCAGAAGAGTATGTGATGTGCTGTTCCCAGAATACAGCTTGTGCCTTAATCAGTATCTGGCTCTTCACTGCTATTCAAAAGAACTCTTCTTTGTTCTATATAAACAGTATTCTCTAACAAAATGAGCTCTGTAATTGTAAAGTTTCTTTTTTCAATTCAGTAGACCTAACAGAGTAAATTAACCGGTCTCACCTTCAATTTTCACAAACTATAAAGTTGTTAGTTCATTGTTAAATTTTACATGTTGGTTAAATTCAAAGTTTTGCTTACACTCTTACAATCAACTGGCATCAAATTGTCCATGTGTGTTATAAAGCAAGGTGTATTGAAATTGATTTTGTCTTCATGCTTCATCATGTTGTTTTCAAGATAAATGAATAATTCTGTCAATCCATTAGAGTGGCTTCATGGAATAAAAATTTTAAATTATTTCCTCAACTAATGATTCCAAACAGCAAATCCTGGCTACTGCAATGTACTTTAAAGTAGCTTATTTGAAGTACAGTTCTAATTTTGTTTAACATTTCATATTAGTCTACAAGCCAGGTCAAAGTGACCTTGAAAACATTATTGGATAAAAGTATTATCAGACTTTTAGATACTAAAAAATTCTTAAATTGACCATGTAGGCTTTAAGACATAAGATTAAATTGTGTTATTATAATAGTAATAGCACAAGCAATAATGTTGCTTTTACGGATTTTTAAGACTGATAAGTGACCGCGATTTTAAGTATATTTTAGTATTAATTATAGCTCTAGGAGGAATTTTATGAAGACAATTTAAAACTTTATTTTGCCAGTCGAAAAAAACATGCACATCATGATCTTGATTTGAAGCCTGGGTAAGGGAAAGAGGACTTGCAGTCTTAGTACTGTTTTGGTGCATGTGAGCGGTCATTATGGAAGTTTTGAATGTCTGCATATATGAAGCTTTATCAATAAGAAAAAATATTAGATATCATATTTAAATGCATATTTGATTTAAATAGTGTTCCTTGACATTTATGCATAGTAAAATGATCATGAAAGTAATTCTATAATTTTTTTCAAAAGGTATGTTATATTTTTATAGGCCAAATGTAGCAATTTAAACATGATCATTGTATCATTCTATTAGCATAATATAGGAAATAGTATTAAACATAATTGGATTAATCTGTAAGTGCCTTTATAGGTCAAATGATTTATTAAGGATATAATAAATTTAAGAATTACCTGTTGATAAGGATAAAAATAATGCAATTTTATTTTCAGTTTTCTCATATTCATTATATTCTAACTCTTTCTAACTAGTATTCTTATTTGATTATTTAATATTTTGTTTATCAATATACATTTACACTTAACAGCAATTAATATAAGGTATTTATAAGAACTATGCTGAATATACTTTTAGATTTTATAAAATAAATAAAATTTAAAAGAAATAGAAAATACTAGTTTCTTTCAGCAATAAGTATTCCTTGTGTGGTTTAGTATTTAATCATAGAATCCAGCACTTAGTAGTTATACACTCTGAATGTCTATGTATGTGTGAATGTCTGTGTATAGAATTGAATGTGTGTGTGAGCATGCATGGGAATGAATGGGAATTACTGCATAGAGACACTCATATATTTATATATGCAGTAATGAATGTGTTATGTGAGTGTCTGCCTATAGGAATGTCTCTATGTAGGATGAATGTGTGTATGTGAGTTTATATGTGTGGAGTGATTATGTGTGTATTTCCTTGTAGAACGGAATATGTACATCCTATGACAGTGGCAAATTTGTGTGTGGGTATCTGTGTGTAGCAATGCAAATGTGTGTATGAGTTCTTCTATGTAGGACTGAAGGTGTGTGTATGTTAGTGCCTCTTTCCGGGATTCGGTGGGTGTGCAGGTGAGAATCTGCATAAGAATATGATTCACTTTATTTATTATATTTTGTACAATATTCATTGAACGATTAAGTAAAGCTAAATGCCATTAGTAAGTGACCAGGAAAAACTTAGCAGCAATAAGTTTAAAATACTTATTATGCCTTTTCAAGTGCAGATATTTTTGTTGACTTTCCAACTTTAATGTGCACAATTAAAAACTTGCATGATGCTAATAAGATTGATTCACCCAGACTACTATATCCAGCAAAGCTCTCAATTACCATAGATGGAGAAAACAAAATATTCCATGACAAAGCCAGATTTAAACAATATGTATCCATGAATCCAGCTCTACAGAAAATGCTAGAAGGAAAACCTAGAGCCAAGGAAGATAACTACATTCACAAAGACACAGGCACTATATAATCACACTTTACAAAACACCAAAAGAAAAAGGGAGGAGAAACTACACAAAATAACTTCACTAGCAATAAATCAAGCTCAAACAAGGATCACCAATCAATGGTCATTAATATTCCTCAATGTCAATGGCCTCAACTTGCCTATAAAAAGACACAGACTAGCAGAATGGATACGAAGACAGAACCGTTCCTTCTGCTGCATACAAGAAACACATTTCAACATCAAAGACAGACGTTATCTCAGAGTAAAGGGTTGGAAAAAGATCTTCCAATCAAACGGTCCCAAGAAACAAGCAGGTGTAGCAATCCTAATATCTAACAAATTAGACTTCAAATTAAAATCAATCAAAAGAGATGAATAAGGGCACTTCATATTCATCAAAGGAAAAATACATCAAGACGAAGTCTCAATTTTAAACATCTACGCCCCAAATACAAAGGCACCTACATTCGTGAAAGAAACATTACTAAAGCTCAAAATGCACATAAAATCTCACACACTAATAGTAGGAGACTTCAACACTCAGCTCTCACCGCTAGACAGGACCTCCAGACAGAAACTTAACAGAGAAACAAAAGAACTAATAGAAGTTATGACCCAACTGAGTTTAACAGACATCTATAGAACATTCCACCCAAATACAAAGGGATATACCTTCTTTTCGGCACCACATGGAACCTTCTCTAAAATTGACCACATAATAGGAAACATAGCAAATCTGCACAGATACAAAAAAATTGGAATAACCCCCTGCATCTTTTTTTTGTTTTGTTTTGTTTTTTGTTTTTGGTTTTTACGAGACAGGGTTTCTCTGTATTGTTTAGGAGGCTATCGGTCCAGCCCGGCCTTGAACTCACAGAGATCCGCCTGCCTCTGCCTCCTGAGTGCTGGGATTAAAGGCATGCGCCACCACCGCCCGGCAACCCCCTGCATCTTATCAGACCACCATGCATTAACATTAGAATTCAAAAATAACACAAATCGCAGAAACCTACAAACACATGGAGATTGAACAATGCACAATTGCACCATCCCTGGGTAAAGGAACAAATAAAAAAGAAATTAAAGACTTCCTCGATTTCAATGAGAATGAAGACACAACATACACAAACTTATGGGACACTTTGAAAGCAGTGCTGAGAGGAAAGTTTATAGCACTAAGTGCCCACATGAAAAAACTGGAGAACAGTCATACTAGAGAATTAATAGCACAGCTGAATGTTCTAGAACAAAAAGAAGCAAACTCCCCCAGGAGGAGCAGACGCCAGGAAATAATCAAATTGAGGGCTGAAATCAATCAAGTAGAAACCAGAAAAACACTGAGAAGAATCAATGAAACAAAGAGTTGGTTCTTTGAGAAAATCAACAAAATAGATAAACCTCAGTCCAAACTAACCAAAAGACAGAGGGAGAGCATGCTAATTAACAAAATCAGGGATGAAAAAGGGGACATAACAACAGACCCTGAGGAAATCCAGAGAATCATCAGGGCATACTTTGAAAATTTGTACTCCACAAAATTTGAAAATTTAAAGGAAATGGACAATTTCCTGGATAGATATCACTTGCCAAAACAAAATCAAGAACAGATAAACAATCTAAACAGACCTATAACCCCTAATGAAATAGAAGCAGTCATCAAAAGTCTCCCAAATAAAAAAAGCCCAGGCCCAGATGGCTTCAGTGCAGAATTCTACCAGAAATTCAAAGAAGAGCTAATTCCAATACTCCTCAAAGTATTCCACACAATAGAAGCAGGAGGCTCACTGCCAAACTCTTTCTACGAGGCTACAATTACCTTGATACCCAAGCCACACAAAGACACAACTAAGAAAGAGAACTGTAGACCAATTTCCCTCATGAACATTGATGCAAAAATACTCAATAAAATACTCGCAAACCGGATTCAAGAACACATCAGAAAAATCATCCACCATGATCAAGTAGGCTTCATCCCAGGAATGCAGGGATGGTTCAACATTAGAGAATCTATTAATGTAATCCACCATATTAACAATCTGCGAAAGAAAAACGACATGATCATCTCACTAGATACTGAAAAAACATTTGACAAAATCCAGCACCCCTTCATGATAAAGGTCCTAGAGAGATCAGGGATAACAGGAACGTACCTGAATATAATAAAAGCAATATACAGTAAACCAACAGCTAACATCAAACTAAATGGAGACAAACTCAAAGCAATTCCTCTAAAATCAGGAACAAGACAAGGCTGTCCACTCTCTCCATATCTCTTCAATATTGTACTTGAAGTTCTAGCTACAGCAATAAGACAACAAAAGGAGATAAAGGGGATACAAATAGGAAAAGAAGAAGTCAAACTTTCACTATTTGCAGATGATATGATAGTTTACATAAGTGACCCAAAAAACTCCGCAAGGTTACTCCTAGAGCTGATAAACACCTTCAGCAATGTGGAAGGATACAAAGTAAACTCAAAAAAATCAGTGGCTCTATTATATACAGATGATGAAGTGACTGAGAAAGAAATCAGAGAAACATCTCCCTTTACAATAGCCAAAAACAGCATCAGATATTTGGGGATAATGTTAACCAAGGAAGGTAAAGACCTGTATATCAAGAACTTTGTGTCTTTAAAGAAAGAAATCAAAGAAGATACCAGAAAATGGAAAGAACTCCCATGCCCTTGGATTGGTAGGATCAACATAATAAAAATGGCAATCTTGCCAAAAGCAGTCTACAGATTCAATGCAATCCCTATCAAAATTCCATCACAATTCTTCAAGGACCTGGAAAGAACATTAATCAACTTTATTTGGAAAAACAAAAGGCCCAGGATAGCCAAAACATCCCTATACAATAAAGGAACTTCAGGAGGCATCACCATACCTGACTTCAAGCTCTATTATAGAGCTATAGTCCTGAAAACAGCTTGGTATTGGCACAAAAATAGGCAGGTAGACCAATGGAACCGAATCGAAAGCCCTAATTTTAACCCACACACCTATGAACACTTGATTTTTGACAAAGAAGCTAAAACTGTACAATGAAAAAAAGAAAGCATCTTCAACAAATGGTGCTGGCATAAGTGGGTACTGGTATGCAGAAGACTGCAGATAGATCCATGTTTATCGCCTTGTACAACAAGTCCAAATGGATCAAAGATCTCAACATAAATCCAGCCGCACTGAAACTTTTAGAAGAGAAAGTGGGAGATACTCTTCAACGAGTTGGTACAGGAGACCACTTCCTAAACATAACACCAGTGGCACAGGCACTGAAATCGACAATTAACAAATGGGACCTTCTGAGACTAAAAAGCTTCTGTAAGGCAAAGGACACAGTCAAAAAGACAAAAAGGCAAGCCACAGAATGGGAAAAGATATTCACTAACCCTACATCTGACAGAGGACTAATCTCCAAAATTTACAAAGAACTCAAGAAACAAGTCTCCAAAACACCAAAGGATCCAATTAAAAGGTGGGGTACAGAGCTAAATAGAGAATTCTCAGTAGAGGAGGCTAAAATGGCCAAGAGACACTTAAGAAAGTGCTCAACATCCTTAGCCATCAGGGAAATGCAAATCAAAACAACTCTGAGATACCATCTTACTCCTGTCAGAATGGCTAAAATCAAAAACAACAAAGACAATTTATGCTGGAGAGGATGTGGAGAGAGGGAAACACTCCTCCACTGCTGGTGGGAGTGTCAACTCGTACAGCCTCTTTGGAAATCAGTATGGAGATTCCTCAGGAAAATGGGAATTAATCTACCACTAGACCCAGCAATTCCACTCTTAGGCATATATCCAAATGAGGCAAGTTCATACAACAAGGGCATCTGCTCCACTATGTTCATAGCAGCATTATTTGTAATAGCCAGAACCTGGAAGCAACCTAGATGCCCCTCAACTGCAGAGTGGATAGAGAAAATGTGGTACATTTACACAATGGAGTATTACTCAGCAGAAAAAAACAATGGAATCTTGAAATTCGCAGGGAAATGGATAGCACTGGAAGAAACCATCCTGAGTGAGGTAACCCAGTCGCAAAAAGACAAACATGGTATGTACTCACTCATATATGGATTTTAGACATGGATCAGGATAGTGCCAGTCTGCACTTCCACTGATAGAGAGTCTGGGAAACAGGAAAGAACCCATAAGATATGCATATATGCATAGTACCCAAGAGTAGAGGATTGAGACAAGATCCTCTGAATGGATGGGGAACACGGCGAGGGGTGGGGGGGAGTGGGACCTGGGAAGAAGAGAGGGGGTGAAGAGGAAGAGAGTTGGTCATGGGGGAACAGGAAGTTGAGGGGGTGGGGGTAGAATAGGGGGAAGAGGGAATCATAGGATCGAATACAGATCAGGCACCAGAGCGACCTCGAGTGATCTAAAGGGATAACACCAACTGGCAAGCTAAGCAATAGTGGAGAGACCACCTCGAATGCCCATTCCTGATAATGAACTTGATGTCTATAACCATCCGGGAGCCTCCATCCTGTGACTGATGGAAGCAGAGGCAAACACACAATTAATCACTGAACTGAACCCAAGGAACCCAGTGACAGAGAGAGAGGAGTAATGAGCAAATTGGCAAAGAATGGGCTGGCAAAACCAGCAGAGACAGCTGATCTGAACAGGGGAGAGCTCTTGGACCCCAGACTGACAGTGGGGAGGCCAGCATAGGACTGATCTGGACCCCCAAAATGTGAGTGTCAGCGAGAAAGCCTGGGCAACCTACGGGGCCCTGAGCTGTGGATCAGTGTCTATCCCTGGTATACAAACAGTCTTCGTGTGCCTATAGCACAAAGAGGGATGCTCTCTCAGCCTGTACTCTCAGGGGGAGTGCCTGGACCCTACCCAGAGTAAAATGACAGACTCTAGATATCCCCTATGTGGAAGGATTTGGCAATAGGGTGGGAGGGTGGGGGGGAAGGGGAGTGCGGGAGGAGGGGAGGGAAAGGGAACTGGGATTGATGTGTAAAACAAGCTATTTAAAATTAAAATAAAAAATGATAAAAAAGATTGCTTCATATATTCACTTATGCTGTCAAAAAGCCTTGCTATTTGTATGAGCTGTGGCATATATTATATATGATTGTACATAGACAAATTGAGTGCATTTTTATTGGTGCCTTTAAAACATACCAGTTTTTGTGTTTAACATCATTACGAACTTAACAGGAACTAGTGTCATGTAAGGGATAAGCATCTAGGCATATCTGTAAGAAAGTTCTTGGTTAGATTAATAGAGGTGGTAACATGTACCACTGTTTGAGACTATTCAGTCCACTAATGAATACAACCCTTCTCTTCCACTCTCATTGGTGATGAAATGCTTATTTCAGAAAGAGTCCCATCACATGCTTTTGAATTAAATTGTGGACTGAAGGGAGAGGAGAACCATAGCTAGTTGAGTGCAAGCATTCATCCCTGTTTTCTTCCTCATTATGCAAATCTTGCCTCTGTGACTGCCTCACTGCTAGTTAAACTACACTGGCCCACACCTTTAATCCCCTAACACAGGAGGCAAAGGCAGGTGGATATCCTGAGTTCAAAGCCTCCTTGGTCTACAGAGTGAGTTCCAGGACATCAAGTGCTACATGGAAAACACTGTCTTGACAAAATGAAAACCAAAGCAAACAAAAACAAAAACAAAACACATCTGTACTCCACAAAATTGGGAAATTTAAAATTGTAACACATACTGTTCCTGCCAGTCTGGTCCCAGAGCTGTGTCAGTCCCAAATGAACACACAGGATGCTATATTAATTATAAAGCTGTTGGCCGTTTCCTATGGCTCATTAATAGCTAGCTCTGACTTAATTGTTAATCAATAATTGCTAATATATATTTTTATAAGGACTTGTCTTTCAGAGGATGCCCTCTTGATATATCCTATCATATCTAGAGATCAGATGGAAACTCCCTCCTCTTGACTACATTTCCCAGAATCTTCCTCAACTCCTACTCTTACCTATCGTGCTTTTCTATTGGCCAACAGTGCTTTACTCATCAGCCATTAAGACAGACATATTTACAGAATGACATCTCCCATCATCTCCTATTATCTGTCTAAAAAAAAAGAAAGGTTTGAACTTTAATTAGTCAAATTAATTTGGTGAGCCTAGCCTTTAACGGCTGAGCCATCTCTCCAGCCCAACATATTCATATTATATATATCAGAACAGTTATCAAGTAAGAACCATAGTTGCAATATTTAGTCTACTAATATCTAGTAAGATTTAAAGAAAGTATTTTATCATATATCCTATCTGTGTGAGTCTAAAGTCTTATATGTAGCTTATCTTTTATCATAATTAAGGAAAACTATAATTATATCTCTCTTCAACTCCATCAAAAACCACAGATGGATAATACATAAATATTAGAATCGACAGAGACATCTCGCTACCTGGACAGTCACCCTAAGTTCCTCTGTAACATTGGGGAATCCATCTTTAGTCCATAGGCCACAGTGTGTCTGGCAGACTTCTCAGCAAAGCAGGAAATTTTAAACTGTCTGTCTGCATTGGCAGTTTGTCAGTCATTTTTCTGTGTCTAACAGAATGTCTGGCCAACTCTTCCATGAAGCATGAAATCTTTAGGACTGTCCTATCAAGTTTAACAGTTATTTTCCTCTGGGCCCAACATCAAAAAGCACCTGTAATTCACAAAATTGGGAAATCTTAAATAAATGGAAAATTTTGATAGATACCACTTGCCAAAGGTAAATCAAGATCAGATAAACAATTCAAGTAGACCTATAACCCATTAAGAAATATGTATCATTAAAAGTCTCCCAAGCAAAAAAAGTTAAGGATCAAACGATTTTGGTACAGACTTTCAAAGAACAGCTAATACCAGTTGTACTCAAATTGTTTCACAAAATAGAAACAGAAGGAAAACAAATTCTTTTCATGGGGCTGCTACAACTTTGAAACCCAACCCAAGCCACATAAAGATTTTAAAAAATGATTATGGACCAATTTCTCTCATGAACAATGATGCAAAAATACTCAACAATATACTGAAAAAAGCTGAATTCAAGAACACATCAAAAATTCATCCTTTAAATGGTGATTCAGCCTATTCCTTGTCTTCCTTAATTTGTCTTTGTCTGGGTATTTTATCTCAGCATCAGTGGTGAACTAATATGCCTCTGAGATTGATAACTGGAGTAAGTTAGTATTGAAAATTCAAGTTAAGTAGCGTCAGAATCAAGAAGCAGTATGTAAAAAAAAAGACATGTTATGACTCTTCTATATGATTGGACAGTTGACATTTGTTTGCCTTTATTGTATTATACCGTTTCATACTTTTTTAGTCAATACATTGTTTTGCTCACAGATAGGATGATTTCTAACTTGGAAAACATAACTTCTTTAACTTTGCATTATTCATAGGAATGACCTGACAAAGGTTAACTCTTGAATCCCAGGCATCAAGCCTGGGAATCCAGCATGGGACTGATCAAGACCCCCTGAATGTGAGTGTCAGTGAGGAGGCCTAGGTAATCTATTGAGCCTTTGGCAGCAGATCAGTACCCATCCCGAGTATACACACGGACTTTGGACTCCCATCCAACAATGTGAGGTGCACTCTCACCCTGAACTCTTGGGGAAGGGTCTAGGCCCTGCCCTGGATGAAATGACAGACTATGGACACCCCCATGGAAGGCCTCACCCTCCCTGGGGAAATGAGGGGATAATGGGGGGGTTGGGGGGAGGGCACTGGAGGAGGGGAGGGAAAGGGAGAGGGACCTGGAACTGACTTGTGAAGCAAACTTGTTTCTTATCTAAATTTAAACTCAAAAATAAATAAAAAATAAATTAAAAAAATAAAAATACCATTGATTAAATTAAAAAAAGATGAAGGTTAATCAAAAGGCAATTGTCATAAATTCCATAAAAATGCACATTTATCTTGAAACCTATGGGTATATGTACATATTCACACATGCACATACAAAATGACAGATATTATGGTATATATTTTATTAGCTATCATCTATTTGCAGCATTATGTCTTAGCATATGCAATCCTGCTTCTACTTTCTGGAAGCATTTGTAGACAACAGGTATAATTCCTGACTCTACTTTCTAGACTTCTATCGTAGCGACTTAAATGAAGGCTAAGCTCTTGCTAAGTAATAACTACACTGAATTAATATCTCATATCCTTTTGTCACTTTATTTTGAAGCACGGTCTAGCTAAATGTTCCAGGCTTACCATGGGCTATAATTCTTCTGCCTCAGATTCTGATGTTGCTGCATTACTGCCCTGAGCTATAATATATAGATAATGCAATTTCATTTTTAAGATTTTGGTAGAATTCACCAACAAAATCCTTAGGATGTACATTTTGTTAAAGCTTTAGGGATAAGGAATTGACCCGTTTATATAAATGATGAAAAATTAGTTGTATGATATTATTTGAATACAATTCAAAGTAAAACACTTATGTCTGTACCTTCCAGAATAAAATAATTTAACTCTGTTGAATAAAACTAAGGACTTTAAAATGGAGATGTGTTCAACATTCAATATTAAAAGCATAGATATTGACTAGGCACTTGCCATCAAGCATGACAGCCTGACTCTGATGCACTGGAGCTACATAGTGCCCCAACTGAGCAACTAAATAATTAAATTTAATTGTAAAAATAATTGACACTGATGGATCTGTCTGTTTATTGCACACACACTCACACTTGTGTGTGTGTGTGTGTGTGTGTTTTCTTTAGAAGCAACTTAAGAAGAGTTCTTTTGGCTTATAGTCTATCATAGCAGGGAACTCAGCAGTATAAACACAAGGAAGATGGTCATGGTCATGAAGCATACACAGTCAGGAAGAAAAGATATTAGTTATGATGCTCAGTTTGCTGTATCATCTTCATTTAGTCTGGGGCTCAGTCCATAGAGTAGTGCCATGCATAATCAGTGCAGGTCATCCTACCTTAATTAACTCAATTTTCCAGCTTCCTCCCAAATATGCCCAGAAGTTTGTCACCTTGGTTTTACTAGATTGTGTCAAGTATACAATGTTAGCCATCCCTATCAACACAGAAAGGGTAAAAATACATGTCATATATGTTGACACAGGAAAATGGACATACAATGCTCAACAATAGCTCAATCTGAATGTCCGTTACTATTAATCAATACCAGCTTTCCTTCTCTAAATGCCATGAGTGCAAATGTGATACTTCCCTTCCCAATCATTGCCATTTTGAGAAATTTTGTCTCTTTGCACTTGGAAAAATATACCTTAGTATAAGTAGAGAAGGCACTATTTTTCTTGTATATCTTTGGTTTGAAATACTTGTCCTCTTAGAATTTTGAAATGAACTAGTACTTTAAATTTATTGGGTAAAATGTACTCTAGAGATAAGGAACTTTAACATTACCCCTGTCATCCACACTTATATTTAGTAATAGACCCATGAGACTGAGGAGAAAGGGTGATTGAAGACAAACAATCATCACATAAATTTTGGTGGAAGCTTTGTTAGTGGGAATTAAGGACATGGGTACTGCAGCAGAGCCTCAAAAGAGGTCTATGAGGTACTGAACAAAAAGCCTTTCCCAATTCTTAAGGTCACATTTGGTTCAATTCTGCTAACATTAAAATGGTATAGTGTCATATCAGGATGAAAAGCAAAGGGGGACTAGTAACTTATATTCATCCTTCAGTATGGTGAGGGCATGAGAAGGTCACACTTTCCCAAGAGGTAAGGAGGTATGAAATCAAACCACAGCATCTTTAGGGATTTTGTGAATAGGAAGAAAGATAAGTAAAAAGCAATTTAAGGAGTCCATCAATAAAATAATGGAAATCCCTGAAGCTGTTTTATGGTCCTATGAAATTGAGAGCAAGCAGTAATTTTCCACTCCCTTCATGAACATCTTTTCCCTAGTCAAGTCCTCTACATCTCAGTTTAATTGAGTTTGTAGCATTTAAGCCAAAGGCTTCAAAGTAAATCTAGTTTTAAAAGAGAAAGTCATGCCCACTGTATAAGTGCAAGCTCCAGTTTCAACTTTAGCCCTGGCAATTACTATCAGAGAGTGAGTCTCCGAGTAAGAATTTAAATCTGAAAATCTAATAACAATAATACAGGAATATTAAGAATTATCCTATCCATCTTCCTGGCCCTACAAGTAAATCAGCATAGTATGTTGGTAGCCTTTTTATAAATGGGAATATATTCTTAATTTTATGAAAAAAATCTGTAAATCATATTTTGGCCAGAGTATCAACAGTGATTTTTTTCTTTAAATCAAAATGAGTTTATTTGAACTTTATGGACACAGCAAGTAATAACAACATTTAAACATTCCTTGAAATTCATTCATCAAAAACATTTTGATTGATAATATTCATGTCTCACCAGGTGGTGGTGGCGCACGCCTTTAATCCCAGCACTTGGGAGGCAGAGGCAGGCGGATCTCTGTGAGTTCTCATGTCTAAACAGATAATAAATATTTCATATGTAATACTTCTAAATATTATTTTCTTGGATGATTGAACAGGTCACATATAAAAATACAGTAAGGGCCCAAAACAAAGGGATCCCTATTTAGATACACACACACACACACACACACACACACACACATACACACACAAACACACATTCTGTAGTTCTAACATTACATCTAGAGAAACAAACTTACTATTAATTTCATACTTACTGCCAAATTCACAATTGGTTCAACAGTGTCATAGGATAACATAGAAGTAAATTGTCTGATTTCTCTTTAAAAAGTTTTCAATCCACATGAAATAACACTAGCTTGGTAGAAATGTTGTTATAGGACTTTTGTCTGAGGGCTGCACACCTAGTTGTTCAAATAAGTTAAGAGGTGTGACATAACAGTCTGATTACCCAAGTAACTTGGAAGTGTAAGAGGAATGGAACTTAGGTAATTTAAATAGCATAGGCAAGAGCACTGAAGTAGAGAATGCAGATGATTCATTCAGAGCCAGTGAGTACTTGGTGGATGAGGGAGGCATACAAATAAAATCATTTAAGGCAAATTTCATATTATTATTCATACAAACCAAGAAGTAATGTGAAGGAATGAATAAACACCCAGCCATGAAAGGTTTAAGTTATAGATACATAATGCAGTGTGGGTACATTTCTAAAACATTATTCTTATATAAAATTATATCTTTCCATTTGCATAAATGATGCGGAAAAGATAAATCCAAAGAGGAAAGAGATTGGTGATGTTGAGGATTTACAGGAAGGGAAATGGATGATTGACTGCCTTGTGACTATGGGGTTTTGTTCTGGCTGATGCAAATGCTTAGGAATCAGGTAACAATGCCATCACCTCACTGTGAGTCCACTAAACATTACTGAGCTGTTTACTTTAAAGTGGTTAATTCCCCTAAGTAAAGAGAAAACTAAATTAAATACCCAGAAGGTTTGCAATGGGGGCTCAAGGACACCATGTACTTATACAAACTAAACCTTTCCATATTTATTGCCAAAAGTATTTGGAAAATGTTCTCATCAGCTGGCACCTCATACTCAGCAATTTCTATCATTCCACTTGTTAAATACTCAACATCTCTGTCAGTCCAACATTGTTCTTATTTCAACATCTATAAAAATATTTTCATGTTTATCCAAAAACTATGCATCCTTAAAAATCCACATTAATACAAATCAACCAATAAATGTACTTCCTGATTTTTAGGTGAATTTAGTAGATTACATCACTGCATTGTGCTATTGATCATTTCTTCATTGATGGCTCTTATAGCCAACATACCCTTTGTCATTCATCTGCATCATTATATTACTGTTTCCTTATTCACATATCGACTGACTGGCTTCTCCTTCATTTCTTTCACTTACAGTGTATTGAAGCTAGATTAATTTTTAATAGCACTGTGTATTTTCTCATATAAATAACTGCAAAATTAGATTGGCAGGTCTGGTAAAAGGTCCCCAAGGCCTTTAGAGACATGGAATTTCATATATTTTTATGCTCAATTCTGAGTCATTACTTCTATCATGATGCTCATTTCATAACCTGAGATATTTGAGGACAGTATGTCTATATCATGTATTTTCAAAGAATATGTGTGAAAGAGTAAACCTGTATAAGGTAACTACCCAAATTCTTTTTAAATCTTTTTTTAAGGGACATTTCAAGAAATTTTAAATAACAATTTATAAATATCTCTGGAGTCACAATAAATGGCACACTTCAACAGAATATAATCCCTTTATTAGATAGTTACTATCCTGAATACAATTTCTGATTTTGCATATAATTACAATTATAAAATGCCTGTCAGACATAGCAAGCAATTTTTCCTTTAACATAATAAATATTACGTAGGTGATATTTATATAAATGTATTATGTTTTACATTAGATATTTTAAATGTATTATTTATTCATTAAATATTCTAGTTTCTACATCAGACATTGCAGTTCTATTCATTAAAGTACTCAGTATGCTTTCCCCACGAAACAAGGCACAGAGGAGCAAAGGCAGTCTTTGCACTGCTTCTTAAGGATTCAGGTAGAGAGAAGGCAGCATTCTTCCACCCAATAAATCTGATAGGAATACAAAAAATGAAAGTTAAGGACAAGTTTTAGTTAGAGCATGTAGCACATCTCTGCCTCACACGGAGAGTGAATCAGCTGAACATTAGTTACACAGTTGATGTTATAGAAAGTTAAATAAGGACTGCTGATGCTTCTAGTCTAGAGAGCACACAAAACAAATACAAAGGAGGGAGGCGGGAACTGAAAAGAACTGTGAGTCTAGAGTTCTTATCAAACTCATAGAGTGAAAACTTGTAGTACTACATACAATGAAAGGCTCCCAGCTAAAGAAAGAGATTATACAGTGGACACAGGATGCTGTCAATCCAAGTTTTATGCTTCATCAACTAATGCAGGGGTGTTTTGTTTGACACATAAAATGCAGAATTCACCTTCCAAATAACTATATCCTGTATATATCACAGGTGGCAAGGTATTCTACCACATAACTTTTGTATTATAAAATAATTTATAATAAACACATATGCATATACCAACATTGGTTATTTTCTCAATATGTTTCATTTTCTATTTTGATGTCTGCCTCTGATATTAAACTCTGATTCTCCTGAAGCCAGAAATGTCACTTCTTCAAGTTTGTTCACTACTACCCAGAAAAAGGCTTGACACAGATGGATGCTGAAAAATAGTCATTACATAAACAAATGAATGGATGTTTATCATATTGATTTATTTTACTCTGATTTCAGCTATAATAGCTGTATTACATTATTGTAGAATTTCTCTCAGACTACAAGTATCTAAGGAGAAAATATAACATAAAACTATATTTCTGAACCTTTAAATGTACTATTCTGGTTTAAGAACACCATTGGGATAGTTTGATAAAATGGTTCTGACACTAACACTAAATCTCTTTAGCACTAATGAAAGCAAATTGCTTTCTATCTTAGAAGCAAAATTGTTAGGACTTTCTCCTGAAGACGTTTTCAGTTTCTAACAGTCACTCTATTTATTACTATTCTTATTTACTAAAATCTCTATGTTCTCAGATATTCTAACGAGGGAAGATTGTTCCTATCTGTGCTTGCACTTGTGTGTGTAGTCAAGGCACAATCACTGAGAGTTGAGATAGTAGCAAACAAAATGCTATTATTTGAGGCTGTGATCAACGTATTCACTTGAAATGAATTAAAGAAAATAAGTTCCGGCATAATTTCAGTTTACTAAGTAATCACTGAACTCTCACTATAAAGACGCTTCAACAGAGAATGAAGGATGGATGTCTCTGAGAAAAATATGTTTTATTCCCATCACTTCTGCATCTTACAGACTTTCTATGTCCTCTCTCTTCTTTTGGGATGTTCAAGAAATACTCCTCAATTTTAAAGTTTTCCTAATTTCTCATAATGTTTTCAAAGTTGTACTGCTAAGGTACCTCAGTGTTGGGTTTCTCTCTCAGGCCTGTTGTTGTTTCGTAGAATGAATAGATATACACAGAAGTATGCATATTTATGTATTACATGAGCATGCATATATATGTATATATAAGGATGTATTCATGAGCATGCCATAGTTTTACACACATCAGAGAAATCAGGGACAATGACATGAAAGACCATTGATATTTGCACTAATAAAGATTATTTTTCTGTAACCCAAATACCTAAACTCTCAGTACTAAAGGAGAGGACACAGTTTTATGCAATTCACTCATCTGCAAAATGCCTGTCCATGATGCCACTACCATATAGTGATCCAGAGATAAGGGAATGGTGCACAACATTGTCCAAAGTATCCCAGCCTGTTGGCTATTTGTAATAAATTTTCATTTAAAGGAAAGCTCTTTACTCTAAAACAAACACTGTTATCATTTTAATAAAAGAAAACGTAAATTTTGGATTCACATTAATGCATTCTGTGAATTTTTTCCCAGGGTTATTTTATTTTCTTAAGAAATGTTTTGAATCTTCCTTAACAAACCATGAGTTTAATGACCAAACAACCTCTGAATTAGGGTGTAAGTCTGGCAGCATCTGATTCTGATGAGGACAATGCAGGGCAGACTGAATGAGAGGAATAGATTTCAGCAATTATGGCCATTGGAACAGAAATAATTTAGTTAGGACTACATGTAAATGTTTATACACCAATATTTTATGTTAATTAAGAATCAGCTCAGCTATAGACTGTAGTATTATTTTCAACAAAAGAGACTGTCTGATGGACAGAATATAGATAATATAATTCATTAACAGTGGTTAGAGTTAGGATAAAATATCTGTGCTGGAGTGGCAGAATTAAGTCTGGTGTTAGAAGAGTGGATTCAAGAGAAGATAGATGCTCCTAAGCTCTGTTTGTTTCAGAACTTACTTTAATTTATCAGCTGTATATGCAGTGCTACACAAAAAACATAGCGTTTGTACACACACACACACACACACACACAAGTTTTTCGTTTTTATAAATGATTCCATATATCAAGTTTTGCAATGCCCCTTGTGGGAAAACAGGCATAACTGATAATCTATCACTTATTTTTTACTACTTTTTAAAAATTTATCTTTTTACACATGTTACTCTCATTTCCCTCTCCATCCTCTCCTCCCCCAGCTAGTCTTATACAATTTATAGTACAATTAATTAACATATCATTTCAAACAGTATATAAGTGTAAACAATGTAATTTTGCACATTATATGAGTTTAAAAGGCATGTGAGTTTAAAGAAAAAAATAATCAAAGTCACAGAAAAGAATGCAGACATGGGCACCACTTGCTACTCAAATGCTACCACACTTACACCTTTCCCTATTCTGAAATGTCAGCCCCACAGACTCTGGTAATGTTAATATTTCTCACTTGCATGTTCTAGGTTTATGAAGAAACATATTTTGCTACTTCACTTTCTTGCTATCATATTGGCAAGTTATTAAAAGTAAATGACCGAGAAGCACCATTCATAGGTCACCTTTTCAGTCCTTTGAATATTAACCAGACCTGACACTTTATTTTTTCTCTAATGGATGTTTTTAATTTTAAAAAGACATCTTTTTCTTTCTTTCTTTCTTTCTTTCTTTCTTTCTTTCTTTCTTTCTTTCTTTCTTTCTTTCTTTCTTTCTTTCTTTCTTTCTTCCTTCCTTCCTTCCTTCCTTCCTTCCTTCCTTCCCCTGTTTTCTTTCTTTTTTCTTTTGTGTCTTTTGTCCATATAGGTTTGTGGAACTATGGCTGTCCAGAAACTCAGAGATTTAGTTTCTGCCTCTGGAGTGATGGTATTAAAGACATATACCACCACTGCCCAGACTTAAAAAGACATAATTAATTAGCAGAGTCTTTGCTGTTTTAAGGAAGTATATTGTTTTTTGTATTAGAGACTTTTAAAGTTACCTCTGACAGCAGTTTTATCATAAAGTAACATTCTTTCATTTTGGTTAATCATGAATTATTTTGTACCAGATCCCTGTAAGGATATTCTCATTGTGATTGGCATCATTATTAACTATTTTCTACTTCCAATTTGTAGCTCATTAAATTATGAGAATGATTATCTGGAGACAGTCATCTGTCAGATGAGAAGGGTTTTGCTTCTTATTCTGTGGACTTCATTTTAGGGTTTGGATATCCATTACCTTGTAGGGTCCAGATGGTGTGCAGTTCCTTTCTCAAGTACACCCAGACCCAGTTGTTGCCCCATGACTTCGGGAAACATCAAACAAGAAAGAAACCTCTGAAGCTTGCCCTCTTGAGCCTAACAAGGCCACAGAGAGGGGGAATGCAGAAAGAAGGACTCAGATGAATTGACACATGTACAGTGTCCTCAACTTCTCCTGCAGTGCTATTCTCGAACTAGCTAAACAAATTATAAACAGTGGTGGAGCTAGAAAAGTATCTTTATTCTTGAAGTGAAATTGAATTTGCATCTTGGTCACCTATCATCTTCTTTTCCAGGTGACCAGGGCTGCACAGGCCATGGGAAACACTAATATCCCATTTAGCTCCTTTTATAAGACTGGTTCTTGATACCAGTTTTTCTCATATTATTGATTCATCCATTTAGATTAGTTTATTTGTATTATTATTTGATTTTTTTCAATTGAAGTACAGTTGCACCATTCCTCACTCTTCCTTTTCCTTCCTCCAAGACCTATCACAAATTTCCTGCTGCATTCTGATGAATTTGTTGCCTCTTTCCTCTAACTGGTATTGTTACTTCACAGTGTTACTCATTTTCACTGACAGCTTCCTATCCTATACACTTTTCCTACACCCCAACTGAATTTCATTTTGGAGACTAATGATCAGAGATTCAAAATGCATTTTTCACCAATAATTGATGTTGTTGATATATGCATTTGCCAACAATAATGCGTTGGGCCAATAATTTCAACAAATAGACTCAAAAAGTGGAGACTATTGTCCATGGATTCCCTAGGGTAAGATATCAATATGAGAAAGAGTAATGGATTACATTGGAAGAAGAAACAAATGGAGTACAACGTATTTTAATAGTCCTAAACCAATATAACAGGAAAAATAAGAATTCAGGATGATCGTTTCTAGCTAGAATACTACAAAATAGCATTTCTTGGTTAACTTTTAAAATTAAGAGTTTATTAAAACCATATAATCTAACAAATTAATTGGTACTGGATTCTTTGAATTGTCTGATAACATGAAAAATTATCTAATGTAAAAGTGGTTTTATTGATTTCCTAAAACTACAAAAAATGAAGATATACTGAATTTATCCTATGTCATTATATTCTAGGTTAATTGTCAGAATATAATGATGTCTTTGTTCAGCAAAAGAGCATTAGTTTATCATCATTTGAAATATACATTCTTAAATAAATGATAAAATCAGTGAAACATTCTATTTTTTAGTTCTATAAAAGCCAACTTTGCATTCCATTAAAAAACTCTGTATCAGTCAAGGATATCCTCTCTCTCTCTCTCTCTCTCTCTCTCTCTCTCTCTCTCTCTCTCTCTCTCTCTCTCTTCTCTCTGTCTCTCTCTCTCTGCCACACACACACAATTAATATATATATATATGCAATTTTTCCCTACTTCTATACATTTAGCAACTTAATAGGATGCTTTTTTGGATATTTCAAAAAACTTTCTATATTTATTTTATTAAAATTGATATTGGTATGTCATTAAAGTTGTTCACTCTCAAAAGTGGATAAATTTTAGCAATAGTTTAAAATTGGAAATATAAGTCAAGAACATTGTGGGGTTTTTATCACATTCAGAATTATTTAATTTCCCCTCCATCTGATAATAATTTTGCATGTAAAAAATAACACTAAAGTATGTCAATTTGAAATATCCACCCACGTACCATATGGAATTAAAATATTGTGTGGGCTTGAAATCATGAGTATGTTCTCTAAGCATGATCTCCAAAACCATATTTTCCTCAAAAAAATATAATAATGACATTTGTTAAACCAAATGATTTGATATTTTAACGTCAGGAACTTGCACAGTAGTCTCTGGATTTGCTTTATCCTATTAGCTAGAACATTTGTATTTCAAGGACACAAAGTCTCATGATAGTAAAATATAGTAACTCAAAATTTTAGAATGAAAAGAGAACAGAAAGTACATTAGTATATTTCATTTTCTAGCATCACTTTGGGATTTTTTAAAAATAAAATTTAATTGTAGTTTGAAGAATTATGCTACATCTCATTTTACAGTTGTGTGGTATTTATGGAAATGAAATATAGCATATAGGGTATGTATTTTCAGGTTGCATGTGAAAGGTTTATATAATCCTTGAACAGACTTGGCATAGTTATAGTTAGACATAAAACAAGATTTACTATACACAACACTGACTGATACTTAAAACAAGAGAATGCAAATAAGGGATTTCCTTTCACTCTTACCATTCATGAGCAAAAATGTTAAGTGCACATACTAGGGCCAGTTGGAACAATTTTCACTGTAATTTTGCTATTTAAAACTCCAGAGTACTTGCTACTCCCTTTATGCTTTCTTTAAAATTATAGACTAGAGAGTAGTAGGCTCATAAACATGTACCATATTTTTCTCATTAGGATAATTTTGATGCATAAAACAATATGATAAGAAATAGACCACAGAGAAGATTTCATTAACTGAAAATGAAATGTGTATGACTGAAACAGAAGTGTAAGGTAATCATATAATCTCACTCACATCATTGTTCTGATGTCCTCATTACAGTGTGATTTACCACTTATTACATTTACATGGGGGCAATAAAGAGGGACTGATCATTTAAAACCTATTTATTGCAATGTTCATATTTTAGAAATCTGTGGTTTAAACATAGTTTTAGGAAATGTGTGTTCTCTTACATTTCATAAGTTAAATAAGCTAAATGGATTTTAAAGTAGATGTGCTGGTTTCTTTCTCAGTCAAAAACCATTTATTCTATTAATATGGAGCATTCAGTTTCCTGTGGTTCTTTGTGTAGAATTGAAGCCTCATAGGCATTTCTCTGTCTGTTTTGACAGGTTCACTAGTGCCTTCCTTATTCATCTAATGCCACACAAAGAACTACAGCCAACTGAGGAAAGCTGGTATTGAGAGGAATCTTCCCCAGGAAAGAGAACATCAGTGGTTGTCTAATACCAATGGTCAGCACTGAAAACATGGATGCAAATAACATTACACAAACTTTATAAGTTATAATTTGAAATATATAATTATATAAATATATGTTCTATAACAATTGTTGCAAAAGGGAGGCCATGAATATGAAAGAGATAGGGGAGGGGTGTATGAGAGTGTTTGAAGGGGAAAAAGGGAATGGGGCATGTTATAACTATTATAACCTTAAAAATATTGAACATTCAGCAATCTTTTAAGACAGGGAAATCCATAGAGACAGCTTGTTAGAGCTCATGGGAGCTCACTGACTCTAGTCCAAAAGCGGGGGAGCCTGCATGGGACCTAACTAGGGTTTCTGCATGTGGTGACAGTTGCATATCTTGTTCTGTTTGAGGCGCCCCTGGCAGTGATACTAGGATCTATGCCTGGCTTGGGGAGCTCATTCCCTATGGTGGGAAGTCTTCCTTGGGTTGAATGCAGTGCGAAGGGTTTTGGTCCTACTTCTACTTAATATGCCAGACTTCGTTGATTCCCTATGTGAGGCCTTACCCTTTCTGAGGAGCAAATGGAGGGGTGGGTTGTGGGTGGGTGGGGGGAAAGAGGATGAGGGAGATAGTGGGAGGAGGAGAGCGAGGGGGTACTGTGGTTGGTAAGTAAAATGAATAGAAAAATTTAAAAATATATTTATATAAAGAGAAAATAGTAAAAATCCTGAATATTTCCTTTGTGTTTTATACTTCTCCCACTAGATGTATCAAATCCTTCATCCATATTAAAATAAATAAATTTGATATTAGTGAATAAATGATGTAAGACTGAGCAAAATGATGGAAAATAGTAGGAAAAATGTACAACAAAGTGATTTCTCATATAAAACTTGAAAACCACATATCTATGTTTCATTTATTAGCAGTTAGTTCATTGTAATTTATGAACGCTATAGCCTGTATTTGAAATAAGCCTTGAGAGCTTATTAAGTTTGTATTAAGGTCACTGTTTTCAATTATTTGTAACTCTATGTATTTCTATTGATCGTTTTATAAATAGTTGATTTTTTTTTACTTTACACTTGGTCTACTTAATCCATTAAATTGACTTAGTGTTGGAGACCATGGAGACATGCAGCATCCTGAAATTGATAAATCACGTTTTGACCCACCAGAGTCTAATGGAGACAATCCTGTCTTGCAAGGACTACAGGTTCACTGCCTTTGAAAATCAGCTGCATATATCTATACCTTCTCTCATGTGCCACTTCACTTCCTAGAATAGCTTTGGGTGTTTCCCCACTGCTCTATCAAGGTTACTAAAAATAGCTTTCCTATTCTTTGCCTGCCAGTTTCTTAACTATAGGCCTATGTCTCAAAGCTAATCTCACCGGATCCATGTCCTCTGCTCAGTCTGACTTCTGTAACTTTGGACCCTTATGCTGTCATAGCATTGACTCTGTCTTTATAACATAGGTTAGGAATGTGCTTATGATCAATGAAAATTAACTCTGTAACACTTATCTTTTGATTCAAGTCTCTGGGAGGAGACAGATTTGGAGGAACGAGTCTAGAGAGGCAGTAGCTGGAGGAAGAAGCTGGTAGAAATCAGCAGAAATGTAAAGTGATAAGAATGTAGGAAAAATAAGTAAGTAGAAAAATAAAGAAGGAGGAGGAGAAGAATGAATGAATAAAACAGAGAATTAGATTTGGTATTGGAATTGAGGCAGAGAAAATAATGGTAAGAATTAGAGACAATTAGAACAAAAGAATTAGAATAGAGAACAGTGGAGAGAATAACAAAGAGCACATGGACAGAAAGAATGTCTATGAGAAGCTTTTTTTCCATAGTTCTTAGACATAGATCCTATGCCTGTTGTAGCATCTTGTTCTGAACCCTAAGTGAAACTTTTAAGGCTGACGGTTAAAGGCATTTGATAACTTAGGTTTTTGTTGTTGTCATGTTTTGTTTTCTGTTGGGTATATCGCTCAAAAAGAATGAACCATCTGAAAGTGCTAAAGCTAAATAACCAAATTAATAGCCAAGATATAACGTTTTATTTTAATCCAGTGCCTCTCTGCTATTCTGACATGTCAAGAGAAAACTCATAGATGTAAAAAATTAAAACTAAGAATGTTTCTGCATTGTGAGAGTGCCAGTAAGGTTTGCCATTTGTCTACAATTAAACTTGTTTCACAAGTATTCATCAAATATTTATTACAAATTTTAGTGAGAGATTAGAAATATAAAAGATTATAGATGTTCTTCTACAGTCAGCAAATATGAGAGGCATTGACGATATGCAATAAAGTAATTAAAATAATGTTATAAGTGACGTCCACATAGTATTGCTATAATTAAACAGATATTATGCATGAAGCTGTGAGTCCAATAACTTACATTAGCCAAATACACAGAGATATCAGGAGAACATCCTATTAGAAATGTCAGGGAACTTCTTGAAGTAAGAAGCTAAAGGAATGGTTTGACACTTCACTTGTAATCACTTGGGGGCAAACTTTAAAAGAAATATTGTAATAGAAGCCATAACTACAATTTTATAAAATTTTTAGTAGAAAGCAAAGAAACAGAAAATAGAAAACTAAAGACAGAGCAAGTGCAACAAAGATAAAACAAAAAGATCTTAATGGAAGCATGGGAATGTTTTCAATTCATTAAAACCAAGTGGGATTTATTTTAGGAATGCAAAGCCAATTAAATTTTTTTATAAAAGTCATTTGCCAAGTACTAATTATCTGGAATAAAAACTTAAATAAGAAACGCCATATGGTTATACCAAATGATTCAGAAAAGGCAACGACAAAAATTTTACCATCCATTCATGAAAAACAGTTGTGAATAATGAAGAACAGAATTGTCATCAACTCAATAAAGGAAACCTAAAAGTATAATATAACATGAATGACTTTCCATGAGGTCAGGAACAAAGCAAAATATGTGTATGCTCACCGTATCAGTATAAGGAGGAGTTATTGAAAATACCCATAAAATAGGAGAAACAACTTTAAATTATAAAACTGGAAAAGGAAAATATTACTGTAACTCAGACAATATAAAATACATACATGAATGTAAAACAAACAAAAGCTAAAAATCTAACAAGGTAAAATGAGTAAGTCTAAAATATAAGAAATGAAATAAAGAAAATCACATATTCTCTGGAAATCTTAGTAGCTTAGAAATTTATATAATATTAGTATAAACACCATAGTCTAGTTTCTATATTTCTCAAAACATTACTGCAGACTAACAAATAACAGTATTTATTGTAAAACTGGATCCTTTTTTATTTATTTTACACCTTTGAGGATTTATATCTTTCTTAGAATTTTCATGGAAATGGAGTTTACATAATATTTCCTCTGAAGTCTGAATCATTAATGTAATGTTTTGGGGAATAAGCATTTTTGTTACATATATCAGTAATTTGTCTCCTCTTATGGCTCAATAATCTGTGTACACATAGACACACACTCATGCCACTTATTTGCCAGTTGATGAGCACTTGCAGAGTTTCAATTTGAGGTAAATAGAATCAAAGATGTTATGGATGATCTGTATGTTCAGGTTTCAAAATACAGAGCAATGATTTTCAACCTTTGGGTTGTGAGATTTTGGGAGTTGCATGATAACAAAAAGAGACAGCACATTCAGTCCTAAACACCTCTCCTATGCCTAAGATTCAGGCATATTGGTAAAAAGGTTGTAAGAGCTTGAAGACGGGAAAGAGCAGTGAAAAGATGTCTCTGGACACAAACTTGTAATAATTGTAGTTATATGTACAGAGCAACACAAGATCAACACACTCAAAAATTTCAGCATAAATGATAAGGTACTACAAATCTCCTACCCCTTAAAGAAAAGTTCTTGATAGTTTATAGTTGCTGGTAATCTGGACACATTCTTTATTGGGAGTGTTCTGATTAGTAGTTTCTAATGGTTGACTCCCCAGCCCTGAACATATTGGCAGCGTTAACTGGACTGGTGGATTGATTAAAAAAATTTAAAGACATTATGTCAGGAGAGGGAAATAATGGTAGATACAGCATATTTCATAATATACAGAAAATATATTTAAAAATTTTTAAATGTCAATGTCGTTATTAACTTCAGAAATAACCAAATATAATGAAAATAAGTTATCAGCAATATAAACCACTATGTAATGGCATAGGAATCAACTCTCCAAAAGATCAAAATATAGGATACAATGATGACTGAACTGAAATGTGAAACAGACAGATATATTCTTATAGTGGGAAACACCAAAACCTCTCATCCAGTAATTGATATATCAAAGAAAAAGTCAGTAGGAATGTAGATGAGTTGAGATGACATTATTAATCAGTTTGAATTAATTTTCAGCTTTGTTACTCATACATTTGAAAATTCATGACAGTGCAAGAATCTGCACTAGAATTTTATAATAGTTTTAGTTTTAATTATCAAATTTTGAAGACAATAGAAATCTACAAGTCAGTTCATCTACATCTGTGTATACATGGTTTAATGATGTTCTTTTGTTACTACTAAATTCTACTGCACAGATGTACCACATCACTGAAGGACAATGTTAAATGTGTGGACATACCATTTTTTATTATATTAGTCTGTTGACCAAGCTAGTGAGGTGTGTAATGTATTTAAAATTAATGAGTTTTAAAAATCTTAAGAATATGGAAAATTCACTTAACTAGAACATTTAAATCCCCAGTGATTGCAAGTAAATTATTTCTTAACTATACGTAAATTATGTTCTGAAATCCAAGGCAGCAATTAGGCTGTATATAAAGGGTTCATCCATTAGGATGAAATGGTGTTATATAAAAGGTATTTTCCCATTTGACCTTTTAAAGCTATACATTGCTTGATTCCTAATATTAAACTGTAATGTGAATCGAAATCATTAATAAATGACCAATTTTCTTGTATAAATTAAAATGATATCCTCTTGCCATCATGTATGAATGATGCTAGGCTTGAAATGAAAATTATATGAAAAGATACATGTTTTTCTTTCAAGAAAACAACTTATGTAGTCTATGCAGCATGGAAAAATGAAATGAAGAAATTCTTCCCTTCATAATTTGTGAAGTTATAATAGTTGTTAGAAAGTTTTAGGCAATGTATTTTTAAGTTTGGAAATTCCAAAAGGGCATCTTATAGCTCTGCATGAATATGTTACACATAATGTACACAGGTGAACACACATACACATGCATATTTAAAACTCAGTAAGGACAAACAAAACAACCAATAGAAGAGGCAGTCAGGCACTGTGAAATAAAATTATTCACTGAAATTTTTCCTTTTAAATTTTAAGGTAATCTCTAAACCTCTTAAGACAGTAAGTTGCATGAGATGTTGCAGTTCTTTGGCACTCAAGTTTCTGAAACATTTCCTTTGCTTTAGTAAGTTATTGGTTTTTTTAAATGGAATACTCAGAATGAAAAGCCTTGGAAAGGTCTGGATTTTATGCTGATTTTCTACTGACCAAATTATAGTATATAGCTTCCTATGAAGAAAATGTTAAACTGATAAGAATTTTCTTTTCTGTTTTCTTCCTATGCTCTATAAAACAAAGGAGAGTCATTGTATTTACTTAATGGTCATTGTATCAACTGTCAAGAGACTGACTTTGTATTTTTTAATACTTTCGTGTTCTTGTTCAAAAATAAAGAAAATAGATCTATTCTGTCATCCTCAAATTATTAAATGACTAATTCATGTTTGATGTCAACTTAAATAAGAAATTTTCTTATGAAGTGTTATATAGGACTAAGAGATAATATCAAGTATATTTTGATAATATGTCTCTGAGAACATTTTCCATCCTTAACATAATGTAAGAAAGATACTATAGGGATATTCTATTCATTCCTGAGCTTCTTAGACTCGAATAACATACAATGTTATTGGCTCATTCTTCAAGCAAACATGATTCTTTTCAGCTTGCCTGTTCAGGGCTGTATCCTAGACAAATGAAAAGTAGAAACATGAATGGGTAAGAAATAATGAGATGGTTGAGTAGGTAAAGACAGATCGCCAGAGTTACATTCCTAGAATCCATATGGTAGAAAGAGAGAACTGAGTCCCATATGGATAAAGAACTATAAATACATTTGTATCTTCTAATTTATGATAATCAATATTAGTGTTATGAGATGTACATAAAATAATAGCCAATAATAAAATCATGATTTTTCTGTTTAAATTTATGAATTCTTGACTGAATATTTATATACTAGAAGATCATATGTTGAAGCTATTATGTCCAATATGGTGGTATATGGAAGTGAGCTTTTGGGAAGTAATCGGGTCGTAAAGATAATCCTTGTATGAAGGAATTAGTGGGCTCCTGAGAAATGACAGAAAATGGCTGATCACTTTGCTATTTGAAGATACAAAAATTAGCATAGGCCTGTGATCTAGAAAGGGGATCTCCTCAGACTGATAGAGCCAGATTTTTGATCCTTGTTTCATCAGTCTTCATGTCTAAGAGGAGCAAATTTGTAAGTCATTGGACTATTATGTTTTTATTATAGCAACTTGAAATTACCAACTTATAAATCACTTTGATAAGTTAATGAACTATATATAGTTTTATTTTACACCTACATTCATTTAGTTTTGTCAATATGACTGCAAAAAATGTCAAACTCTAGTAAAAATTCTCTTCTGCTCTAAATCTTTATTATGATTATGATGTTGTGTGTTTAGTTTTTCTCTGTATACCTCCTGGGTGTCATGGAACTCATTCACTAGACCAGGTTGGCGTCAAACTCACAAAGACCTGCCTGTCTCTGACTTTGAAGTGCTGGGATTAAAGGCATGCACCACCACTACTAAACTTCTAATTCTTATTAGAATAGGAAAGACAAGAAAAGGGGTGGATTTAGCATATATACCACAGAAATTGTATTCTCTTGATCTCTAGGCTTTTTATTAAATGTGGTTACATCTGTACCATTTTCAGAAATACAGTCACAAATGTTTTCAAATATTTGTAGAAGTAAGTCTTGGTCATTAAACTATTTTATGTTTTCATTTCAGGACATTCTCTTCAAAGTTTTGTTTATATTGTAGAGAGAATTTTCAGAGACACAGATAACATTCAAGATGACAAACTTGAGGTCATTTCTTGGATTATGTTTGAACTACTGTCCACATCTCTCAAGGGTTTTGAATACTGCTTCCTCAGAAGTATTCTCATGCTTAAACATAATCTTTCCTTAAAGCCAATCCCCTCACCCCACCTTTTGATTATAAAATTTTCTGAGGCATCACATGCTCTTGGTTTTAAAACTCTTTCTGGAATTTTTTCTTCTTATGTTGGGTCATTGTTTCTTATATCAACTCTGTCCTGGGGATGCCCTTGTGACTTCTCATGTGATCTCACACAGATGTAGATATTACTGATATGCACATGGCTCCAAAGTAACTACCAATACTCAGTCCATATTCTATGTTCTGCCATCTATAGTGATTCTAATTATATGTCAAAAATAATCTAAATACCACAAATTAATCTGAAATCTAGCATTTTCATAAAATTACTTTCTTTTGGTCTTCACACTCTCAGAAAATCATGCCGTTATTCTCTCATTGCTAGGGTCAAAATCCTTACTGTTTACTTATTATTGTGTCTATTATATCATATTAAATCTGATGTTTAGTACCATCAAATTCAACTGTAAAACCATTTACCCAACCTCTTTGTACCTCTCTATCTCTACTTCAAGTCTTAGATCATTTGCTGTAATGTCAATATTTTTTGGAAACAATTTTATCTAATCTTTTCAGTCTTTTGGCTAAGGTGGAGTGGAGTGTCTATCTTCCTGCCTCTGTTGGCCAAACAGTGTTTTATTCATTAACCAATAAGAGAAACATGTACAGAAGAACATCTTCCATCAAGTATCTCTCCTAAACTTTTAAATTATTTAACTGCTTTCACTTAACTCCAATCCTACTTTCTTCACACATTGTTTGGATGTAGGAATAGGTTAGAAAATACTTCAATCTTTCTTGATCCCATGAGTCTTTGCTATCTTCCTTGTCTCTTTACTGATACCAAGGTGTATGTCTGCACATCTATGCATGTTTGCCTATTCTCTTTATCTCCTTCTGCAATACTTTCTTTTTCTCCTGGTTCTATCTTTAAGCTCATGCTTACACCAGGAAACAGTCAATAATCTATCTAGATCTTCATTTATTTGTACCTGTTAATTATTTTACAAAGGTATGTGTTTGTTCTCATTTGTATACAAATCAAATTCTACTATATGCTTTGTGTCCTTTGTGCCTATCTTTTATGTAACAAAACAGCTAGGTAATCCTACCAAATCAATGAATACAAATACGCTTTACAATTTCAACAGATTCTCAGAAGTTTAGCTTATATAACATGTTATATAACTATTTCCTTTTGATAGCCAGATTTCTAAAACTATGAACAACTGCACAATGTTTCATAAAACCTCCTTGTAAATATCCTTGCATGAAAACTTCTCTTCTATGTGGCAAGCTCCTGTAATGAGATAGCTGAGTCAAAATTTATATGCAATTTTGATTTTGACACATATTGCTATATTGCTTTCAAAATCCTCTAAAACACAGAAATGTAAAAATTGCTCCTTTCTTAACATAAAATAATATATCTTAATGTTACTCTTTTTGGTTAAATAGTTACATGCATCCAATTCCATTAATTTTTTGGCAATATGTTGGAAATACAGCTTTGGCTTATAAATTAGCATATCCTGGCATTTATCCCAGGGTACTCAGAAGAACTGACAAGGAAATGGGGAAATGCTTTGAAGTTATCAGTATCTTTTAAACGTGTTGTAGAGAACATCCAGATAGGATTCCTCTAAACAATGTGTAAGAAGTATTTTATAATGTAAACTATTAATTTATATCTTAAGGTTGAACCAAAGAAAAGTAATTTTACACTTGTGTTACTTTTCCCATTTCCACAATACATCAATAACTCACACCCCCATCCTCAAGAATTTAAACAAGTTGCAATTTAATTGTGTCAGGCCTGGTCAGTATAAGCCTTGAGTAAGTTTTTTATCTGAGAACTGGAGAAATTAAAACTTTAAAATACATGAGCTTGGTAGTATCTTGCACATTCACAATATTTTAAAGGTCAAATAGTAGAAGTTAGGGGACTTTGAATCATAAATCATCTCAAGGGGCTGCTTTACTTGGCAATGCATTTAAATGGTTTTTATATGATGTTAATAAGAACAGAATCTACTGAAACACTTGTTTTAAACCTCATTGGTTCTGACATACATTTGACTTTGTAACATCTCTAATTTATATGCTGCACATTGTCAATGACATGGCGGGGTTAATTAGTGGTGTGTTTTCATTCACATTGGCGATTTTAAAGTCATATGTGAAAGTTGGATGTACTTAATTTACAAAGCTTAAGTTATTTGTATCAGCACATAAATTTGAAATCTGAAATCTGAAATACGGGTATGGAGTCAATTAAATAAATAATAATTTGAAAATAACTTTGCAAATTATCATCAATCAGTAACCATTATAGCCTACAGATAAGATTAGTACTGATTATCTGATATATAATATACTACATAATTTGTGCATACAAGTTTTTATCATATTTGAATAGTTGGTATACTCTTTTAAAAGATTACTTCACATAGAAATTTCCTCATGGCATAATTTTACTTAAATGTGCTAACATCAAACTAATTATACAACCCCATATGCTTATAGAACTTATGTAAACACAAAACAAAAAGAAGGCAAATGAAAATAAAACATGCAAAATATCCCAATTTACAATCTTAATTTAATACAACAGATGATGTTGTCTTGCTGAAATCCAACCAAATATTAAACTTGAATATGTTTATGGCTGTTTGTCAATACTGGTCTCTAAGTGCTTAAAGATTGTGGTTCCAAGTGTACTCTGAGGTGTCACCATAATTACATATCTCCATTTTAAATATACAGCACCTTTTATCAGCATGCTACCATATAATTTAGCCTTATCTTATGAATTTGTTGAATTATGAGTTTCTTCCTCATTGGCATAAAATAGTAAAATCAATAATATTTGGCATCAGTCTAATTCCAAACATAAATATAAATCAAGAGTACAAACATACGAAGCACTAAGTTACACATTATCTAATTATCTAATTATATTTTTCACCCAAAGTATTCTAAGAATCTATCACTGACATTCCTGACATATTCATTTTGTTTGTTTGTATTTCCAAGGATAACTAGCAAAAAATAAGATCCCAGTTAACAAAATTTAGATAAAGCTGAGTGACATAGAATCAGAAGTTAGTCTAACTGTGAGTCATTAACTGAGTTCTGTAAAGTTGTCTAAAGAGATTAAAAGTATATAGTGATTTCTATGACAGTACGTGTAGGTTGTAACATGTGGCATCAACTAGCAACAGGCAGACTGGATTCACTCAACTTGTAATGAATGAACAGTAATGGGTGAATCTAGGAAAGAAATCAGGACCAATGGATGGGCCACTGGTCTTCCCTTCACCTTAGATCTTGGCCTTGTATATTAAGGTAACAGCGTTTTCCTAAAGTCCTGTGTGGACCAGGTGTACATGAAGAGCAATGTTGAGGACAATGATGCTTGGATCTGAGTGAAGAAAACTGTGATGCCAGCAAGGAGGGGTGTATGTGAGTACAAGTGCAAGCACACAGAGTCTTTTGAGGATTTGTTGTCGTTTTCTTTTTTTGTTTGTTTGTTTGCTATTGAAGTGCAGTTTTAAAAGGGGAGAAACGGAAGTAAATTAGTATGAAATTAAATTACATATTTTAGACTAAGGGAAATTTTATATTTAAAATTTTAATTACTCGTTTTCAGTTAGAGTTGGCAATTGAGTACAAGGGATATATTACTCCACGAAATAATTTAAACAATTTGTGATTAATATATGTTGATCCTGCATATTTTTAGTAGGCAGTTAAACATATCTCAGGTATTGTGGTACAGCTCTATAAACAGCACATGTCAAAATAGTTACCCAAAATTCTCAGGATATCAGGTTGTTTTTAAGTAATAGATATAGACACCATTATTTTAAGCCATTGCTGCAAAACTGGTATCTGTTCTCTAGATGACAAAAGTCTTATATCCTTCATTAAGCATTTAAATAAAAAAAACTAAAATGATACCTATTTGTTAGTTGGTGTCAGAAGCCATGTTTTCTACAATAATATATCTTTCTTCTGAATATTAAGATTTTTGTAATGATGAAGTGCCTACTAGCAACAGTGATTACTAAGATTGGTAACTAGTTTCGTTTTATATAACAGTAATGGCTGTGACCATTAAATTTGTTCAAATTATAGGCATAGAAACTTGGTGATCAGATTTTGATAAGAGTTTATTTATGTAAAAGGGAACAATATGGACATATCTTATACATACATTTGACGTATCTTTATAACTGCTAGCATCCTTCATGAATTGGTAGTAAACCTCTGCTGTTTTCTATAATTTAAAACCAGGTTCCATGTAACCGAGGTCTCACTCTTTTATATAAAGGATGTAATTGGAAAAGGTGAAATATTTTGACAGGAAAATGATTTCTCTCAGGGATTGTTGAGGATTTTCACTGAAGTGTGTATGTCTGTGTGTAGACATACATTGAGAACTAATGTGAAACCTCCATTTCTTTTCACAGAAATCTTTAGATGCTTTTGTTGTCCAGGTAACTCCCTAACACTCAACAAATGATGCATGAAGTAGATTAATTTTGAGTTTCAGTCACTCAGCATTATCTGAATTTTTGTGAACAAACTGAAAAGTATTGACAGCATAACTATGTATTGTATATGATTATATATGTAAATGTGTGTGAATTATATGTACATGCACGTACATACATCTGTATTAGCATGCTATACATACATGCATACATATGAATATATAATGTACATGTATGTATTCCCTCTGAAACACAGTGTGACATTTGACACAGATACTGTCTGCTCTCCGTTTCATGGAACAATTAAGGTAACTTTTTCTCATTTTCTAATCTAGACTATGCTGCAAAGATCTGACAGTAACAGCAAAGTATTCTAAGTAAAAATTATTTGCATACAAGCCTAGCTTACATTATTTTGAGTTCTGCACTCACAAAAAAAATGCTTATGACCCTATCTTACCTGCTGTGTCTTCTTCTTCCTTAGGAGCATCCTGGCTCTGCTCTGAGGAACTGAATAATTTACCCTGTCTAATAACATTTCCTAAAACTTCAAAGGCACGATTATGACTCTGCAGTCCATCCCAAGTGAAGTTCCCAGAGAATGTCGACATGCTCAACTGGTAAATAAATACAATTCTGTCATAATGCAAGCAGGAGATTGTTTTAATTATTTTAAAATGGAGTATTTTTTCTAATGTAGTTGTGTTCAATCTGCGTTCTGCCTGTTTCTGGGTGACCTCCTCCACCACACAGCACAGAAGTTTTCTGAGTTTCCGCTTCTCTTTCTGCCAAGACTTCCAGACTCCCCCAAGTGGATGTCAGAGAAATTTAGTCTCTAAATAATAAACACTTCGTAATGAGCTTTAATCAATCTTCACCAAGTTTTTTCTAATTGAAGCGTCACACGTGGAAATTTTCTTTTAGATAAAGTTAGCACTCCCCTGTTAATACTATATAATTTATAATTTACTCACCTGACTACCACGTCTCTTATGAAGAATCACCCATTTTAATCATCTTTGAAAAAAGTGAAATCAGACTGTCAGATTCATTTAAGTAGCATATTATGGCTTATAGGGGTCATTGCTATATAAAATTCTATATATAGGAGACAGAAACTGGACCGTATTGCAATCTTGACCCTCTGATACACAAAATAAACACAGCTTATATCAGACTGCAGTTTACTCTGACATAGGGCATCAGAATGTCTGGAATCTGCTTTAACCAATTAAGCCTTTCAAGGCAAAAGGAAAATAAAGCCTTCAGTAAATCCATTGAAGGCACCATCTCCCTGCCTCCTATGCCTGGTATCGATCTTTTTAAGTGCCGACTAATGAGTCCTATGGTAGTAGCAGATCTATGGTGTGTGTATCTGATGCGGTGCCCTCACTCCACTGCCTCAGAGAAGCTAAACTTACACAGAGGATCACCTGGGAGGGGTTGGGGGAGAATCAGCCCTTGCTGATGGCTGCCTTGACCCTTTAAAATCCAGCCCCTATTTGTCTCAGTGGCTTAAGGCAGCAGACCCTATTCCCTACTTTCCATGACAAGCGCAATAGTTTGTGTGCAGATTTTCCTTTCAGGTCGCTTCTAGGGCAAAGCCTTATGCTTTTGTTCAGCACCTCTCTTGCTTGGGAGCTCCTGGCAGCAGCTTCTCTTGCCGCAAAGCATTCTTTTCCTCTCAGCTTTGGCAATTTAGGAAGAACTGATGCTCCCAGGGGAGGTGGATGAGGGGAGAGTGCCAGGAATGGGAACACATCCATCAGGAGTCCATGCGTCTCTGTCTCCCTTCTCTCCACTTGCACTCGCGTCGCCACAACTCCCCTCCCCCAAGCACATAGCACTTGTGATATGTGTAACGGGGCGGGGGGAGCGTGGGGGTGCGGGGCATTCACCCTCCATTCCAAAGATGCATCAAAGCGCAGACTCCCATAAGCCAAACCCAGCAGCACCTGGCACCTGCCCCGATTCGCTGCAATTGGAAGGGGACGGTTTGGGTACTAAATTATTAATTTATTTATTTCCCCCCTCCCCGCGTCCCCGCCTGCATCCCTACCCGCAGAGCAGAAGCCACGGTCGCGTTGCTGCCCCCCCACCTTCGCCCGCACCTCGCTGGAGTCTCGCACTTGTAACCTGCCATCGCCTCACAGCCCCTGGCGGTCGCGACGCGCTCCCACTCGTGGCCAGGCTGGCGCGGCCGTGGGTCCCGGCGGCGGGGGAGGCGGGGGGGAGGTGGCGGGTGACAGATGTACTCCTCTGACAGCTCTCAGTATCAGCCCAGTGGCTCCCTGCCATTGGCTCAGTGCGATGGACCGGCAACGCCGCGCACTATAATAACACTCATGCCTGCCAGCGGCAGCGACTGCAAGTGCGGGCGCCCGGCGCGGGGGATGCTGTGGCCGCTGCTTCTGCCGCGCGGGCGGCTCCCGTTGCCCGGCTGCGCCCTACAGCGCGGCATCTGACCGCTCCCGCCTGGTCCTGCCCGGCCCGGCCCCCTTCTCGGCCGCATCCTCCCGCGGGGCTCTACATCCCTGCTCCATTAGGCAGGCGAACACTGCTCTGGAGTCCGGATGAGAGCTGCCGGAATGCGGAGGCGACGGGGCGCGCACCGCAGCCGGGCATAAGGAACCCGCGTGCCCGCTGCCAGCGCACGGCCAGCCGCTCTCCTTGCCGAGATCCCCAGCCCACCCACCCGGCCCCGGCTGATGCTGCGGGCGCGGGTGCGTGGAAGCGGCGGCTGCGAAGGAGAGGCGGCGGCTGCCCCATGGAGTGTTACTACATTGTCATCAGCTCCACGCATCTCAGCAACGGACACTTTCGCAACATCAAGGGAGTTTTCCGGGGCCCTCTCAGCAAGAACGGGAACAAAACTCTGGTAATCTCTCTGTGTCCGTCTGTCTCTCTTTCTGTGTCTCTGTCCCTCATCTATCTCTCATCGTAATAGGGCATATCGGAAGACATGAGTTGACTGATGGGTTTGGGAGCTTTCTCGATTTTGTTTGATTTGCAAAGCATTCGTTTATTTCGTTTATTTATGTGATGGGCGTGGGATGAGAATCGGGTGTAGGAAAAGGAAGGAATGTTAGGAAAGCTTTGATTGAGGTTTTCTCCCTACACTTCATGAAGCTTTCTGTCCTCCACACTCCACACTGCTGAAGATTTATTAGTCTTTCCTTATTTCCACAGGACCTCCTAAAAATAGAAAGGAACTCCAACCCCAAATGATCCCCTGGCACCTTTTCATTTTAGGCAGTTGAAGGTGAAGATGGTGTGGGTGTCTGTACTGGAACAGGGACTCATTGTGACTGACGGCTTAGGGAAAGTGGCTGAATTGAGTGAGGATCTCTGAAAGAGCTCCTGTGTTGCTTCTTGGTTCTTGGTTGAAGGACTAGCAAACAGGAAACTTCTCTTCTGAGAAGTTGTCTGCACTAAGCTAAACAGAATGATTCCATACTGTCAACTTGTCACTCTGTAGAGTTTAGGGATATGGGTGGAAGGTGTCACAATTTCAGCCAGTAGGAACCACATTAGAAAACAAAACCCACACAGCTATTCTCACTGGATAGCACAGCTTGTCCTTCAGCTGCTTGATTGGTGGGAGATGTGCTGAGTACAGATACAGTACATGGGATAGCTCCTATGTTTCCACCCAAATTCTGCCATCCATAAAGCCTCCATTCAGAGCCAACTCTCACGAGCAAGTGTGTCTGGAGAAGTCCACACTTCTGCAAGGGAAGAGAGCAGGAGCTGAGCTCTCTGTCCCTTTAGTAGACACATTGAAGACTCAGCCGTTCAGATGGTAAAAGTGTATGACTTTCTGAAATCTGTGCTCACTAGCAGACTTCACTCAACTTCTCCCATCGCTTATCTGAAAGGATAGAGTAGTTCAAGGACACACTTAGTTCAAAAGCAAGTGTGGTTTTCTTAATATCATTCTTTATATGTTTAAAAGTGTGTCCATATAAACAACAAAAAAATTGCCTACGATGTGTTTTTCCAGGATGAAAAGTTCTCAATTGAAGTTTTTAGTGGATTCAGACACTGACAGGATCCATTGGATTCACCCTTCCCTTGAATATATATTGACTACCAGCTTTTAGGTGATTTACACACAAAAACACATGCTTACTTTGATATTGTTGTTGGGATGTGTTTATTTGCTGTTTTTGTTGCACAAAAGAACATATGCCGCAGACTTCTGTAGTTGAGCATTATGAAGCAGGCAATGTCTAGAAGACTTATTGAAAGTGTCTGGGCTCTGCTTAAAGAGAGTCTGGCAAAAATTTTAATGAGAAAAAACTATTTCTTCAACACATTTGGCTTAGTCATTAAACCAAGTTTAATTTGAGGTTCAGCAGAGGGAGAGGGATATTTCCAATGTGTAGATGCTAAAACACTGAAGAGTTCACAGTGAAATGAACAGTTATTTGAAAAACCTGAACTTATTGTAATGCAGTTCATTGTGCTTCTTCAGCCTCCTTGGGCTTTCCAATGACTCCAGTAGCTTGGGATGGCTTCTTTGCTGTGCATTTCAACTTAATGAGCTCCTCATCACTCATGTTGACAAAGGGCAGGTTAAATGTGAGTTTTGTCTGTGTAAATCTCATGATTAAAATGGGCACATTAAAAGCAGCTACCTAAATGAGATGAATAAATCAAAATACATGTAAGTGTCAGAAGCAACAAATAGGAAGATACCCTCTGAAAATAAAGTTTACAGTGTTTCTCATACCGATAATATAGGGGTAAATCTTGCAGGGGTGATGATGATAGTCCTTGCAGACTCTTATAAGCTGCCCTGTCTGTATTGGCTGTTTGTGAGCTTCATGCTAACTTAAATGCAGTGCATGCTCACATTAGTATTCAACTTTATTTAAAGCTTTTTTCTTATAGGAATATGTGCATATGTGTTATAAATGCTTTTAATGAGTTTTGCCATGAAGTATAATAGTATATTTGATGAGGGAATTACATTAATGAATCAAGACTAGTTCATACTTATATAATGATATATTCTCAACGGTTCCCAAAATTCTTTGATTCCTACTGTATGCTATATTTTGTCAGATAAAAACAGATAATCTGAGCTGATGTTTACAAAGCACCAAATTTAATATGAAGCATAAATACTAAAATAAAATGGACATATACTGTGTAATGAAAATTTTCAACTTAATGTTTATTCACATCAGGTTGTTTGTTTCAATTTTTAGCTTTTAGGTTGATAAGTTGTGTGTGTGTTAAATATATACAACATTTTAAATCAATATTCATAAAGTAACAATCAAAAATACTTTATACCCTTTTATGTTTAAATTCTGTGTATTGAAATTTGCCTCTAAGATAAAGGAATTTGAATGATGTCTATGTAAATGTCTGCTTATTTTTGTTTCCCAAGGGGATAAAACTTAAAGATACTCACAGGAAAACAATTCTGATTTTCCCCAATAAACTGAGTTATTTTCAATTACTAGATGATTGATGAGGTTTTGTTTTTAAATTTTTTTTATTTAGGTTAGAAACAATCTTGTTTCACATGTCAATACCAGCTCCCTCTGTCTCCCCACCTCCCCCACGCTCCACACCAGTTCCCCGGTCCCCCACCCAATCTCCACTCTGATCTCCAAGGATCAGATTAAATAAAAACAATTGTATAATTTTACAATAATTCTAAAGATTAAGTTACTCCATAGAATATTTAATATGGAGTGCTATCACAAATGAAAGCTACTTGCAACGTGTCTAGTTTATTCAGATTTCAATGTCATTCACTAACTGCTTCTGTCCTAAATACAAGAATGCATTTACAGAAAAGATTTAAATAACAACTATGGAAAGGAGACCAATCAAAAAATTAGCTTATTTATTACAAAATCTGATACTTCTATCGAAAATGGCAGCTGTCCTACAGAACTAAGACCTTGATGAGAAGTTGTGGTTGTCCATGGACCTATATATATATATTTGTAGTCCACTGTAATTCTAGTACTTGGTAGTCTTGAACTTATTCATGAACTTTACCAACTTAGAAAATTTAATAAACACAAAAACCTCTACTTTTGTCTTTTCTTAAAAACAAAGAGAATAAAGTGATTTGTTATTGTGTCTGTTACTATTGCATCATCATTTCTCAACATGGCTTAATTTCATAAAACTAGAAAATAATCTTTTATTAGTGACTCATATTACTGGGAATAAAACACAGAACTTCATGTTCTTAAATAAACTTTATGATCTATATAGTCTATTTTAAACCTTAGTTTACTTGAGCAACTACTTTTTTAAATAAAAATCCTGTATTAATTGATGCTTGCAATTAATCCACAGAAATTATTTGACCTACCTTTATATTTTAAATATTTCAATGTATAACTAAATATGTAATAAATATTTATATTGAATTTCAGTGCAAGGTACTGGTTTTGACTTAGGGACCTTAGATGCCATTGTTAGTTTGCTGTTACATTGTATCTGCTAGTTGCTTAGAATTTTAATGTCTTACTTAGTTTTTTTTTTGTTTTTTTTTATGAGACAGGGTTTCTCTGTATTGTTTTGGAGGCTGTTGGTCTAGCTCAGCCTCGAACTCACAGAGATCTGCCTGCCTCTGCCTCCCGAGTGCTGGGATTAAAGGTGTGCGCCACTACCGCCCGGCATAATGTCTTACTTAGTTTTAATATCACTGAATTAAAGAACCAAAGATGAATCAATGATGATGGGAGATCACATATCCAGTCTCTGTTATTTTGAAGATTTTATGGTATATTGTAAATCATGAAATTTAAAAAAGATCAGTATAATAATATGAGTCAGAGATATTATTGTGTCAAGTTTAGTTGAAACCATTTTACTTTTCTTCTTGTCTCCAAGTACAGATAAGTAATGCTAAATTTTTAAAAACTGAATTTAGATGTATTTTCCTTCTTATCTTCAAGTAGGCAAAGAGTCCTAATTTTTCATCAACATCTTAGTTCTATAGGGCAATTGGCATTGTCGATATAGGTAGTCCAAAGTTCAGCAAGAACTTAATTTAATGATTGGCCTTCAGCACAGTTGCTATTTAATTTCTTCAGCTTCATTGAGAAGCTTCAGCTGCATCATACTTCTGGAAACACCAATGGTCCTGTGGGTCACTAGGCAAATATAATTTCTGTTCAATGTGCCTGTTCATTTGGCATCAACTTTAAAATGTCATCCAAACTTTTGACATATTTTCAAACTTCTTGTCACTCAGAATATTTTCCCAGGCATTCTTTTAAAACAGAAAAATACATTTTTAATTTTTTTGGTGTCTGTATAGTAAAAGTAACAAAAGTTAGATTGACCTAGGTATATACCATGTCTTTTGTCTTGTCATTAAATATAATTTATTTTTTATGCAATTCCTTTACATTCCTGTGTTTTCTAGAAAATCCTGTTTTAAAGTTTCTTTGACTCACTGAAATCAGTTTTGGGTATACCATAAGGCTAAAAGACTAAAGAGACAGATTTCTGAGTTGGTGACATTGAATAAATAGCATTGATAGGTTACAATCCCCAAGTGACTTAGGGTAAGGTTAGATTTAGTTCAAAGAGTAAAGTGTCCATAGATACCCCATTTATAAACATTTAATGACTACATATACTTCTGGGAAGCTTTTCAACTCATGCGTTCAGTATTAACAATTATGTTGGGTATTAGTTTTCTGAACTAAATATGTCATTCAGTGTTTGAGGTTATTTTAGTAAAACTTTATTGCATTTACATAGTTAAACATATTCAACTGAGAAAAATCACTAACAATTGAAAGGTTATTATTATGATTTAAACTTCATATGTCGTTGTAAAAAACAGTGTTGCCATACTTTTGATCATTAATAACTTAGAACCTTGTCTCTACTCTTCAGAAATGAACCAACAGTTTGTTGTGATATTTATGTTGGCAATGTCATTTTGTTAAAAAACACAGGAGGACCCAGTCCAGAAACTTCATTGGGTTTTATTTAAGGACATTTTCAGATTGTAGAGTATTTTTATAAAATGTGCAGTATTTAAAAATATTTGGGTTTCAGTGTTGATGAAAATAACATATTTTCCAGATTAACCCTTTCTACACTGCTTTTAGCTTGTTTCTTTCTTTCAAAACAGAATTTCTCTGTGTAGTCCTTGTTGCCCAGGAACTTGCTCTATAGACCAGTCTGACCTTGAACTTAGAAATCTGTCTGCCCCTACATCTCAATTAAAGGCACACACTTCTAGGTCAGGCCATCTATACTGCTTTTGTTGCTGGGTAGTTTCTACTTTTTAATATTACCTTCTCAGATAATAACAACATTTAACTGTATCCATACTTCAAAAAGTCAAAGTTTGCCATGGAGAGAAAAGAATCACTTTTCGGTGAACACCCTTCATTGGACCAACTCTTAGGAAGTTAATGGTCTTAATATCACTTATAGAGCATTCATAATGTCCCCTGACTTCGTTTGGTTTGTATTGCTTGAATTAGTTTACAGCATTATGCATATCAAACATATTGAAACACTAACATAATAAGAAACGTGTAAGAAATAGAGGGTGATACATTTTGCATTTAAAACCATGAATTTTATCTGCGAGTATAGCTCAGTGGTACATAACACATTTGTCATTAATGAAGATTTGGACTCAATTTCCAACTTCAAAAATAAAGAAAAGAAAAGAAAAATTGAATATTTTCATTTAGACTCAATACTGTGGGCATTTTCTTATTGTTTCTAGTATTTTCAAAATTAATTTCTTTATTTCTTAAACATAATTTATACATCACATACTTAGTTTATATAGGTAGAAGCCAGTTTATTAATAGCCTTATGGAGAGTAGAAATAGCATTTTAAAGTAATTTTGACTGTGCTAAAACTTTGTGATAGTTTTTTTAGTGACCTTTGGAAGAAAGCTGATGCTACTGAAGGGAAATTATGTGATCTAGTAGTCTGATAAATCACTTCAGAGAATATAACAATTACAATCTGTGGTATACTGTAACTTAAATTTAGGAAAGGATTATATGTTTCTGTCTATCACATTTTATGTTGCCAACCACAAGGAATATAATTAAAGTATAATTTTGCTAGATATTCCTTCTGAAAATTCTATCTTGAAATCATTTGATCTATTTCTTTCCATTCTTAGGGAGCCTTGCATCCAAGAAAAACTTACACTTTATAATGTATTTCTTGTGGTGTTTGTAACTGGTAAGGTTTCATTAATTTTTATAAATGTGTTGTTTTATACTTTCTAGCACAATGTAAGATGAAGTGTAGCAATAAATAATTTACACCCAGTCTTATTTGTTAATGTAAATGTTGTCCATTATTTGATGTACTACTCTGAACTCTTTAATAATGGTTTGGCATTGTTGGAAGAAAGCTGCATACTTTCCTCAATGCAAGTACCCTTCATACACCAAATGTTTATGATAGTAGAGATTAGCTTCTATTGCTATCAGTCTTAGAAAATGAGCTATGTAGAATTTAATGTACAGTAGCCACTTATCAACCAAATGATAATTATATTGCAGTAATAAATTTTGTAAATGTAGTTAACATCTAATCTATTAACTTACAGCTTAAAAGACATTGATTTACCCTGTAAAGCTGGCCTCATGAAGTTCATTGATAGTCTCTAAGACAAAACAGTGAAGGTCCTTATAAGAGAAGAAATTCTACTTTTTGACCAATGCATTAGTTCCTGTCAGTGACATCCATATTTCCAACTGACCACTCAGTGCAACTAAAGAATCATATAAAGCACATGCCCTCCTCCATCATACACAAAGCAGGTCTACCATTTCTATGAATTAAATTGTTTGACCAACTCTAATACAGAAAACTAAAGCTCAAAACATCTTTTTCTTTTCAATAAAAGCACTAAATGATAAAATAGAGATGCTGGTTGAATCTAACAGGAAATAAGTAAGTGGGTATTAAATACAGAGGGTTAATATAGAGCTATTTGTGACTCTTCTTGTTATTTATAAACAAATTTGTAATAATTATTAATAGTGATATATATACATATATATCCCATTTCTTAATACTACAACATACCCTCTATGCTAATTCTTGGTCTCTCTTGTAACCCGACAAACAGCTAATGACACAGATATTTCTTGTAGTAAAATATTAGGGCTATCTCTAAATGACAGAAATGATATACTTAGATTTATAAATTCACATCACTTTGATAGCATAAGGATTTTTAAACCATGTTTTATATAGAATTGCTTGAAATGAAGGATTTCTATTTTCTAAAAAATTCTTCACAAAAACATGCAGAATCATGGTGTTGTGCAGCAGCCAAAAGTTGCTAGGAATACAACTGTAGTGAAAGCATGTTGGTCGGTCATTATTTGTTTTAACTATGTAAGCCATGCACTGTGAGACCTGTGAACACTCTAGAAGAAATATCTGCATTTTTGCTGTGATTAGAGCCCATTTGTGTTTATCTTAGTATTTTTCCTCATAGAAGGCAAATAAAAATAACTAGGAGGAAGCAGAAGTTTCTGGGGTTATTGGGTAATAAAAACAATGGTTTTCTTTTCATCAGTGGTAAGATATGAGAAGTGGTCTTGATTATCTTAAAATACAGTGTATTCATAGAGTTAATCTTTGATCTTAGCCTGACTTCTATACCCAGACAAACTCCTAGACTGCAGTTTTAGGAACATCAGTTTTGAGTCTCTGATATGACAAGGAAAGAATGGTCACAGAGAGAAGAGCCAGAAGACATGGTGATAAGAGTTCAGGTATCCAGAAAAGGATCAGGGGACTGTAGAGATTTGTGATTTCAAGGGAAGCTCTTTTAGGAATGAGAGAGGTAAGGGATACTTGAAAAGTATCACTGTGGAAAGGTCAAGATATTTGCCCCACACTACTGTATTTGTAGATAACTTCAGGAGATAAAAGTTCACCTGTTGAGATAAAGCCAACAGTCTGATGCTTTCCATATAGTCTTTTCTTGAAATAAAAGCCAAAGTGTAAGTTGACTGAAACATATGAAACTTTTGAGACTTATTGATGATAGACATTGATGACTTTAAAGAACACAGGCCAACAGTTTTAAGCAGTCTAAAAACACAGAGGATTATATTGGAAATCGTGACCTGAATACAGGGTGAAGAGTAGGAAATGAGGGAGAATTGGGGAATTCTGGGTTTGTTTGTTCTTTAATTTCTTCCTTTCACCTTTTAAAAATGCATCTTGTAATGAAAATGTAACTATATCACTTTTGCCATTCCCTTTACTCCCTCTAAATGTTCCCATGACTCCCAGTTCCCCCTTAAATAGAATATTTCTTTTCTCAATTAATATATTCATTCAAATATATAAATACAACCTGTTGAATATTTTATTGTTGTTTGTGTACATATTCTATCAGGTCTGATGACTTAATATTGGAAAACCAGTCAGAGAGCTTGTTTCTAGGACAAGTTGATTTTCCCACTTACAGCAGGTACTAATTCCCTTATTTGTTTGTCATGAAATTTACTCCTGCATGAGCTTTTCTGTTGATATTGTCATTGTTCAGGTCTTCCTTATGCAGCCATTTCCAGGAGACATAGTAGAAATGGCTGCAGACTTCCTCTTCCTCTGGCACTTGAAATTCTTTCTGTTGCCTTTTCTTTAGTGTTCCCTGAGGAGCCTTAAGTCCAATTAGACACCTGTTGGTTTTCACCAACATGTAAGTGCCACTACTTTACCTTTATGTATACTCTGTGACAGTAGTCATTGTTGTGGTTCATAGACATCATGGTTGGATAGGTAAAATGGTTTCTTCTCCACCTTGCATCTTGCACAATACTTGCAGGCACTCCGAAAGATAGATCACAGGGAGCATGCTTTTATGTTTTATCCAACTCAAATCAGTGGTTTACTTTCAACCTCAGAGATGCAACCAAAGGAAACAGAAGAGCGTATATTGTTTAGAAGCCAGTGTGACCATCTTGACCAACAACTTGATCAGAGATTTCTTAAGTCTGATACTGTCTTTTTTGATAGATATACATTGTGGAATATTGTCAGTCCAATTGGTATGACTTCCGTTAAGCTATAGATATGTGTGTCTATATACTTATATTTACAGTAGATAACTTAGATACCATAAAATAATTACTTGAGGCCTTGTTAAATAGCTTTGCTTTTACTTGTCCATCTTTTCTCACTCTTCTTCTGCTTCTGTATTGACCTCCAACCCCCTAGCCTATTAAAGCCCCGATTTCATACCTTGATTTCTTGTGGTGATGATTATCACTGAACATCTAGGTTGGGCTAAGCTTTATCTTGATAACTCCATCATAGACAACAGAGGGAGTGGGATGGTGGAGAGTGACAAATAGGAGTCTTGTGAGAAGTACCAGAGTCTTTGTCCTCAACTTTTCTCTTCTTGTGAAGCTAGCTCTTTAATGACTTCTTGGAGCCTAGGAAATGTTCTTGACCCTGGTGGAGTCTTTATAAACCAAAGCATCTCTATTCCTACTACAAAGGCTGTCCTCCCAAACTCAGCCGCTTGGGAGTCAAATTATTATCAATGACACATTCACTCATTGTCCATGTCAGTTTAAGCTGTATTAGTGATGGATTATATACTTGGTAGCCTGAATATCAAGTATTGGTTATTTACAGGTTCAGAAGCTAAGGAGAATTCCCAGATAAAGTATTGAGTGAGTGTCATCATGTGTGATAAGGGATTCTTCTTTTATTATTGCGTGCTCACATAGTAGAAAGTGGAGAGGAATGCAAGCTTACCTGTTAGAAAAACATACACCCTAGTCATGAAGGCTTCATGGCTGCAATCATTACCCCACAAAACAGTAAAACTAATGCCACCTCATTAAAAGGACATCAGCAAATGCATCTGGGAGACAAACATTCAGTTAATAACACCCATCCATATTGTATTTGTGATTATCAGGCAATAAATCTAAAAACGTGGAATTCTACAATTGAGAATCTTCAGGAAATATTTGGTACTGTGGGCTTGACCATGTATTTTATACGGTTAAATGAAAATCAGGAGGTTGTGAAAAATAGCTTACATGTAGGTGTTTTAAAGATAAAAGTCTGTCCTGTGCAATTTTTGCATGTGAGTTTTCTCTTATCCATCAGAAGAGTGGAGAGAGTAAGCAAGAATCTTCCCATTGTTTAATGAAAATGTCCCAGGTGTCATAATTCAGGAAATGCCACTGGTTGGTCTGTGAGTCACCTTCATAATTAGCAAATCACCTTGTTATTCAAGACAGTTGTTGTCTGGATAATGTGTGTCAATGGTAGAGAAGATGGTGGATTTCACTACAGAATTGTTTTCTTGCATCCATTTTGGTGTGCTAAAATACTTATAAACTTGCAAAATAGTTGAAAACAGTGGCAATTCAATACAACAAGTACCCAAATTCATGCCCTAGTTTTGTGTTTATGGGAGTGGACAGTGATTATAATATCTACAACCCAAATCCACGAGCCAATCAACTGTGCACCTAGGCACCACTTTAGTCGGTATTTCTGTATTATAAGATATATGTAGATATATTTTAGTATTGTTTATGGCAAGACTAATGATTCTTATTTTACTTGCATTTTCCTATATTGCAGTTTAGCTATAACTTCAGCCAATATATCTACATCCTTAAAGTCAAATAAGGAGTAAGAGGGACTTTATAAGGAGCCACACCTATCTTCCTCCAAGCATGTCTTTCTCTTCTGTTCAGTGTCCATACTTAAATCCACATTTAATCAATTTCTTAATATCTCCAAAACTGTTTAAAAATTATGAGTGGGAAAAACTGATTGCATTTTTATTATTCAGCAATTCTCTACCAATACTGTTGGATTGCAAATCTTTGACCAGAATTTCTCCAGAGAATGGACTAAATATAGGCAAGGTTGGAAAAAAATTTATTTTACTGACACATTATTAATCTTGTAAAAGCACTGCTGTATCATCAAGAGAAAATAATTAATCAGACAAGAGAAGTCTACCATTACCAGTAGAACCTTATAGGCTGCCAAGTTTTGTTCACATTTCTTACTGCTTCACTATCAATGATACTACTTTTTTATTTTTTAATGTTTAATTTGTGTGAGTGTGTATGTGTGTGACAGAGAGATAGAGATAGAGATAGTGATAAAAATGAGAGAGACAGAGAAAAAGAGAGGGAGAGTGAGAGAGTGAGAGAGTGAGGGAGAGGGAGAGGGAGAGAGATGCAGTATTTATTGATGTCAGAGGGACAACTTTTGAGAGTCAGTCCTTGCCTTCTACAATCTGGGTCCTGGGTCATAAACTCAGGTCATCAGGTCTGACAGAATGCACCTTCATCTACTGGACTGTATCAAAAGCCCTGTATTGTTCTTTCTGAAAAAAAAATAGTAACATCTATCGAAACAATTATTTTTGAATAAAATTATTTGAAAGATATTTGAAATTTTGTACTCAGTTGACATATAAGCTCTTGATAAATGGTAGGAACTATAGATGGCATATTATGTTGTGACCCTCATTTTCTTCATTTGAATCTCATTCACTGAATTCAATAATTAGGACATTTTGCATTGAACTATTTCAGCATTTCATTTTTGCAATGTTAATGTGCTGTGTTGCTAGCTGAAGATACATTTTATTGAATGTCACTGATATAAAAGAAAAATTATCTTTGATAATTCAAATGGCTGAGACAACCATGTGGCAGTCAAGTTGCTAGTTGGTATGGTATCTATTGAGGACCTTTCCAGTGCAACAGGAATTTCTTAGCTATCCTTTATAAGGACTATCCTTGTTCTCATCATATCTTGAAGCTGGAGCTTTGATTACATAAGCATCCCCCAAAGCACCACTTCCCCACACTATCAATTGGCGGTTAGGACGTCACCACCCACATTTTTGGTTGTCATTAACATTGAAGTTGAACCCAGTAATTTCATGGCACTCCTTACATCTGCATATGATAAGAATGCATAAAGCATCTCCTTTAACGTAAATTTCTCCTTAAATATTTTGGAGATAAATAAACATGCAAGGAAAACCTTCAGATATTAGTCATTTAATAAGTCATTTAATACTTACAAAGTTTATGGAATCACTCAAAGCTAGTTCTCAGGAAAGCTTGGGGCTCTTTTTGCTGTCTCCAATGGTTTTTATATTATTTGTGGAAAGTCTTCAATGTCTTCTGTCACTACATTCCTGATGTTGCAAAATTAATATTTACACTAGGGGGCGGCATAACATTTCCTGTTCACATTACAAACTTAGTAACTATTCCCAAATTAATAAATTTGTCAAATATAATTATAACAGCTTTGTTAGTTAAAAATAATTCTAAAATTTAATTATAAAAGGTGATAAAGGTGTGATGTGTTTATTTCTGATGCTTCATTCATATTAATTTGTGATCATTCTTAGTAACAATGATTACATGTAATAAAATCATGATGACATGGAATGTGTGTCAATCAGTTCTTGACAGACTCTAATTCTTGGCTTTGAAAGTGTCAGTTTGCTCTTTGAAGTTAGTGTTTGTAGATTCTTATCAGTATATACAATCTGCTCAGTCTACATAATGTTTTATGGGGATGAGTTCAGGGCTGACCATTTGGTATTAGATAACCAATTGTGCTCTTCCATGGGGAAGACTATTTCTCAGGTTCTCAAGGTGCCTTGGTTACCAGTAGGCTTTTTTTTTGGTTTTTATGAGACAGGGTTTCTCTGTATTGTTTTGGAGGCTGTCGGTCCAGCCCAGCCTCGAACTCGCAGAGATCCACCTGCCTCTGCCTACCGAGTGCTGAGATTAAAGGCGTGTGCCACCACCGCCCGGCCGGTTACCAGTAGGTTTTTGTGTAGATTTGGGGATTCCTGGGCTTTCTCTTATTCATGGTGGCATGACTATTGTTGTCCTTGTTCAGCTCATGTTTAGGCAGTCATGTTGTCAAGTCTTTGTAAGTACAGCTTTCGACATTACAACATTGATGACCCCTGTTCTGAAATGATCATTGATCCATAAGTCCATGAATTGTGTCATAAATGTACTCTTTAGCACTGAGTTCCACATCTTTGTACTTTGATTAGTTGTAGATGTCTGTTGTGTTCTCCCTCTGTTGCAAAGATAAGTTAAGTTTCCTTGATAAGTGGTGAGGACTCAACTTCTCTCTGTGTATGAAATCAAATAAGAATATTGTTTGGGATTATCCTGGTTTGCTAAAATGGTACTTGACTCATGTCTACAGAAAATAAAAATGTTAGCTGGGCAGTTTTGGTGAAATCCTTTAATCCTAGCATTTGGGAGGCAAAGGTAGGCAGATCTCAGTTAGTTTGAGGCCAGCCTGGTATACAAAGTGAGTGCCAGGAGAGGCTCCAAAGCTATACAGAGAAACCTTGTCTCAAAAAACAAAACAAAAAACAAACAAACAAACCAACAAAAAAGAAAAATGTTATCTGAGAAAGTGCTTGTTCTTCTGACTTCCCAAAATACATGGATATGCAGCTTTCACAGAAAACCCAAGAAGCCAAATAATATAGAGTATAGAGGTAAGGAAAACTAACTAAATTTATTACAGAAAGTTGACCAGAAAAAAGGGGGCATAGATAGCCTGGTGGTAGATACACTGTTTATTCTATGCATTTCTGATGCTCTGATCAAACCTAGATGGTCATCATTATCACCTGGGTATTTGGAAAATGTGTACTATACCTCACTACAAAATTTGTTTTCATACTTAGGGGTGCAGTACAGGAATCTAATTTTCTAAGAGCCACTAGGTGACTCCTGTTTTTCTGGGGTAATATTCATCTGGCTTGGTTTCAATGGACTCTTCCCAGAAGTAGTCTGGATGTCAAGCATTCTCATTTAGCATGAGAAATGAAATCCTGCTCTGCCCATCATTTCACCTGACAGCATCACAATGTATGCACTATGGAGGCATCAGAAATAAGGTGGGGTTTTTACTGTTGTTATTTCAAAAAGAGGAAAAATGTTTAGTTAGAATAAAAGATAGTTTTAAACGTGATGGTCTAATGTTCACAGAAAGGATGAAAGCACACGACTTCACTTTCAACGAGGAAAAAAAATTTTAAGTATAGCTTCCCCAGGAAAACTCAGCTAACTTCGTCAATTTCTTTTCAAACACTTTTGAGTATCATAATTTGTGTAGAAAGTAGATATGACATACTTGATATCATTTCATGCATTTCATTCTGTAGCAACTGAGTTTAATATCAACTGAGTTATTAAGAGAATAAAACTGAGAAAAAGCATCATGTCATTTAAAAGAAATGAATATATGTAAGTGAATAGTTTTGTAAATTATAACTCTAGGTTTCTTATGAAAAGCACACCAAAAGGTTAGTCGCTGAAAGAATGAATTTATAAACAAAATTAGGCAAAACAAATACATAGCGATTATAGTCTTGTAAATAGAATACTTTCATATTCCTGTTTTCCCCATTGGTACTCATGTTATTATTTACACAAGCAGATCCATCTTTGTTCATTGTTATGTTTTTTGTTTATATTGTAATTAAAATCCCTTTGGGATCAATTTCATGTTAAAAGTCCTGTGATTCATTCCACTATCTGACATTGTTTTATAAATTTTAAAACCCTTGGCTTAATATTTTATAACTTATTTTCAAGTCCAGGAATAATTCCATTATTTTCGTCATATATTAAGCACTTATCTTGTGCCAGATTGAATGATACCAACCAACTAATAATGTCCAAAGACTTATTTAATTTGTTCTTATAAAAATGATTTAATAAATACAAAAACTTGGATAATCTGGGTTATGTCATCTCTCTGTCTTTAATTGCGGTTATCTTATGGTTACTACAGCAAGTGTATAAGAATACTTGAGAATATTTTAACCATGATAAATCCATAGTCATGTCCACTCTATCTGTTATAACTGTGTCCTTTTTTTGTCACTTTGTTTGTAGCTGAGATCTGAACCTAGGGCTTTGAGTTTCCTTTGCAAGCTTTCTACCACAGAACTAAATCCCTACCACCATCCTATCATTTATCACCATTCTATTGTTTATCTAGTGTGGTAGAAATGCATAATGTAAATTCTCACTCCTTATGAATCATGATTATCTAAAGCCACAGAGATTCAGAATCAAGGAACATGCAGATACATCAAGTGTCACTATGAACTATCAGATAGTTTGTAAATGATTGTTTCACTTTTTATTTTGAATTTTAATTTTACTAACTTTTATTTCTCTGTGTATATGTTCATATGTGTTAATTTTGCACAAACATGCAATTGTGAGCACATTCATAGGGAGCCTGGGAAGTTGATGTCACTACGTCTAGTGCTCTCAATCTTATCTAATTAAAATTTTATTATACGATGTCTATGGGTGTTTGCTTGCATGCATGTCTGTGCACAACCTATATGCATGCTGCCTGTGGAGGACAGAAGATGGTGTCAGAACTTTTGTATATGGAGTGACAGAGAGGTGAGACATGCTGTGTGGGTGCTAAAAGTTGAACCCGTGTCTTCTGGAAAAACAGCTAGTGTTCTTAGCCATTGAGTTACCTCTCCAACCCTTCCTTATTTTGCTTGAGACAAAAATCTCTTGCTGAACCCAGAGGTTACAAATTAAAACGGATTTGCTTGTCAGCATGCTCAGAGATTGTCTTGCCTCTGCCTCCTTCAGATCATAGAGAAAAATCTTTGTGCCTGGCTTGCGGTAATGTGGGGGATCTGAATTTAGGTCTCCATGGTTAAGGGATAAGAGCTTTATGGAGTGAGTCATCTTTCCTATTTCCTTATTGATTTTTCTGTTTTGAGTATTACAGTCTACAGACTTAATTAAAATCGGAAGACTTTCCCATTTGTTAGCTCATCAAAATTTGTTGTTGAAGCCATTTTCATGTTTCTTTTACTTTTTAGCAAATTAATTGGACATAAGCTAAATAAGATTAAGTGAAATACCAAAGAATATGCTTCATGAGCATTAAATATTGTACAAAAATAAAATTACATTGTTTAGTAAAAGGCGATATGACTTCAGCAAAAGTTACAGCTTAATTTTCTCAGTATTTGAAAATCACTTTGCAATTTTTCTTTTAGCATTCTTTTATTCCCAGTGTTTCCAATCTTCTATTTACTAGCTATTAAAAGTAATAAATGTTCATACACTAAAGCGGATAAAGAATTGCTTCCACAGTGTTCATAGCTGGAAGTGCAACATCAGTTTCTGGAATATATTATTGAATTTTCCACTCAGAGGAATAAGATAACTACAGCTGCCCATTTCCTAATCATTGAGTTTTGCACTGCTTGGTGGTAGAAGGCTCCCGTTCATATCCAGGCAGTTCATAATGGACAGGTTATCCGTCTATCATTTTTAGAATACTATTTTCAGAGAGAACATGAGATATAGCAGACCTAAAGCCAGTTAATACATTTTTGGTGAATACTGGTGCTTATAAATTTATTGTTCTTAATTGCTGACTGTGCTCCAGGAAAAAGGAAAAGATGTGAGAAGCAGGGAGAAGAGCAGCCCCAGGAATGCGGAAAGAGTCATCAGGAGGAGAGTTTGAGCATCCCTTCCTGTGAATTGTAAAGAGGGTTTCTAATGCTTCTACCAACAAGAATTTATTTCAAGATTAATTCAATGAAAACTATAAATATAGTTAGAGGCTTCTACTTCATTGTTTTCTTTAAAAGCATTTCAATGATTTTTAAACTTTTTAGATTATAACGTGATTACAAAATTTTCTTGTTTCTTTTCTTCCTTAAAAGTCTCCCATCTTCCCATTCCCAATTCAAACTCATGGGCTCTTTTTCTTAAGCAATTTAACTGATAGCAAGAGCCAGAGGTGGTGGATGACTCCAATGAAACAGCACTTTCCAGACACAACAGGGACAGAACATTTAATAACTCAGAGACTCTGACAATAAGTGTAAGACATGCAGAAATTCAAACCAGACAAAATCCCAGCTAAGAGAATGGGAAGAGGACCCCCACACCTAACCAAAAGGCTATTTATACCTGATACCTTCTGGAAAAGAGGATCAGTTTCTCCAATGTCGTGTGACTGGGCATCTCAAACACACTTCAGGACAAGTCACACACCCAGGAGTCCAACACAGAGCAGATTCTATGGAGTTTTGTGTACTTTTTGCTTTGTTCAGGTATTTTTTGCCTTACTGTCTTTTTTTTTTTTTTTTAGTTTTCATATAAAACAAAATAGGTGTGTGTGTGTGTTTGGAGGGAGACAGAGACAACACTAAGTGGTGTAAATAAGAAAGCTGGGATTATCTTGAAGGAGTTTGGGGAGTGGAGAGACAGGCTAAAGTCAACTCTATAAAAACATTCTAAGTTGTGATAAAATTCCTATGTTTAATGTAAAATGAATTAACTGGAGTGATCAGGCGATGAGATGTTTTCCTCTTCTCTGATGGTTGCTTCGTCATCAGGGTAGATATTCTTACATTTTTCTCCTCTAAGGCCTGTTGAATGTCAGGCTTTGGATCAATCATGCCTTAGTGTAAGTGATACTCAGGGAGAGAGAATTTAAAGGTGAAACAAAAAATAGCAAATGAAATAAGAGACACCATGAACATTCTGTATGTGAGCTCTAATTTTTTTTGGAGATTTAGCAGTCCAGTGTTAGGATCAGAACTGTTTTATTGGCTTTATTTACATAAACAGAGATGGCCTAGTGGTTACCTTTAAAAAGGGAAAGACACACTAGTCACTAGGATCCTATTGCAGAAAACCTGCAACAAGAAGAGAACTGCTTCATATTTAACGTTTGAAGCTTGTGTTTTGTGCATTTTATTTCTCAGTAAGTTGGATTTGCAAATATCAAAGATGCTTGATAGATGACAGAGAGATCAAAAGATGAAGAGTTGGAATTTCTCTATGCTTACTTGTACCAGTTTAGAAATTTCAGAAGGCTAAGAAGAAAATTATAATATATGCAAAGTATCTTAAAACTTCCACCATATCTCTTCATATTATTGTCAGGAACCAAATAAGTTCCATTCTCAGCATTTGCATTATTATGTATGTGTGCATTTTATATATAATTGTACACTTTTAAATAATTAAGAGAATATTGAAATTACACAGCTAATTTAGTGTGAGAATATTTATTTTTTCCACAGGCCACCAGCTCTTGTACCAGTTACTATTGACACAATGTTACTCTAAGGTGTGTGCATTTTTACAAAGTGCATGGTTAGTTCAGTGGACTCCTACATAAACATGCCCAAACCTTAGATAATGTGAAATAATCCAGTGTAATAAATTTAAAGATTAAGAGTTACCTTAATATGTACGATTATCTCATTTTAAATATTTAAGTAAAATTTTGTGTCAGGTGTATGTATTAAAATTGTTTAAAAGTCTTTTCTTATCAGGGTTGTGCTATTGGAGACATTCAATGTGGTATTAGGATTAGTAAAGAATAGAATAAAATTAAACATCCTATCATGGTCAAAACAATCATTTTTGAAGAAAGCATGATCCAGCATATTCTCTGGTACTTGCAATGGTACAGTCTATCCTACCAGGGTTCTATTTGAGAACTGTTCCTTTTACCCATTGTAAAAGGCAATGAATATCATATAATCTGTCTGAGAACTTGGGATTATATTGACCACAATGGTCTAGTCTTCAGATTCAGAGATCATTGGTAGAGCATAATGATAACTACACACCAGACAGTAAATATGCTATTAATAGCTTTGATCTTTTATACAATTTCTTAGTAAAGTTCAGGAAATATTGTAATACTGTGTTCCTGAGGAGAACACAGAAACATTGCGAAGAATACAAATAATTATTCTAAACTGGTGGGTTTTACATTTGCTTTTATGTCTGCCAAGAATGCCATAAAGCAAACAACTTTAAATTATCCTCTAAGACATTAATTTAAATAAAATCTGAAAGCAAAGCAAATGAGGGATGGCTAGGACAGAGAATTTAAAGAAAATCTTTCACAAATCAAATAGCTTTGGGATGCTACTTATGAGGTAAAATAAATATTGGCATTTGAAGAAACGGTTCCTGTAGTTCAAACCTGTAATGCTGCACCTAGAATACAGGGCCATGAACAATGTCCTGTCCTGTCAACAATGGTGCTATCATCTAGGCTGCAGTATACAGCTGGGCAGATGTGAAGCCAATACTTGTAATTTGCTGGGAACAGAAGTTTTGGGTATGTAAAACACAATTTCTTTATCGTGAAAAATTCATTATGTTAGACTGTGATAAGGAGTGAGTCAAATGGCTGAATTGTGCTGGCTTTCCTTTCGTTTTAATTTGTAATAATAGGATTCAAGGTTTCTGCCTCAAAATTAAAAGTCAAATAAAAATGAATATATCTGATACTTTGTGATGAACTATTAGATATAAAATTGAGACTAAATTTTTCCATTGTCTATTAAAATTGAAACGCAAGGGCGGGCAAGGTGGTTCAGCAGGTAAGTGAGTTTATAGGCTAACCCGATGACCTGAGTTCAGTCTCCAGAACCCAGAGTGAAAGAGAACCAGGCTGGAAAGTTGGGTCAGTATCTAAGAACACTGGCTGCTGTTCCAGACGAAATGATTTGGTTTCCAGCACACACATAGGGTGGTACACAGCAACCTGTTACTCCATTCTGGGGCATCCTAAATTCCCTTTAGACCCTCATTAGCACCAGGCAAACAGGATGTGCATATACAGACATACATACAACCAAACACTCACATACATGAAAAAACAAATAAGCCTTTAAACAAGGATGAATTTATGGAAGCTTACTTCAGACCTTTACACATGAGCTATCTGTGTCAAAGCATGCACACACACACACACACACACACCTCATACAAAATAGTAATACATTTAGAAAATTGAGTAAACCTTACATGAAGGAACAAATGCTCACTTGAAGCTGTATTTGAAATATGTATGTTTTTGAAGAAAAAAATCACATTTAGAGTAGTCTAGAAGATCTGTAAAACAACCACAATTATTTAAGTCTTCTAAAGTATTTTGTTGTCGGTCTGCTAAATTTATGTAACATTTAAACAATATTATGTAATAGCTTCACATTTACTTTTGAATTAGTTGTTCTAAGGTAAATTTGCTATGTTGATTTTTATGTGTGTACTAAGAAAAATTAAAGGTCATCAAACTATATGGCAAGTATATATCTTTTTATTTTTTTACCTTTTATTAAATTAATTCTTAAATAATTTCACACACACATATATATATAACTCTTAGTTGTGGCCTATGACAACTGTCAAAAATCTCATTATTCCTCTCAAATCACTTTTGTACATAAAAAGTTCGTGGATACTTTTTGGAACCTACTCAAAAGTAAGTACACAACTATAAATAGTGATTCTTCCTCTCCTAGAATGTCTGAATATATCCTTCCCCCTTCCTCCTTGTTGACAGGTCTGGTCTTGTGTAAATCATTGCAAATATCACAGTTGTTGTGAATTAATGTTTATAGTTATATGAAGCCAGAAGAACTGCTTATTTTACTATTGTGATATCTATTTTTATTTTTCTCTCCCCAAATAGCAAATATTTTTGTCTATATTCTATATAGTCTATATTTTACTGATGAAATACCATAATTTGGAATTGCTTATCTAGTTTCACGTTGCTTTTGTTTCTGGTTCAGGAGTAAGATCACTGGTTGCTTTTCCAGAGGACTCAGATTCAATTTCCAGCACCTACATGGCAGGTCACAACTGACTGTCGTTCTTTCCAAACTACATCCAGCTGTTAAGGGGTGCTGTTCGTTCCGTGGGGATCATGACAAAACTCAGAAACCTGTATAAGTCCTTATTTTCAGGGTCTGTAAGGATGCATCATCTTAGCTGTTTTAGATGTTGAATTACTTGGGCCACTGCTTCTGGAGGTCTTGCTTCATCAAACCATACTACTCTGGAAGGAACCCACAGCTTTTAATATTCTGTGGAAACAAAAGCAGAATTTTTTTTCCCAAGTAACCTGTCCTTATATTTAAATTCAGGTGTCAAAGCATTTTCAAAATACATAAATTTGATTACTTCAGCAGGATTGATAATCAATTGTCTTTTAGTAGTTTTTGTTTCTTTCTTAGCAATTAAACAATTTAAAGACAACAAAACAGCACACAGTATCCAGACTCTCCATGTGTTTTCCATTCCATATAATTTTACCTTTTTCTTTTCTTTCACTTAATACCAGTACCCCGTTTACTAACTGTTACCAATTTTTAATTCACCTATTTTCAATCCATCCTCCAACCAAAGATGATCCCTCAGGTAAAAGTCTTAAGATTTACTCGATCCTCAGTTGGAGGGTGATCTCTCAGGTTCCCCTTTCTTTCCAGACCTTGAGGGCAAAGGCCTGGAGATTTAACCTGGTACCCCTAACTTGGTACCCCTTTCCAATACATTCTCATAGCCTTACTTGCTGGCCAGCCTTTGAGGGCAATCTCTCAGTTCCCCTTTACTTTCCCGACCTTGCGGGCAAAAGGCTGGAGATTAATTTAATACACCTTCTTCTTAGAAGTGATCTCTCAAGCAAAAAGCCTGGGTATATGACCATTTAGTTTTGCTGTTAGAAGTTGAGGTACCTGTTTTTAATCCTTTTCTTTCTTGAGCTCTCCTGAGTCTTCTTTCTGGCCAGTCTTTCCCAGTCTTTCCAAGTCTCTCTGGATCTCAGTGGAACCTCCAATTGTGACACCTGCACCACAAGCAACTCCGAGGTATCGGGGAAAAGAAAGACCAGACGTCCAGCTGTTTGTACTAAGAAGTGTCTTTATTTTGCAAGTGCTAAGAGGTCTCTCTCTTGTAGGAGGGAGCAGTCTTATATATAGTCTTACAGGTGGAAGAGAGCATGTTTTCCTCATGTTAGATGTTGATGGCAGTGGGGCAATGCGGGGGCAGTAAGCCAGGACTAGAAAACAGGATGCACCTGTGGCTATCAGCTGACAAACAACTCAGAGACCCTGTGGGGGGTAGGCCCCAACAGACTATACCATAAATACTAGCGTTTAAGAAAACTGAAATTCTACTGCACTTAAAAGATATTTTTAATGACTGTGCAACAATATTATCAAGCATATTTAAAAACATACATATGTTCACATACATAAATCTCAGGAGCAGTATGCTGTAATAGCTTTATTAAGATTATGAATGAGCCTCTTTCAGCATGGTGATACATGTGAGTCAGTTGCAGGGTCCATTTCCATGTCAGTCAAAATAAGAAAATTATCTGACATTAAGAGAAAACTAACATCAAGGACTATTTTAAGAGGAAAAAGTGAATGGACAGAGAACTATCAGGAAAGGCATAGGAGTCCTAAAACACGTTTATTACAGTAAGAATTGTTGTCATCAAGTGATGTAACACTGTTTTATTTAATTTTTTTCATTTTACATACCAACCCCAGTTCCCCCTCCCCTTCTACCTCCCTTCCAATCTCCCCCCCCCCATTAACTCCTCAGAGAGAGACCATCCTTGAGGAGTCAAAAAGTCTGGCCTACCAATTTGAGGCAGGATCCCCTGCCATTGTATCAAGACTGAGCAAGGTATCCCACTATAGGGAATGGGCTCCAAAAAGCTAGTTCATGCATCCAGGACAAGTTCTGGTACCACTGCCAGGAACCATACCCCCAACAGGTCAAGCCACATAACTGTAACCCACATTCAGAGGGCCTAGTTTGGTCCTATGCAGGTTTCTCAGTTGTCAGTAAAGAGTCCATAAGCACCCAATAGTTTGGATCAGCTGTCTCTGTGGTTTTCCCATGGTGATCTTGACTCCTTCCTTGCTCATATGATTCCTCCTCCCTCTCTTCAACTGAACTCTAGGAGCTCAACCCAGTGCTTGCCTGTGCATCATTAGTTACTTGATGCAGGTTCTATGATTACAACAGATTAAAGGAGAAGACCCATTCAGGCACACTCTCCACTAATGCTAGGAGTCTTAGCTGGGGTCATCCTTGTGGATTCCTGGAATTTCCCTAGCACCAGGTTTCTCCTTAACCTCATAATGGTTCCCTCTTTCATTGCTCTCCCTGTCTGTCCCTTCCCCAACTAGGCCTTCTATATCCCTCATGTTCACATCTCACACCCTCTTCTTCCTATCTCCCCCCTCTTAGTTTACCCAGATCTTAACCATTTACCCTACCTGGGGACCTCCATGTATGTTTGTCTATGGTTCCTCCTTTTTCCCTAGCTTCTCTGGGGTTGTGGATTGCAGCCTGGTTATCCTTTGTTTTATGTCCAATACCCACTTATAAATGAATGCATACAATGTTTATCTTACTGGATCTGAGTTACCTCACTGAGGAGGCTTTTTTTGTTTGGTTTTGTGTTTTTGTTCCATCCATTTGCCTGCAAATTTCAAAATGTCTCTTCACTGCCCACTGAGTAATACTCCATTGTGTAAATGTACCACATTTTCTTTATCCATTCTTCAGTTGTGGGCTATCTGTGTTCTTTACATGTTCTTGCTACTAAAAATAACACTGCTGTGAACATAGTTGAGCAAATGTCTTAGTAGTATGATTGTGCATCCTTTTGAATTATGCCCAGGAGTGATATAGATGGATTTTTAATGTCATTTTTAATTTTATTTTATAGAAAATTACATATCCATCCTGCATTCCCTCATGCTTCCATCCTCCCATGCTTCCCACAGACACCCCAATCCACCCTCCACCCACTTCCCAAGGATAGTGAGCTCCTCCATGGGGGATCATCAAAGTCCCAGACTCTTTTTCTGTGTCTGGGCTGCAATAGTATCCCTTCATTGGGAATGGGCTCCCCAAGTCTATTTGTGGCCTAGGAATAAACCCTGGCTCCACTGTTAGAGGTTCCAGAGACTGTTTTGGCCTCCTAACTGGTACCCACATTCAGAGGGCTTGGTTTGGTCTAATGCTGGTTCCCCCACTTTACAACTAGGGTCTGCATGCTCTCATTTGGTCAGGTCAACTGTTTCGCCGGTGTCTCCAGTTCTGTGTTGGTTCATTTGGTCATCTTTCCTCCCTCTCCCCAACTGGATTCTGGGAGTATGGCTCAGTGCTCAGCTATGGGTGCCTGTTTCTGCTTTGATCAGCTACTGGGTCAAGGCTCATGTTTGTCTTTTTATGACTTGGTTACCTCATTCAGGATGGTTTCTTCTAGTTCCATCCATTTCCTGCGAATTTCAAGATTCCATTGTTTTTTTCTGTTGAGTAGCAATCCATTATTTAGATGCACCACATTTTCTCTATCCATTCTTCCATTGAAGGTCATCTAGGTTGCTTCCAGGTTCTGGCTATTACAGACAACACTGCTATGAACAAAGTTGAACATATGTCCTTGTTGTATGAATGTCCATTCTTTGTGTATATGCCCAGGAGAGGAATTGCTGGATCTTGAGTTATGCTCATTCCACTTGTCATGAGAAGCTGCCATACTTATTTCCAGAGTGGCTGTACAAGTTTGCACTCCCACCAGCAATAGAGGAGTGTTCCTCTTTTTCCACATCCTCTCCAGCATAGACTGTCATTGGTGTTTTTGATTTTAGCCATTCTGATAGGAGTAAGATGATATTTCAGAGTTGTTTTGAGTTGCATTTCCCTGATGGCTAAGAATGTTGAGCACTTTCTTAAGTGTCTTTTAGCCATTTTAGATTCCTTTGGTGAGAATTCTCTATTTAGGTCTGCACACCACTTTTTAATTGGATTGTTTGGTGTTTTGGTTGCTAGGCTCTTGAGTTCATTGTATATTTTGGAAATCAGCCCTCTGTCAGATGTGAGGTTGGAGAAGATCTTTTCCCATTGTGTAGGCTGCAGTTTTGTTTTTCTGACTGTGTCCTTTGCCTTATAGAAGCTTCTAATTTTCAGAAGGTCTCATATATTAATTGTCCATAGATGGACCTTGAGGTAGACTGATTCCCAGTTTTCTGATTTACAAAGTGGCTGTACAAGTTTTCATTTCCACCACCAATGAAGAAGTGTTTCCCTTACTCCTCATCCTCTCCAACATAAGCTATCATCGGCATTTTTTATCTTAGTTATTATGATAGGTATAAGATGGTATCTCAGAGTCATTTTGATTTGCATTTCCCTGATGGCTAAGGACATTGAGCAATTCCTTAAATGTTTTTCAACCTTTTGAGATTGTTCTTTTGTGAATTCTCTGTTTAGATGTGTACAATGTTTGTTAATTGATTTATTTAGTATTTTGGCGATAAGTTTCTTAAGTTATTTATATATTTTGAAGATCAGTTATCTATCAGATATGGGGTTGGTGAAGATATTTTCCCATTCTGTATGCTGCTTTTTTGTCTTATTGACCATGTGCTTTGCATTGCAGAAGCTTTTCAGTTTCAGGAGTTCCCATTTATTAATTGTTTCTCTCAGTGTCTGTGCTACTGGTTCTATATTCATGAAGTGATCTCCTGTGTCCATGAATTCAAGGGTACTTCCCACTTTCTCTTCTATCAGGTTCAATGTAACTAGATTTACGTTTTGAAGTCTTTGATCCATTTGGACTTGAGTTTTGTGCAGGGAGATAGATACAGATCTATTTGCATTCTTTTATATGTTGATATCCAATTATGCTAGCACCACATTTTAAAGATGCTTTCTTTTTTCCACTGTACATTTTAGCTTCTTTGTTAAAAATCAGGTGTTCATGGGTGTATGGATTAATATCATGGTGTTTAATTCTATTCTATTAATACACATGTCTGTTTTTATGCCAATACACAGCTGTTTTTATTACTACACATCAAACCCCACAAACTATTATCAGGAGACTTCATCACCCCACTCCTACCACTGGACAGTGTTTGCCAGACAGAAACTTAACAGAGAAATAAGGAAATTAACAGATGTTATGATTCAAATGTTCTTAACCTGACATCTATAGAGCATTCTTCCCAAACACAAAAGAATGTATCTTCTTCTCAGCACATAGTGGAAGTATCTCTAAAAATGACCACATATTTAGTAACAAAGCTAATCTCCACAGATACAAAAAATTGGAATAACTGTCTGTATCTTACAGGATCACGATGGCTTAAAGTTGGAATTCAACAACAACAATAATTTCAGAAAGCCTACAAACTTGTGGAATTGAGCAATGCTCAACTGAATCATCACTAGGTCAAAAAATAAATAAAGAAATTAAATAATTTCTAGAATTAAATGAAAATGAAAGCATAACATACCCTAACTTATGGAACACTATGAAAGCAACACTAAGAGGAAAGTTCATAGCACTAAGTGGCTACATAAAGAACATGGAGAAATCTCACGCTAAAGACTTAACAGCTCACCTGAAAGCATTAGAACAAAATGATGTAACACTTGTGTAAGTGACTCATGAAATGAATATCAAAAGCATACACATTCGTTTCATTTCTCACACTGTAAAGGAGAATGAAAATAAATCTATTGATTAGTTCTCAATTACCAATACATCAAAGCTACATTACATATATTTTTATTCAGATATTCTTTGTGACAATGGTGTAAAATACAAAAAAATGGTTTCAATATGAACATATTGAAAATCAATGAATGATAGTGATTGTGGCAAATTTTATATTTGCTATACCAGAATAAAAAGTCAATTATTAATACAATAAACCTGCATCATAGCTACAAATACAAGGCCTTGCATAGGAATGTAATTTAATTATGTTAAATCACATTTTGCCCAGACACACACTCATCATGTCTTTTTGTGTGTAAGGGGTGGATTGAGTTCTGTATCATATTTTTCAAAGCACCAGCAACAATTATACAGTGTAAGATCTTATTTGGGTTTATGTGCCAGCTCAGATCACTTACAATCTGGAGAAGACACACATTTTTATAAAGTTTGAATTATTCATATTATAGGTTCCAGGTTATAGCTAAAAAGCAGTATTCCATCTGGAGTGTCCCAGGATATACAGTATTGAGTAGATACCCTGCATCCCTGAGGGGTATTATACACTTTTCTGTTTAGCTTGTACAATTTAACTATTCATTTTGCTTACACGACATTCTTTCACCTAAAAAATAGTTTGTATAGCTTTGACATTTAAAATCAGGAAACAGCTGATTAAATTAATAAATAACTCCGTATTACAGGATGAAATGTGAAAATATCCTTCTTCAGTGGGGGGTTGGTGGGTAGCAGAAAATAGATGCCATCTGTGTATTGAGAGTTTGGATTTTACTACTTGGAGTAGTGAGGGCTTGTTCTGTCTGAGATGGAAATGCCCTCTCACTACTTTTAATCTTCAAAACAAGCAGAATGCTTTCATTAAACCTAAATAGAACTCAAGGGGTTATTAAAACAACTCTAACCTTGATTTAAGAGTTCAAAATGGTAGCCTCAGCAATCATGTTGGAAAAAGGAAAACAAAATAACAATCAATGTGTTTTTCCCTGTGATAAACAATTAATGGAATAGAATATTAGAAAGGTATAGTGTCAAAAGGTGCATTAAGTTCTATGAGATCTTTATTCTATCCATCAGGTCATAGAAGACAACATGCTGCACTATCTTTCTCTTTCCTTTTCTCCTCACAAAACCATATTGTAAAGATAAAATTGGGAAAGTTCATGCAAAGAAATGTTAAATAACATTTTAAATTGCAATATTTTATATCCATTTTATATAAATCAACATTGATAATTGTATATCATAGCCACCAGAAGTCACTTTCATTATTTCATTTCATTACCTATACATAACAATTATGAGATGGCCCAGATGGTAAAAGTACATAAAAGCCAGGGAAGAATCCTCACCACTCACACAAATCTGGATGTGGTAACATATATGGAAATTCAGTATCCTCTAATGAAAGGGAAGGTGGAGACGGGAAAATCTTTGAAGATTTGCAGGCTAGTATTTTCAGTATTTGCTGGAGTCAATGTCAAACAGGCCGTCTCAAAGTAAATGCAAGCACTGCCACCTGAAATTTTCCTCTGACCTCCAGACATGCAGAAGAACCTCCCCACATATAATAGGAACTATAATGCACTTAATTATTTACAATTAGCAATGGAACATATGTGAATAAATGGAGCAGTGAGTTAGTTATTACATAAAAGATACAAGTTTGAACCAGATGAATTTCCATAATCTTTAAAGTATATGGTTCAGTGGAATGCATTGTTGTCCTTTATTGCTATTACTGATTTATCAAGTACTGTTGTGCTTCAATCAATTTATTTCAAGTAACATTAGCGCTTTAGTATTTAAGTTCTCCCTGGAAATTAATTAATATAAAATTCTTAAGTGAAAGTATTAATATTTAAATGTTAGGCAACTATATATTACTGGAGCACCAAGTTTTGAGATTGAATATATACAGTATTTGGAGGGCAGTTATTTGTAAACTCTTATCCCCAGTTGTCTAATTTATGTTTAATTTGAGTACGGCCTCACTAGTTTTTGTTTTATTTATATAATTGTTGATAAAGGAAAGCTTTTCCTTTGTACATTTAACCATATTGCAATTCTCTTGATAGAACTTTAAAGTATGCATAGAAAGTAATGAGAGAGAACCTTTAATGAAATTATGTAACTTGGTTTGGGATATTATTTGCTAGAAAATAAAATACATGATTTATCATAATATAATGAACTTATAAATAATTCTTTCCTTGGCAATATAGTTACATAAATTTTATCAGAATAGCTACTGCCCTGTGTGTAATATAGTAAAGAAATATTTTGTAACATGAAAGGTATGTGCTTAACCAGAAGAGATCGCTTGTTCATTATCTTGTCATAAAAATTCTTTATCTTTTTGTTTTGTTTTGTTTTTCGAGACAGGAGTTCTCTGTATTGCTTTAGAGCCTGTCCTGGAAATTGCTCTATAGACCAGGCTGGCCTCTAACTGACAGAATCTACCTGACTCTGCCTCCCCAGTGCTGGTATTAAAGGCATGCACTCCAACACCCAGCGTTATTTTTTTTCTTTTAAAAAATTAATTTCTATTTAAATCAATAGCAATATTATTTACACACCAATACAAGTTCCTTCTCCCTCCTGTCATGTCCTCCCATTCTTCCAACCATCTCCCCAACCCGTTCCCTATAAGGGATGGTGAGGCCACCCATGGGGGATCATGAAAGTCTGTCACATCATTTGGAGCTGGGCCTAGAGTCTCCCCCATGTATATAGGCTGAAAGAGTATCCCTCCATAAGGAATGGGCTCCCAACGCCCATTAATGCACTATGGATAAACACTGTTCCCACTATCAGAGGCCCCATAGATTGTCCAATCTCCCCAATTGACACCCACGTTCAGGGGGCCTGGTTCAGTCTTATGCATGTTCCCTATCTGTCATTCTGGAGTCTGTAAGTTCCCACTTGCTCAGGTCACCTGATTCTGTGGGTTTCTCCAGCATGGTCTTGACCCATTTGCTCATCACTCTTCCCTCTCTGCAGTTGGATTCCAGTTTGGCTCAACGTTTAGCTGTGAATCCCTACTTCTGCTTCCATCAGCTACTGGGTATAAGGCTCTAGGAAAGCATTTAAGGTAGTCATCAATCTCATTATAAGAGAAGGGCATTTAATGGAACCTCTCCACTATTGCTTAGATTCTTAGTTGGATCATCCTTGTTGATTCCTGGATATTTCCCTAGTTCCAGATTTCTTATTAATCCCATAATGTCTTAATAATTTTTATTATGATTTGACATGAATATGGAAGATTCTGATCTTCGCAAGTGAATGCTAGTACACAGTGCATAATTTCCTCATCGTCAAAATGTTACGATGCTGTGTCTTAAACAAGGACACAACCACATAATTAGTGATTAGTGCCCATCAGAAATTCTTTTACAAAATCCATATCTAACACCAAAAATTTAATTCCCTTCAAAATGGTCAGTTTAGATATGAGAGCCTTATCCTTGTTTTAAAATTAAGATTACTATTAGGAAAATAGAGAAAACATGTAGGTAATATGTATATGTATTACCAGAAAAATAATTTACCATCTATGTGCAACAATTGAGTACATTTTAAGCATGAATTAATATCTCCAATATCTAATTTTTCCTAACTGCACTGATAAATATGAAGTTTCATTCTGAACCATTGTATACTTTTAGATGTTTCTTGGTGTTAGCATTGTAGTCTGTAATGGTGCCAAAATCTGAGAAAGCTAAATAGGAAATTCATTAATTATGGCCTGTTTACCATTTCATTGTCAACTCGATCATTAAGCTCATCTATCTTGACTATTCTCATTAGCAGAGAGAATGAATCACAAAACAGTTGAAATTATCTGATATATGAAAAGTTCATATCTGTGCCTTTTTCAGAAATAAAAATGCATTGACTTATTGCCATCTAGAATGAAGCTAAGTTTACATTTAAATTAATTATATCACTTTAATTGATTTTCTTCTAGAGCTTCGTTGCTATCTGAATTATTTTTCTGTGAGCACATTTTCTTCAAAAACTTTCACACCTGTGATTCATTTTTTTAGTAAACTGTGTTAACAGACATGTTTACTTGAATTCAATTGCATTTTAGTGTGACTACACTGAACCAGTATAAACTTAACCTTTGCTTCATGTTATTAAGTATATTAGCCTACACAGCATCCTTTTGGAAAGAAGTCATCTGCAAATGAGTTTTTCTTGTGACTCCTAATCTATTGAGTGGAACATTTTAATGTTATTTTTGTCACACATTTCCTTTGTTGTCAGCTTCTTAAGGAGATCATGTGGAAAGAAAAGGAAAATATGCTTTTTACATAATTGTCTTATGGACCTGATTTCAGATTATGACTTAGTGAGTCATAACTGTACATTATGTACATTAACTGTACATTAAATTCTATAAATGGCTAGAGAGAGAAGCAATATTTTTGCTCTAGGAAGTACCCTCTGTCTATATTTAAGTGTAAACACCCTTTTCTCCAAAACTACGTATCTTGGGATTCTTTCTTTTTTTTAATCCATTGAACTCATACAGCCAAGTGATGTTCAGCTCTCGGGAGAGTCTAAAGACAATTAGTGAGCACAAGAATAAGTAGTTCACTTAGGAATTATTAGATATGGAACTTCTCAGGTTTATCTTTCACAGTGTCTTGCAATAAAACAAGACAAATAAAAGACTCCTTCCCTGCAGAACCTAGATCTGGGAGAAGCACCCATGTATAGTAGTGATTACAAAACCAATCAATTGCTGTTACTATGAGCTGCCTAAGGGAGGAACATCATGACATTATGCTTCATATGCAAATTTATTATAATAAAAGATTGTAAGTTTCTACTGAATGTAGAAACTTTTTAGATAGTAACAAAAGGATACATAAAAGTGAAATCAAATTGGAGCGAATAATGGTAGCAAGGTGGGAGGAATCATAGATCATTGAAAGATACAAGTAGGAAGAAAGTATGATCTCCTTAAGAAGGTGACAACAAAGGAAACGTGTGACAAAAAATAACATTAAAATGTTCCCCTCAATAGATTAAGAATGACAAGAAAAACTCATTTGCAGATGACTCTATAGACTTTGCCAAATGAAATAATTCCTGAGTGAAACATTTTTATGTTTTTTAAAAGAGGATCTAATTAAAGAAATGAAAGACTGATGACAATCGAGATATTGATTGGATCTTCCATATATGAACAAATAAAATTATTTTCCTTAGTGCATGTTGTTGGAGGTAATTTATAGCTATAATTCTTTCTTTCTAATTTCATTGTATCAATTTTGCCATGCGTACATACTGAATATTTAAGTTTTCCCAGTCTATTGAAGATGTTATACATCCCCGAATATTGACATCATCCACCTCTTAATTGCCCCGTTAATATAGATTGCTCTTATTGGTTCCTTAATGTGTCCCTAGTCAAAGATTATTTTATACATAATGCACCTGAATTTGTCAATATCTTTCCTGTATCCCTATGAGATTCAGGAAAACCTAATGCCCAGGGAGCAGTCATTGGCTAAGAAACAGTTCTATGAAAAGATGCTATAAAACAAACATTCTCATTTTCAGGCAAATTTGTTAAAATCAAATTTCATAAACTGAGTGTCTATGGAGAGTTTGCTGTGGTTTTCAGTTATATGATACAGCTTGATAATGAAGTAGACAAAATAAGAAACGAAATGATTTCAGGGTACATAGTGTTATAGGATGAGCAAATAATAGAAAATAGTTACATGAAAGTATACAACAAGTATAATTTCAATTATCTTAGGTGTTGCTTTAAGAGCTTAATGCTATTAGATCACATCTGTTTAGGCAAAACATAGTATTGAAACAATAATTTTAAGATGGTGATTGATGTCTAACAAGTGCATTGAATATTCTTAAATTTTGAGGTTATCTGTGATTCAACTATAGTGAGCATTCATATACTTGATGGCACAAAACAAAGTATTCAAGGAGGCTTGCACTGTGTTTGGCTCGTCTGTAGCACTGACCAAAAAGCTGAAACAAAATTTAAAAAATGGCATTATCCATATAATTCTTCTGGAAACTATAGAGTATAAATTCAGCCAATACACCTGGTTTACAAGAGTGGTTTTCTTGCAAAAACTCATTTTTTTCACCACTCAGTTATTACTAAAGTCAGTGGTACTTAACTCCGAGGACCTGGCACCAACAGATCCTCTGAAACTAAGGTAATATCTAAGAACTTAATGAATTGTGTTGTGATGCATTCTTATGAGACTTTTTATACTTTCCTGTATTTATAGTGTTTCTCACCTCAAGGTAATTTATTCTCACTCTATTAGGACATTTGAATGATGAGGTCAGAATTGTCCATGTTCTTTAGATATTTCTATTCCTGCGTATATCCATTTATACGAATAGTAACCCTAGGCTAAATTCTTCATTTGCTATGTTCTTTCATAAAAAATCATGTCAAAATATTTTTGCTGATATTTTATTTACACATAAAAAGGCTGTGTACATATAAATATAATTATAAACTTTACATATTTTGTTGTTTCAAATTCTCAATGAAGAGTTCATGCAATAATTACGTCAGTTACACTTTAAGTGGCATGTCACACGAAACTTACATTGAGAGAAATTCTACTCATCAAATACATACGAAAAACGTTGCAAATACTGAGTCAATCCTTATTTTGAGATTCTACTTCTAGTGAGAGTGTTGGCCTCCTCAACTCCTGGAGATGAGGACCAGAATGATGGTATTATATTAAAATAAAGTAGTCCAACATTGGAAACTGAATACAAATAAATTATTTAAATATAACAAGCAAATAGTTTGTAAATTAATTTTGAACATACAATGCATAGTTTATATCTGCTAGCTCCATGAACAGCAAAATTTAAGTATTACATTATTTAATTGATAAGGATTTGAGAATAGCAAATATAAAATATTCTTGTCTCTCTGGACAGGGAAAACAGTCCTAAAACAAACATTGGTAAGTACTCTGCACTTACTCTTCTTATCGTCCAGCAAAAATATGATACTAAATGTAAACAAATTATTCTTCTCCACATAATCTTCTCCAAATCTTAACACAGGAGATTGACATTACCTATTATTCTGGATCAATTTCCTCAATATAAGTCATGCCATGTAAACTGTTATGCCTGTTTCATATTCATTATTATTATTATAATTAGCAATGCTAAAATATTGACAAAATCTTTACCTAAGTCGATTTTGCATTTGCAATTGGGATTTATACTATCCCTGGTGTTATGCTTAGGGCTGTCTTTTACTTCTACTTGATCAAGAGAAATCAAGATAATACTGACTTACATTAAATAAAATGGGTACTTGCAGTTTATCATCCACACATGGAATAGTGTTAATAGCAGTTATTTATTCAATGTTTCTAGTTAAAGAAAATTAAATGATAATCAGATTAGCCTACTGATCTCTTCTTTCCAATTCATATACCACTGTTGTCAGAGTGACTTGTGAGTCTAACTGGCAATACTAACCATAATGAAGAGTAAGTCCCATCCCCAACACTTGGTAACCAACACAAAGTGAGCACAATGCTATTTTTTTCTTTTTTAATGTATGTTTTTTATTTAAATTAGAAACATGCATGCTTCAAATGTCTATCCCGGCTCCCCCCTTCTCCCTCCAACAGTCCCAACCCCACCTTTCCACCCCCAGCCCAATCTCCACATCATTCCCAAAGGAGGGTAAGGCCCTCCTTGGGGGATCTCCTGAGTCTGTCATTTCATCCAGGGCAGGACCTAGGCCCTTCCCCATATGTCCAGGCTGAAGAGCATTGCTCCATGTGGAATGGGCTCCCAAAGTTCATTTGTATGCCACGGTGAACACTAATCAACTACCCAAAGCCCCAGAGATTTCTGAGGCCTCCTCACTGACACTACATTCATGGAGTCTGGATCTGTTTTGTTGGCTTCTTAGTCAACAGTCTGGGGTTCAAGAGGTCTCCCTTGTCCAGTCAGCTGTCTTTGTGGGTTTCACCAGCATGGTCTTGACTTCCTTTCTCATCACTCCTCAAACTCTGTTACTGGGTTCCAGTGGTTGAGTTCAGTGTTTAGTTGTGAGTATCTGTCTCTGCTTCCATCAGTCACAGGATGAAGGTTCCAGGATGTCACATAAGGTAGTCACCAACCTTATCATCAGGTAGGGGCTTAATGTAGTCTTTCCTCTATTTCTTAGTTTTCCAGTTGGTGTTATTCTTGTATATCTCTGGGAATCTCACCAGTGTCAGCTCTTTCCTCAAAGCTATATAATGACTCCAACTATTATGGTATCTCTCATCTATTCTTACCCTGACTCAGCCTTCCTGCTCCCCCATGCCTTCTTCTACCTTCCTCTTATCCCCCCCTCTTTTTTCTGGTTCCCTCTCTTCTCCCCTCTTGTTGCCAATCTGCTCAGGAAGTCTTGCCTCTTTCCACTTTTCTGGGGTATAATGCATACCTCTTGGGAACCTCCTTGTTTCCCAGACTCACTGGCCCTGGGATTGTAGGCTGAATGTTATTTTCATAGACTTTTTGTCAGACAATACTTTGTTTGGGCATTTTCTCTTCTACTTATCTTTGTTTATATATTATTGTTTCCAAAATTGTGTTCATAAATTTTTGTTAACTTGTTTGTTGTTTTGGGGGTGTGTTTGTTTGTGTGGGGTTCATGATGTTAGGTCATGTGAAAGTAAGGAAATCTGGGAAGAGTTGTAGGAGGGGAAGCCATGTTAAATTTTTCTGTTTAAAAAAATAGCATCATTTAATGTAGCCTCTCCACTATTGCTCATTATTAGCTGGGGTCACACTTGTAGATCTCTGAATGTTTCTCAAGTGCCAGATTTCTCTTTAAACCTATAATGCTTCCATCTACTATAGTATCTCTTTTCTTGCTCTCCTCTTTTCTTCACCTGACTTGGTCTTCCTGCTCTCTCCTGTCCTCCTCACCCCTCCTCCTCTCCCCTTCTCTTTCTTCTAACTCCCTCTTCCCTAACCAATGTTCCAAATTAGCATGGGAAATCTTTTCCCTTTCCCCTTCTCCAGGGGACCATGTATGTCTGTCTCTCTTAGAATCCTCCTTGTTTCCTAGCTTCTCTGGTGCTGTGGATTGTAGGCTGGTACTCCTTTGCTCAATGTCTAAAATCCATATATGAGTGAGAACATACCATTTTTGTCTTTTTGTGACTGGGTTACCTCACTCAGGCTGGTTTCCTCTAGTTCCATCCATTTGCCTGAAAATTTAAAGATTCCATTGCTTTTATTTCCATTGAGTAGTACTCCATTGTGCAAATGTACCACAATTTCTCCATCCATTCTTCAGTTGAGGGACATCTAGTTTGTTTCCAGGTTCTGGCTATTACAAATAATGCTGCTATCAACATTGTTGAACAGAGGTCCTTGTTGTATGAATGTGCAACTTATTGGTATATGCCTAAGAGTGGGAATGCTGGATCTTGTGGTAGACTGATTTCCATTTTCTTGAGGAACCACCATACTGATTTCCAAAGAGACTGTATGAATTTGAAAAAAAATACCAACATTAAATAATAATGAGACATTAGGCTCAAACAAAGCTAATTTCTAAACAGATTTTGAGAACAAAGAACTTTTATGACTATTTATTAGCAATATATAATAATACATTCTTTTTGTAAAGAAATCAGTACATAGTTACCACTGTTTTAACTTAGTCTGTAGTGAGGCTTGGTCGGGTGTTTCCACTGAGGTACAAATGCCATAGTGTTGTATATTTCAATCAAAGCTACAACCTACTGGCTATCTCTCACTCAGCTTTAATGACCACATTAGCAGAATACATGAAATTAGGTAATTTTTCCTTTAGTGTTTTATATGAGATTGAAAGGAAAACAAATGGTATGTAGAGTAATAAATAAGCTACTTTAAATTGTTATCTTTATCACAGATTTTTAAAATTTCCTGAGGTAGAAAAGAAAAGGGAAAATCAAAATGCAATCCCTGGTCAGTGTTGTGGTCTCCTGTTCATGTGTAGAAGACTCTTAGCATAGCATTGATTGTGGATCACACTGGACGCACATAGATGGATACTGGCTGAATTTTGTAGGCAGATAAAGCTTGGTAGATTTAAGACACGATTTGGTGTCTTTTTATATTCAACCAGAACTGTGTGTATTAGAACTCTAGAAACTATGTTCCTTATGAACAGTTATCTAGGGCTTGATGTCAATGACATAAGCTGCAAGTTGTCTGACTTGACCAACAGTAAGTGAAACACTATTTTCAACGGAGTATTAAGCTTTGTCAATTTATACTGCCTATACCCTGTTATAACTCATAAGTTTGCTTTTATATTGTAGGCAGAAAAATATGCTTACTCCTTATTCAGAATTCCGCCAGAGAGTTGAATGTCAACTACTGCGTGCTGCCAACTACTCTACATTGCAAATATCTCAGATCTCTTACACGTTTCATTTGGGCTTTTGTCTTAAAAGAATTTTGCAGCCAAATCATTAAAGTTACTGAATTCCCAACTGATTTCCAGATACCAAACTTCTTTTTTTTCTAATTACAGACTTTTGTAAACTGGACATCAAGAAAAGGTTAATTGGGATAGCAAAATAATTTTGGAAAGCAGTGACTTTAAATATATATAATGATAGTAAAAAAACCTGAACAAAAAATAATGCCAATGATAGTGCCATGCCCAATCAGAAATAGAAGAAAAAATAATGTAGTGACACTGAAACTGAAACACAGATCAATGTATCTAGATAGGAAATTCATATTTGACTATGTTAAATTATAACCATCTAAAGTTTTTCAAATGGTGAGTATTCCTTAGATTATTATTATGTTCCTTGTTGGGAAGTACACTTAGGTATTTTACAATATGACAGCGTAAGTTGAATATACATTTTCAAATGTATTTATAAAACAAGATGGAAACATCTAACTGTTGTCGTTTTTATGATGACAAAATAAGTAACCATAGTAAAACCAATCAGTGTTCTTGACGTGAAGGGGCTCATTTGATTTATACTAAGGCAGGTTGGGAATTTCCCTCTCTCACTGTTTGGATGGAGCTATTCCATGCTCCAGGATTGCCTAGCAATATAGTCAGATCGCTCTCTATTTTTTCTAATGATTTGAAATGCTTTTACTGCAATTGTAGATTTTTTTGCCAAAAAGTTCCTGGTGTGTGTGTGAGTGTGTGTGTGTGTGTGTGTGTGTGTGTGTGAGTGTGTGTGTATGTTTGAGTGTGTGTGTGCACTCACATACAATACTCTGTCTAGATTAAAATCATTGTCTACTTAAAATCTGAAATGATAATTTCACATTATTATTTTTACAAAAGCTATGTATGCACAAAACTCAGATTTTTACTGATGCTGGTATAAGAGAGTGGTTAAATTTTCTCTCATTTTCTTCTTCTGTATAGGTAATTGTGGTGTTATACTTAGCAGATATATAATACTCCAGAAAATTACTTTCAAAGACATACACTGTTGCATAATTTGCTCACTTCTATAATTTTATATGCCTGTTACGCAAATAATTTATATACATTTAAAAAATAGTTATTTTACAATACGAAGCAGTTTTTTGTCTGAAATAACTACACATTGTTTTTCTTACATCCAGAAATGTCCTATAGAAGTTTAGCAATTAAGTCAAATCAGATGCTCCACTTCAAGTGTAAAGAGCTGCCATAATATTATAAACCTTTCTCTTTGCTTCTATTTAGAAGCCCCTAAGCACTAGAGAAAACTAATTACTACTGCTCAGTGTACTATAATCATCCTGTATACAGACTCTGTACAGAATAACACAATAAAATCAATCTCTAATATATATAAGGGATGTGTTAATAAAGAAAGCAAATAAAGCTTTCTATAGTCTTATCCTTTATATTTTAGTAAATCTGAATTAGTAAATATTAAGTTTAGTTCAATAGGGATTGATTAATTTAATTTTGTATTCTTGACAGCTAAAATATTAAAACTGAATTCAATTTTATATAGTTCATTATCTCTATTGAAATTCCTTGAATAAAGGCATATAATTAGAAAATGTCTCATTTAATATCTTCAATTTAGTCTATATACTACACTGGTGATAGTGATATGTTAAGGAAATATCAAGAAATGTTATTTATTTTTGTTTTGGGTTTTTTTCAAGTTTGAATGCGTGTTTGCTACATTTTGTTTTAAGTCAAGGAATTGCCATATAATACAATCTTGTCTTGAATTTTTGATTCACCCATCTCAACCTCATAGTTGTTAGGACTATAGCTGTTATTCTCTCTTCGTTGACTAAGCAAAATGACTATTGCTCGGTTTCTGTGCCTGATAAGAAAAGAACAACAAAAAAGCCACGTTGTTTCTTAAACTCCACTGTAGTAAACCTAATGGTTCCCAGGGTTGTAGTTTAATATTTTTTAATATCCTAATCCTATTTAGAACCCTACAGAGAATCAATACTTTCTTCATGGAAGAGCCTATTCAAACTGTTTAAACTCATGGACTTGAAAATTTAATATTGTCACCTTTCCCTGCTTAAATTATTTTTGTTCGCGTTTTTGGCTGGCATGGGATACAACAAAATTACAACTATTCAAAGCATTTGTATGCAATAATATTTGCTTATAAGAAGATACTAGGAACTAAGAAAGAGTTTTCTGTGGTCAGAACTTTATTGTCATGGCAGGTGAAGCTCTGAACCCTGAGGAGCTTTGGTTGATCTCTGTAGGTCTGTGCTGTCAAGGAAAGGTATGTAGAAACAGACACTCCTACTGGCCACATCTGGATTTCTAACACTTCATCCTCCTAATTGAAATGTGATATTTCAAAGAATAATTCATTTGAAGATAGGTCAACAAAGTCACAGAGAGTTCTGAAATAATTCATTTTTGTGGCACTAACAGCAAATAAAATTCGGCTTCTAATTCCTAGTCTGTTAATTCCACTTATCTTCTCTCGTGGTTTTTCTAACCTCATATATTTGTACCCTTCTTTCTGGAAAATATTTGTTCTCTTTTCATAGTTTCATTACTTATTAAAGAATAAAATCTCTTGCATATAAAACATGAAAGACTGTCACATCTTTGGGTAATAGAAGTAAGATAAATATTTTCTTTGTCTACTGTCCAAATGTGCTATTGAAGAATAGGCGGATTGTGCTATAGGGTTTGTATGTGTGTGTGCATTCATGTAAGTGTGAACATGACTGTATGCTGTGTGTTCCCTGATCATAATGAAAACTGAACACAAGTAGCCTTTCATTGAACATAATCTCGTTATTCCTTTCAGATCCTTGTCTGATTTTTATCTCATTTCATGTTTTAAATCATGCTGATATTTAGTAAATCAATACACATACTTATAACACATACACTGTAGTTTATGTCAGAATTTGTCTTTAATGTTATACATTATCTGGATCTAAACAAATGTAATAGTATATTAAAATTAACTATGGGATAAATGCTGAGGGATGTATGTTAAGTGATTTTTCAATTATGAAAAATAACATAATGAGCCTGTAAAAATTATTCAAATGGGTTTTTAATGTTTAACCTGGCCGCTCGATGGATGTAAAAGACATGGCAATCACAAGAAATGTGAGGTTATTTGAGTTGTAAAAGCACACTGCTTAAATAAATTTATACATTTAAATAAAATATGAATGCTCTATTGCAATGATAGAAATTTTTAAAAAGTAGTAGATATGTAAAATAGTAAGAGAAGTAGTTTGTTATCATTACTTTATTATATGTCGCATGAAATTATTTATACTGTACTTCAGTATCAGTCATAGTACAGTGGATTTTTTTCATGCCATCATCACTACAAAAACGTGAGTAATTCCTACAATGATGCTGCAGTAGCTATATGCCACTGGGTAATACGTACTTTTCATATAATTTATAATCTTTTAGAGTCACTGTCATGTATGCAATTTTAAAAGGACATATAAGCTTATGATTTCATAATTTGATAACTATTGTCATAGAGTGGGTTTTTACTCTCTTACCAACCATCTGGTTTATCTATTTTTTTCTGGATATTAATTTTCACAATAAATTGTGAAACTTAACATTGAAATGCTTCCTAACATAAATTATTGTTGTCTTAGTCCAGTGGCATCTTTAAAGGACAGGCAGAACATTTTAAATTACTTCATAGTGACATAATATATGGTTTTTACTATTTCTGAAACAATATCAGTTTTCAAGCAGCAACATGTTCAAATATATCTCACTTTATTCTCAATTGCAATGTACGGGGTTCAAAGCTAAAATTTAGTTTTACAATAGGAGCAATTTCCTGTAGGTTCTTTAGAGCTTGTATAATTATTTAGTAAATGAACAGATGAGCTGTGACTTATTTTGTGAAGTATTTTTCCAAGTTTCAAATGTATTTAGAAAACTCAGTATTATATTAAAAATGCACAATGTTTACATTGACACTGTGATACTCTCTAGAGACTGACAGAATACCATTTTTAGTAAGGTCTAAAAATTTGTATTTAAGATTTTTCCATATTTTCTGAAATGATATATTTCTATTTAATATCTATTCACCATTTTGTTGATATTCCAAAATACAAAAATTGGAATAACTTAGTGTCATCATCTGAAATGAGGTATGGACTTATTCCTAATATGAAAGTAATTCTCTTCAGAAAAGAAATGAGGATGGTGTAGTAATTCATAACAGATTTATTTCGTATGCCTTCCTGCTCAGAATTAAAAGTTATAAAATACTGGTTGGGCATAATTTAAAATATACTCTTCCTTTTTCTCTATTTTTTGAAGGTAGCATTTTGAATGCATTTCAGTATAACGTGTCTAACAATAATTAAACTATTTAGTTAGAACTCCTTTAACATACCTTATGCAAATTTTAACAGTTGATTCTCTTATTTACAATATCCTGGCAGCAAAATTGTAAAGCACAAATGGAAGAAATTTAACAGTCTGATTCTCAATAAAAATTAGCATCCCCTACTCTTGTATATTAATACAGGTTATATTACTCTGAGCTCTAGTAAATGTGGATTGGTGTTTGCCTGTGACAAAAGGAGCAATGGCCAAGATGTCTCCCAGTTAATTTGCAAGTATGAAGGAGTTATTCTGCTTTGGTTGCTTTGTGGTGACTATCACCCTCCTTACAGTTATTAAATAGTGTATGATTCATTTTATATGATAATATAGTGAATGAGATTATAGAGATTTTAACCCAATGACTTTTCCATGTACTTATATATTTCAGCTACTGGGACCACAGGCACAATTCTCCTGACGTGGCGATGAAAAAGTTTAAAAAATAAACTTGAAGCTTCAGAAATCATCCTCATTTAATGACAAGCAAAATCCTTATATGAATCAAATTCATATCAATATTCTATTTGTGATAGAGCAGTCATAGACACATTTTCAAATACTGCAAAATTGAGGCTCCTATTTCTGGGATAATATTTAATTATGTTAGTTACTTTCCATATTGCTGTGGCAATGTACTTGATACAAGTGACTGAAGGGAGAAAAGATTTTCCTTGGATTGTTATTAGAAAGGGTATTTTGAACAAGACAAGGAAGTCACAGAATTGTGGCATGATATATGGCATCAGAAGCATGAGGCAGTGGTCTTTCATATTATAATAGACCCAGAAGCAGAGAAAAAAGACTGGAAACAGTGATGAGTATTACTTGAAAGACTACTCTCCTTTTCCTAACTCAATCAAGGATATTCCCCATTTCCCAATGGTAATAAAGCGTTCACAACAGCACCTCAAACTGGGGACTGATCATTCAAGGTAGTGGCCTGTCAGTGACAGTTTAGATTCAAGTCAAAACAATAACTTATATAAAATATGTAAATAAATAATATGTTGGTTGAGATATTTAACCACTCATTGGATTTCTATCATGTACTACCACAGTGTGTTAGACATCAACCAATCACTTCCAACAATCTGTCTCTATTTTGGGGGGAAAATTAATGGAAGACTTAGTGCTATGAAACTGACATATATTTCTACCTTGATCTCATCAGTAGCACTTATCATCCATTGGTCATAACTCTCATCTCTCTGTTATTACTTTTCTTTGAAAATTCTTAATTATAAGGTCAATAAAGAACAAGAATTAATCACACCCTCCTACTTTTATCATGAAGTGATGACTGGAAAATGTTTGATCATGGTACTTCTCAAAGTATGAATCTTATGTGTAGCATAAGCAATCAGAAAAATCATCATTTAGTCTTTTCTCCATTAAGGCAGGGTCCTTTACAATTGTTTGTATTTACTGAAGAACACATTTCTCTAGGCTGTCATGTCTTACACTTTAAAGCTGGCTGTTGAGCCAAAGGGAAGATTTCAAGGTGCTCATAGAAAATCTCCTAGAATGAAAAACAGGCTTTTAGGATACCTTGGAAAAGATAACTAGCCATTTCCCATATACAGATTTCAAGTACTACGAATGAATATGTGCACTTGAGTGGTCAAGATCACTAGACAATGAAGTGATTGAAGAGGCAAATTTACTTCGTTGGCAAATATTTCTCTATGGTCTCCAAACAGTAAAACTTGTGAATATGCTCCAAACAAGCAGTTATATATAGACAATGAACATTTTTTCTCAAAGGAGGTGGCGTTAAATGGTGTCCTTTACTTCTAGCCACTCTGAAAGCCATTCTGAAAAGCACTCAACATACACTTCAATTGGCAAGTCTTCACATGCCCCTGCTGCTAGGAGAACAAAATCAACTCCTATAAACGCCTTTTTAACATTTTAGTTCATTTTGCCTCATATATGGTTTTTAGAATTATTTACTTTGTAATTACATCATTACTTCTCCCTCCAAGTTTTTCCATATACCCCTTCTTCCTTTCTTTCAAATTCATAGCTGTTTTTCATTAATTGTTGTTATACATATGTACATATATTCATCTATATATTTATATCATATCCATATATATTATCTATATATCTATATCTGTATCTATATATCTAACCTGCTCAGTTTATGTGTTGTTACTTGAATGTATATGTTTACATGGCTGACCATTTGGTATTGGATATCCAATTGGTGTGCTATTCCCTTAAGACGACTATTTCTTCCCTGTCTCAGTATTACTTAGATGCCTATAGTTCTTTGTATGACTGAGGCCTTAAGGGGTCCCCTGTCATCCATTTGGCTTACCCATTTTTGTTCTTGTTCAGCTCATGTTTAGGCAGTTATTTTGGTGAGACTTTATGAAAGTAGCTCTGGCATTCCTAGGAGTTAAAATGTAAGAGAAACTTTTTGAACACTCTTCCTACTCCCTTTCCCATATTATTCCCTTAGCCTTAGGTGCAGGAGTTGCGCTGTGATTGTATCCATTAGGACTGGCATCTGCAATTCTGTACGTTGATTTTTGTGCATTTTGTAGTGGTCTTTATTGCTAAAAGAAGTTAGAAATAGAGTAGAGGGTAAAAGAAAAGTAAAGGTGTCCTTAAAATTATTAAGGACTCATTCTTTTAAATATCTATCCCAAAGTCCTATAATATGTGTAAGTCTATGTATGTTTGTGTAGTTTAAATGAGATTTGCTAAATCTGGGCTAACAAGGCTCACCCCTAGAGAAAAGATGAGCTAGTAAACCACGAATGTGTAGCCTCTTTTCAATGGTTGGTCACTGTTGTCCAAGAGACTCTTAACACATTACAGGGTATTGCTATGACTGTATTTTTCTATTCCCTCAGAGGTGGAAGGTAAGTCCCTGTTATTGAAGACATCATGCAGTATAGAGTAGCAACAGGTCCCTGAGCTAGAATTGATTTGAAAGCCTCCTCCCTATGGACTAACTTTCAAGGTAACAAAATTTACCATTTTTCTTCCAAAGAGGGAAAAAACAAACAGTCCTAAGCCAGTTATGAAGCCTGAGACACACAATGTCCAGCCTGGCATAGTGACCCTTTGTATGTTTTTGTGTACACATGCCTTTGTGGTAAACAAGTTCTCTAGAATTAGATTAAAGACATGCTTACAGAGGAAAATTATTCCTGGTACTGGAAATCTAACCAACTACCTGAGGCTAGATCTTGGAAGAGAAGCTACAATCACCATTTTATTAAAACAGTAAAATTTCTAACTACATTTAAATATTTGGCCTTTTACCCACAGATAAGTGTAGTCCCTCATCATCAAGAAAGCTCATAATTAGCATAATTGCAGAGATGTTTTTCAGAGTGTCAATGCCAGTAAAATTTGAAGTTCTGTGTTTTATAAAATTTTCAGATGCTAGTATTTAAATGCATAATTTGAGCAAAGACACATGCACACAGTAAGGGCACTACCATAGTTGCTTCAACCATGTGAGAGCACAAAAATTCTTCAAGGTTGATGAAATTGACAGAACTTTTTAAAATAAATGTAACATCGCTTCATAGCAGTAGGATAAAATCTTATTCAAAGCCTTCCCAACACTGTGTTTGTAGTCACCTCTGGGCAGCAAGCATACCAGCAGTGCAATCCGTGATGTGCTTGTTTCTGTTCTCTCTCTTTGTGCATATGTTCATTAAATGCTATCCCTGAAAGGCAATCACATGAATTTTATCTTTATCTCTTTGTTAAGTATCTTCTGTGATTCACCACAGGTCTTACCTTCCCTAAAAAGTCTCCTTTCAACTTTGAAGATTCAAGAGATGACCTTATTTAGTGTTGCTGACATATGCTTAGTAAAATTTGACTGTTGTTCCATTTTTATTTTGAGCAAATACTGTATACTCATTTCCCATACTACACTGAACTCAACCCTCCTTCATTAAGTTCCAGAGTTGTAAGCATTATTTTTGAGACAGGTTCTACCCTTTAAGGAGGTTAGCCAAGAGTTCACAAGATAAATATTACAGATAGCCTTGACCCCACCTAGAGCTGGTAATACAGATATGAGTCCGCATTCTTGTATGTTATTGATCTTCATAATTTGAGCTTTAATTCTTCAATTTTCTTTGTCTGTTAATGTTGATATTTTAAATGACACAATTTGTTTTTTATGGTTTCTTTTATGATGCCTAGTAGCTATCCTATTTGTCAAAAAATGCCCTTAAATGAGCAAGTGGAGAACATAAGATATTTTCCTTTTATCAAAAATAGAACTTATTCTCTCATATTCTGATTATAGTTTGCCCTTCCTCTATTTTTCCTAGTTCCTCCAAACCTGCCTTCCCATGCAGATCGACACTCAATTGTCTCTCATTAGAAATCAAAAGGACTTCAAAATTATATATTTCTTAATACAAGATATTTAAAATATAACAAGTGGTCAAAACAAGAATGTTTTCAGTCATCTACAGTTTGAATATTGAAGTTGCCAGACATTTTATCTCAAGGATAGAAAGTTTTAGATCTTGGCATCTGAATATAGCTTAAGTTTATCATGGTTCGTTCATTGGTAGATTTGAAGTCAAATGTGTTTCAAAATACAAATGCAATAACCTAGTTCTGGAAACTTAACATAGCTTTTTATTTTTTTGTTTTTTTTTTTTGGCTGAAAAGAAAAAATAGAAATCACTACTTCATCTGTAATTCCTAAAAATTAAACTTGTGAGAAACTTTAGTTCAGAGTTTCCTTTTGTTGTAAATTTAAGAAGTCTTTTATCTGATGACCTCATTAGTAAAATGTACACCATTTGCCAGGCAGAGATGGCATTCACCTTTAATCCCAGGCAGAGGCAGATAGATCTCTTTGAGTTCAAAGCCAGCTTGTTCAATAGGGTGAGGTTCAGAACTGCCAGAGATAAACAGAGAAACTATGTCTCACAAATACAAAAACTAAAGTCCAAACTATAACAAAAAATACATCATTGAACAGAGAACAGCAAACAATCACTCTATGATTACTTTCAGAACAATCAAGGCTGGAAGTTTGTTACTTGTTTAATGAAGCCAATGCTGCCTTGACAGTAAAATTTTGATAAATCATCTCATGCAAATTACAGACCAGCATCCTACTGTTCTAATAGTGTCAATAAAATACACAAATTGAATACATTAAAAAATGAAAAAACAATAACAATGAGTCAATGGTGGTTGTATTTGTCCATGAACACAGGGTTAATTTAACACACCATAGCCTTTTAACTTATCTTACTTTAATAAGACATATGACAATTTCAATATCATTCTATTTTCCATGAACACAGGGTTAATTTAACACACCATCACCTTTTAACGTATCTTACTTAAATAAGACATATGACCAGTTCAATAAAGAACTAGAATGCCCCAATGTGGGGTAATGCTGTTGTACACTGTAAAGATTTGTCACTCATATTGGTTTAATAAAATACTGATTGGGCAGTAGCCAAGAAGGAACAGTAGGTAGGGCTACCAGATTAGGAAAATTCTGGGAAAAGGAAGGCATAGAGTGAGTCTTCATACAGATGCAGAAGAAGCAAGATGAGAATGCCTTACTGAGAAAAGGTACCAAGGCTTGTGGCTAAATATAGATAAGGATTATGGGTTAGTTAACATTATAGGAGTGTGTTAGAGCTGTTTGTCTTGCAGAATTGTATGATATACCTGCAATATGCTTTATTTTATAATATTTAAAAAACTGGAGACATGTTGGAGCATTGTCAGTTTTTTTGTGTGTGTAGATATACCCATAGTAGTAATTACATATAAAAGGTGTAACAGAATCAGACTTTTCAGTGCTCAGAGCAGTTGCCCATTGAAATCCTGAATATTTGTCTATTATATGGTGTATGTATTTTAATTTTCTAAATTATGCAAAGTGAAACACACACACATGAGTGTGTTATTAATAAGTCTGAGCAATAGACCAAACAATTTATAATTGATACAAGCCTCTGTGTGTTTATTTGGGACTGAATGGCTACAGGACAAGGCAGGGAAGGACAGAAAATTCTGTCTACAAAAATGTTTATATATGACAATGAACAGGAATTGCTATAAGTAGATGAGCTGTTCATTATCAAGAAAAACGACGTGAATTAAAAACCCATGGATTACATCAAATTTCAAATGAAATCTGCCTTACTTCTTCCTAACTCTGGATGGAATATGGTAAAATCCTTAAATTGAGATTTTCATTTAATATATTATTTGGTAATATAAATTATTAAATGACTAGTATCTGAAGCAGACATTAATCTCAAATTGTCACACTAACAATCGAAGTCTTCATAAAAGTATAATCCCTAGTGACAAGAAGCCCATTTCTGACTTTTTTAGACCATAGTGAGGATCATCTAAAATGAGAAATGAGAAATGACTGAGACTGGCAGAATTCTATTGTATCTTTATTAAAGTGGTGATCAAAAGGTGTACCTGTTTGTCAAAACTCATAGATATGTGTGCTTAAAGTGAATACAATTCATCATAGTCCAATTATGCAGAATGCTTATCTTTAAAAAAGTGCATTGCCATGGTACGAATGAACTTTGGGAGCCCATTCCACATGGAAGAATGGTCTCTCAGCCTGGGCATATGGGGAAGGGTGTAGGTCCTGCCTGGATGTAATGACAAACTCTGGAGTTCCCCCCTCCCCAAGGAGGGCCTCACCCTCCCTGGGGAATGATGTGGGATTAGGTAGGAGCCTGGGGGACTTGTGGAGGGACAAGGTAGGAGGTGTGGGAGAGGGAGCTGGGATTGACATGTGAAGCATGAATGTTTCTAATTTAAATAAAAGCATATATTGAGGGAAAAAAAGCACATCGTGTTTATAGTACGGCATATATAGACTTATAAAGCACTGAAATTAATAGCAAGTTACACTTCAAAGTCAGCAACTATTTCATTTTCTTTTTTGCTTTTTTCAAGACAAGGCTTTTCTGTGTAGCTTTGGAGAGTATCCTGGCACTCGCTGTACAGTCCAGGCTGGCCTCAAACTCACAGAGGTCTGCCTGCCTCTGCCTCCCGAGTGCTGGGATTAAAGGTGTGCGCCACCAACAAGCAGCCAGCAGCTATTTCTTAAACACTAAAGATTTAACTGCTGTGAAATTTTCCAGTATGTATGTTATCTTACATACAATATTTGCACTATTTTCTTCATTTTAATAGCAACATCCACATTAAAAAATAATTACTTTCTTCATCATAGATGATATAAGCTGTTTACAACAGACTTCCTACCATTGTAGATTATCTAGGATTAGAAACAAAAATTCCCCTTTTAACATAAAATAAACCTCCTGCCTACTAGCTCTACTAGAAAATGTCAGAAAGAATCACAATACTTTGATTCATTTTATTATCATAGATGTTATCGCTAAATGCTAAACTCTTAGTATCTGTGTTTTCAATATACATTCACATGGCTAAGGACTGTCTTTCATTGAAAAATTATTTTTAAAAACTTGCAAATTGTTGATCTGTTGGCCACACTGCCTGCTTATATGACCTTATACTTAGTTATCCAAGTCAATTTTTTTAGTGTTTTTCTTTATTGAAGTTTTAGTCATTAAGTTTTTGAGTTTCTTACCTTCATTTATTACACTGGAATGAGCATTGCTTCCTATTATTAATTCTTAACCTTTCCCAGATGCCCTCATGGAACATCTCAACCCATATTCAAGTCTCCCGTTCTTTGTGCTCTCATTTCGGGAGATATTATCTTATTTATTGAATCCTAGAAACGCTAGATTGGCTATATTACCATTCTCTGTAACAAAAAAGGTGCTGTGTACTTGCATTTAAAACAATCCTTTTTGCTTTACTTTTTTTTAGCTTAATGTCCTCTTGAAATGAATCACACACATTTAAAACACAGTCTTAGATTACATTAAACAAAAGAAATATAGAAATAAAGTGGCACATTCCCTTAATTTTTATTCTTTTCTGTCCCTACCCCCATTTTTTTGCAGGCATATGGCAAGCCAGTTGGCTTATCAAGCCAAGCTTCACAAGTTACTATGGAACTATTTTTAATTAATTCCTCATGCTAGCTTCCCCAACTTATACCAACAATTTAGGCCTAACAGTTAGAGAAGCATCTGTGTGCCTAGGATAGTAGGAATATGAAGAACACACACACACACACACACACACACACACACACACACACACACCTGATTCTATAGTTTAAATTCCCATTACATTCCAATATTCTTACAAATCAAGACTCATTGCATAGTAAAAGGCAAATCTTTCAGCATGACAGCAGTTAGATGCTCCTGTATGGTGGTACACCTTTGTTTAAGACAACAAGCACTAATGTGAATTTAATATGAATTCTGCCAGTCATTGTGGTACCCTTCTTTAATCCATGCACCCAGGAGGTAGAGGCAAGAAGCTATCTTTGTACTTGAGACCTGTTTGGGCTACATAGGGAGACCAGAATAGTCAGATACTCTCTCAAAAAATTAAATTAATATAAACAAGTATTTTAAAACTTCAAAATTCAATAACAAACACTATACATAGTATATATAATGCTAAATTTAAAAGAAAGATTGTATATACAAAAATCTACATTGTAAAATATAGTGTATCTTGAGATGGCATTAAAGACTGTAAATAAAAATGTAAGGTAATGCCCTGATATTTATTTTCTTTTTAGTATTGAATATCTGCCCTTAATTTTTAAATTTGTTTTATTTATATAATAAAGGTTAGCAAGACATAATTTAAGGGATGATGTTCTGTATTGTACAAGACACAAGTCTACTTCTGCTTTCTCATTTGTTAGTAAAACATCTAAACATTTTAAACTGAGACTTCATTCTACTGAATGATAACAATTTTATTGTAGCTTTTCTCTCATGGAAATGTAAAGATGAATGTGAAATTTCTTCTTGATGAATTCATACCTTGGAATAAGTAGGAAATATAACCAACATAAAAGATATTAATTCACTGAATTATTTCAATAATATATTACATTTATGATAAAAATTCTGCAAAATTACTTTTATTCCACATTACAAATAAATAAAACTGTATTGATATATACATTGTCTGCTCTGATAGCAAAGGATGTAGAATAGACAATATTCATTATGAGCAGAACATGGCATTGCACACATGTTATCCTTATACCACAGAGTCTAAGGCAAGTGTATATACATATCATAAAGCCACTCTAGTATACAAAGAAATTCTAAAAAACAGAAAATTACCCATGCCATTTTATTGCTGTTCTTCTAATCTAGGTACTATACATTGAGAAACTATTGTAGTTTAGAAAGCAATGTTTTACATAATTATGAATTTACAGTTGATGTGTATATATACAAACTCCATATGTCTATGTGTAACCTTACTTGTGTACAAACACAAGTAATTCTTTAAGAAGCAAAAATAAATAAATAAATGAGAAAAAAAACATTAGAACAGTTAACAATATGAGTTCCCAGAATTGAAGGTTATGGCTCAATGGTAAAGCACTTGCTATACAAATGTGAGGACCAGATTCAATTCTCCAGATTCTGTGTGAAGCTAAATGTAGGTGCAAACATCTGTAAGGCCAGTATTTATGTATGAGGGGGCAAGTGAAGACAGATAAAACCCATATGTAAGCTAGGCTGGTAGAGGCAGCAACAAACAATAGATCCTGTCACCACAACCAGGGGGATATTGGGAGGGGGTTGAGGGGCATGGGAGGAGGGGAGGGAAATGGAGAGGGACCTGGAACTGACTTGTGAAGCAAGCTTGTTTCTAATTTAAATTTAAAAATAAATAATAAAAAAGAAAAAAAAGAGATCCTTTCACAATCAAAGAAGATGATGAGGAGTTATATCTGGGACTATTCTCTGGCCTTCACAAATGAATTGTAGTAAGTGTGTACTCATGTATATGACTGCACAGGCAAGATTACAAAAATGTCCATTGTATGGAAGAGGGATACAGTAGCAAGACAAGTGAAGAGTCCACAGGCAAAACTACTTACTTTACTAGAGAGATTCTTTTTAAAAACTGTATGTCTGATTATATCTGTGTGTGGGTATATGCAAATTAGAGTCATATTTGAGGAAGGCAGCAGGATTGGATCCCCATAGATCTCAAGTTGCAGGCAATTGGCAGCCTTCTGACATGGGTGATAGGAATCAAACTGGAGTTCTCTGCAAGAGCTCTCTACCACTGTCCACACTCTATCGCACTATTTCATAATAAAATTCTCATATACCCTAAATATTCTTCAAGTGTATAATATGAATTTATTTTTTCAATTGGTGGATATAGAATTTGAAAATTTTTGCCATTTTTCTGAAAGTAATAAGGTTTTAATCATTAACAGACAGATAAAATTCCATGAAAGGCACAAAGAATACAGAAAACAACAACAAAACATGGTGCATACATTTTAATTACATGGTAAAATTAAATTTATTTTATCATTTATTTATTTATTTACTTTTTTGAGATGGGGTTTCTCTGTGTAGATTTGGAGCTTGTCCTGGAACTCACTTTTTAGACCAGGCTAGCCTTGAACTCAGAGATCTGCTTGCCTCTGCCTACCCAAGTGTTGAACCTAAAGAAGTTCACCACCACTGCATGGTGGTAAAGTTAAATTTAAATGGAATAACTTAATCGCTTAAATGCATTATAATAATACATACATGAAAAAGCAAAATTGAATGATTTATTTAAAGAAGTTTTTAAATAAACATTTGTTTCATAAATGTAGATGAACTAAGTGCAAAGTAAAATATAAAAGGCTCAAAATCCTCCTGGTTATTTGTTAAATAACAAAATTCTCATGTGTATGACAGCCTCAAGTTCCCCTTGTTTTAACTTATGACTTTATTAAAATTCATGCTAAGCTTCCATATTTGAGCTGTGGTGGTAAACATGTTATGTAAGGGAAGGAAAGACAAATTCTTACATGAAAGTCTTTTAGGCATGTGAAAAATGAAAACTGGGCTGTTCAAAGAGACTTTCAACGGCTTCTTAGCTTGTTTTTTATAAGCTACTGAAAAGGATTCTATCAGGGAAAGGTGTGAGACTGATATGTATTTCCTTTTTTATTATTCAAGTCTCTGATGTTTAATATTGCACCACACTGGGGCAGCAGTCAGCAAGATAACTTGCCTGGAAAAGTCTATCAGAAGTGCATGGCATTGGACTTTGGCTTAAAAGACTAAAAGACAGATCACTTTTTCTTTCTTCACACATTTGGTTTCAAAATCATCTGAGTGGAATTTAACTGTGAGAAGCCAACAAATGCACACTTTTAGATCATCCAAAAGAATCTTGTGTCAAGTCCACCTCTAACATCCTGTGACTGGCATATACATATTCGGGTAAGATAATTATGTACACTTATATTTAAAACTGAGATAAAAAGTCACATAAGTTTCTATATTAATATGTTTTACCTCTATGTTTATTTGTACTAAGATAATTCAAATATTTTTGCATGTTACTCCTTAAAATAAAATGTTTATTCTTCTTTGAGTATTTGTGCAGTCAGTAGTTTAGGATTGTAAACAGAAGAAGTCCTAAAACACAACTATTACATTAACCACTTATTATTTTCCCTGTCTTTTATGTCAGCTTTAGTGTTTCACATATAGTGGCTTTACTACTCATATAGAAATTGGCTCAAATGCATATTTCTTCAACATCAGTGATACTTTTATAATAATTTTTCTGTTTCAATCACAGATGTTATTAATGACGTACACAGTATAAATACTAAAATTGTGCAAATACTTCTCTCTAGCATTTTTCTAAGACTAGAAAAATGAAATCAGTTTATAATCTAGACACTATACATGAGATTTTGTTTTGCATAGGAGATAATGTTAATAGATTTTACATGTTCTGTTTTGGGTTTACTCATTTTTGATTTATTAAAAAATAAAGTTTTCATGAGAAAATAGTTGAGAATGTAATTTGTTAGATGAATGTAGTATCTAGACTATATGGTAGGCAGTGGAACAGGATTCTGACATAGTTAAAACTATGCGAAACATTTTAGTTAAGTTATTGGAGTTTGAGATGAAATGATTTTTTAAAAAATTACCATTATTATTTTGTTTATATGTATGGGTTTCTTAATGAAGCATCTTTGGAGGACTATGCCATGCGAGCCTCTTGGAATTAGAGTTATAGATGCGTACAGGCTGCCCAGTGTGGGTTCTGGGACCTGAACTTATGTCCTCTGCAAGAACAGTACACACTCTGGATCATTGATTCATATCTCCAGCCAGAGAATGTGAATATACAATGGAGTTTTATAGCAACTTCATTTTAAATATACTATAATAAAAGATCATTAAAATAAAAATATCCTGTTTTCCTTAATTTCATGCTGATCCAGTGTTTTTCAAAAGTCCCTCTTGCTGCCTATGTTCAGCGCTGCAATAAATGACTCAGAGACTGATATTGGGGTTCAAGCTACACAATGAATATCAGAGACGCAAAGCAGCTGGCCCCTAGTTTATCTCAACCTCAGGTTGAATGTGCTGGTCCTGTCTCCACGAGCTCTCACCAAGCTTCAGTATGAACCCTCTCTTGAGCATGGCTGGAGAATGAATGGCCCTGTTGAATCTGATACTGACTAATATACCTCTCATGAGTCCTGGGATTAAAGATGTGAGCTATAATTCTCTTTTAGACTGATTCACTCTTGTATAAATCTGGGTAGCTTTGGACTCACAGAGATCCATCACTACCACTTAATCCTGAGTTCTAGGACTAAAGGTGTGAATCACCACTACCTGATATCCATAGCTTGAGGCTGACTTTGCTTTTCTGAATCCTCAGTCAAGCATTAATGAGTCATAAATAATGTATCACTACACAGTGCAGTTCTAACTTTTAGTTTTTCCTCACCATTATGAAATCATGAAAATAATAGCTGAAGTTGTTGATTTGAAGACAAAAATACCAAATATTTTCAGTAAATTATTTGAAATAAAATTTACACATTCATATTCAAAATTTCCTAAGCATTTAAATTTACATATATTTATTTCTATAACACAACATTTTTATTATTAAATTTTTTTTATTTTTAAGTTTAAATTTAGATTAGAAACATGGTTGGTTCACAAGTCGGTTCCAGGTCCCTCTCCCTTTCCCTCCCCTCCTCCCGTGCCCTCCCCCAACTCCCCCATTATCCCCTCATTTCCCCAGGGAGGGTGAGGCCCTCCATGGGGGTGTCCATAGACTGTCATTTCATTCAGGACAGGGCCTAGACCCTCCCCCAAAGAGTTCAGGGTGAGAGTTCATCTCACATTGTTGGATGGGAGTCCAAAGTCCATGTGATACTCAGGATGAATACTGATCTGCTGCCCAAGGCTCAATAGATTACCTAGACCTCCTCACTGACACCCACATTCAGGGGGTCTTGATCAGTCCCATGTTGGATTCCTAGTCTTAACTCCTTTGGTCATCAGTCCTCCCTCTCTGTTACTGGCTTTCTTGAGTTCAGCACAGTACTTAGCCGTGGGAGTCTGCCTCTTTTTCCATCAGCCACTGAATGAAGTTTCTGTTTCCCAGACTCTCTGGCCATGGGATTGTAGGCTGGCACTCCCCAGATCTATGTCTAAAATCCATATATGAGAGAGTACAAGCCATGTTTCTCTTTTTGTGACTGTGTTACCTCACTCAGGATGGTTTCTTCTAGTGTCATCCATTTGCCTGCAAATTTCAGGATTCCATTGTTTTTTTCTGCTGAATAGTACTCCATTGTGTAAATGTACCACATTTTCTCTATCCACTCTGTGGTTGAGGGGCAACTAGGTTGCTTCCAAGTTCTGGCTATTACAAATAATGCTGCTATGAACATAGGGGAACAGACATCCTTGCTTTATGAATGGGCATCTTTTGGATATATGCCTAAGAGTGGAGTTGCTGGGTCTTGTGGTAGGTTTATTCCCATTTTTCTGAGGAATCTCCATACTGATTTCCAAAGTGGCTGAACCAGTTGGCACTCCCACCAGCAATGGAGTAGTGTTCCCCTTTTACCACATCCTCTCCAGCATAAATTGTTGTTGGTGTTTTCGATTTTAGCCATTCTGACAGGAGTGAGATGGTATCTCAGAGTTCTTTGTTTTGCATTTCCCAGATGGCTAAGGATGTTGAGCACTTTCTCAAGTGCCTCTCAGCCATTTTCGACTCCTCTATTGAAAATTGTCTATCTAGTTCTGCAGCCCACTTTTTAATTAGATTCTTTGGTGTTTTGGAGACTTGCTTCTTGAGTTCTTTGTAAATTTTGGAGATCAACCCTCTGTCAGATGTGGGGTTAGTGAATATTTTTTCCCATTCTATGGGCTGCCTTTTTGTCTTGCTGACTGTGTCCTTTGCCTGACAGAAGCTTCTCAGTTTCAGTAGGTCCCATTTATTAATTGTTGATCTCATGGTCTGTGCTACTGGTGTTATGTTCAGGAAGCTGTCTCCTGTACCAATTCGTTCAAGGGTACCACCCACTTTCTCTTCTAAGAGGTTCAGTGTGGCTGGATTTATGTTGAAGTCTTTGATCCATTTGGATTTAAGTTTTATGCATGGCGATGAACATGGATCGATCCGCAGTCTTCTACATGCCAGCCTCCAGTTAGGCCAGCACCATTTGTTGAAGATGCTTTCTTTATTTCATTGCATAATTTTAGCTTCTTTGTCAAAGATCAGATGTTCATACGTGTATGGGTTAATATCAGGGTTTTCAATCCGATTCCATTGGTCTACCTGTCTGTTTTTGTGCCAATACCAAGCTGTTTTCAGGACTATAACTCTATAATAGAGCTTGAAGTCAGGGATGGTGATGCCTCCAGACGTTGCCTTGTTGAACAGGGTTGTTTTGGCTACCCTGGGTCTTTTGTTTTTCCATACAAAATTGATTATTGTTCTTTCAAGGTCTGTGAAGAATTGTGCTGGGATTTTAATGGGGATTGCATTGAATCTGTAGATTGCTTTTGGCAGGATGGCCATTTTTACTACATTGATCGTACCTATCTAAGAGCATGGGAGATCTTTCCATTTTCTGAGGGCTTCTTTAATTTCTTTCTTTAAAGATTCAAAGTTCTTACGATACAGGTCTTTCACTTGTTTGGTTAGCGTTACCCCAAGGTATTTTATGTTGTTTGTGGCTATTGTAAAGGGTGATATTTCTCTGATTTCTTTTTCAGCCCTTTTATCATCTGTATATAGTAGGGCTACTGATTTTCTTGAGTTGATCTTGTAGCCTGACACTTTGCTGAAGGTGTTAATCAGCTGTAAGAGTTCCCTGGTAGAGTTCTTTGGGTCATTTGTGTAAACTATCATATCAGCTGCAAACAGTGAAAGTTTGACCTCTTCCTTCCCAATTTGTATCTCCTTGTTCCCCCTTTGTTGTCGTATGGCAATGGCTAGAACTTCAAGTACCATGTTGAAAAGGTATGGAGAGAGTGGACAGCCTTGTTTTGTTCCTGATTTTAGAGGAATTGCATTGAGTTTCTGTCCATTTAGTTTGATGTTAGCTGTTGGTTTACTGTATATAGCTTTTATTACGTTTAAGTATGTTCCTGTTATCCCAGATCTCTCCAAGACCTTTATCATGAAGGGGTGTTGGATTTGTAACACAACATTTTGAATGTTCACAAACATGATTTAAGTAAGAACAATGGAATCAATTTCCTTTGGTTTTTAGTCTCATAATATTATAATATATAATTAGTAACATATTATTACTTAAACAACTGAAAATCATTGGATTAATTTTACTTACTTTTTGCCATTATATTCTTCAGCCCATAGAGTAGCTGTTATGCTGTTTTGAGCAGAAAAAATGTAATACAGAAGCTAAGCATGCAGGCACAGCATATATACAATTTAATTATGGTTAGCTTGTTCTTCTGGAACGTCAAGAAATAACCCCAGTAGGACTCAAGTAACATTACAATTCTATTTGCAAAGTAAAAATTAACATTAGGTTTAGAGAATTGCTACCACCAAACTGGGAAGAATTTCTTGAGCTATTGTTTTGTGTTTAAGGAGGTTATGATCTAAAAACTGTGACTTGTCTGATATAACCACCACTGTATCACCTGACACCTTCTAATGATAAGCTGGACAAAAATGGCTGTAATAAGGTAGAAAGTGAAGTGTAAACACCTACCAAAATTAATAAAATTGACTATAATAATAGCCAACTTTACTTACATGTTTAAATCAAGACATAATATAATTTTGAATTTTATTTATTCCCTCACAACATTAATTTTTATAAATGGAGACACATTTTCTTTATGTTAGTTTTTCCTTTTGTGTAGAAAAGTCTTTTTCCATCCCTTGTGTTTTGTCTGTGTTCTAAAGATAGGTGGTTACCTGCAGGAATACCTTCAGGATGTGTTGGGTCTGAAATTTTTTTGCAAGGCTATAGAGCTGAGAATATGGAGCAAATATGCTTTCTAACTGCTGTTTTACATCAGCTCCCTGATTTTAGATTTGAGTCCACCAATAAACTAAGAGGAAAGACTGAAGATAAAAGTGAATAGTTAACTTTTGTATGTCATTATGCAGCATTTTATTATTGTCTATCCTGTCTCTAGGATTTTCAATTTTCTCATCTGTGTGAATTTTGACATTTATTAAATGGTCAGAATTTGCCTTGCTTTCTTTTTTTATAAATAAACACAATGAAGTTCTTATTTCTCTTTTATAATTAGTTGTAGCATTTCTCCCTTTCCTTTTATTCCTCCAAATTCTCTCATGTACCTACCTTTCAAATCTTCAAATTTATGACCTTTGCACTCACTGATTATTATTGCAGGTATATGCATGCAAAATGTGTATGCATGTTTCTGATATAATGGGCTCTGTCTGAATGATATTATTTTATGAACAATTTCAGTGCTCACCTTTTGGTACTGGACAGCAAATTGGTGTGCTCTTTTTTAGAGAAGATCACTTCCTCTGCTTCCAGTTTTCCTCAGCTGCCTATCTTTCTTTAGAATTAAGCCCTCTACTATACCATGTATTCATTCCTGCCAGATGCCTGGGTTCTGCCACTGTCTCTGCCCCAAATAACACAGGAGAAACTATATTAATTATGAAGCTGTTGGCTGTTTGCTATTGTTTCTTAATTGCTATATCTGACCTAACCATTAACCCATAATTACCAATATAAATTTTTATAAGGAATTATCTTTCCAAGGACTCCATCCTGACATGTCCTCTCCTCCCAGGTCACATGGCGACTGCCTACTCTTCACTATATTTTCCAGAATCTTCCTCGAGTCCTATTCCCACCTATCTTGCTTCCCTATTTGCCAATAGTGCTTTATTTATCAACCAATAGGACAATATATACACAGAAGGACTTCTCTCATCATCTCCTCTTTTCTGTCTAAATAAAAGAAAGGTTTTAGTTTTAACATAGTCAAATATATAACAAGGTAGTTATTAAGCAAGAACTATAAATACAATATTTAGTTCATTAACATTTAACCAGATTTAAAGTAAATATCATCTATCCTATCTTTGTGAATCTGAAGTCTTATTGTAGCTTAGCTTTTATCACAACTAAGGAAAACTATAATTATAACTATCTTTCTTCAACTCCATCAAAGACCACAGAAGGAAAATACATAAACACTAGAACTTACAAAGACATCTCACTACCTGGAAAGTCACCCGAAGTTCCTCTGTAACATTGGAGCATCCATCTTCAGCCCATAGATCACAGTGTGTCTGGCAGACTTGACAGCAAAGCAATAAATTTTAAACTATCCATCTACATTGGCAGTTTGTCAGAGCCTATGATTCCTACAGAGTTTCTGCTTACAGGAAATTTTTGTAGAGCTCATCAGAACTGAGCATAACAACTCTGCATTTTGATAAGGTGTGGATTTTATTCTATTGATCTCTGTTTGTTGCAATGAATAGCTTCTTGAGGAGGGGTAAAGAGTACAGTTTCTGTGGGACTATGGACAGATGTTGATACATTTAGTGAGAGGCTTTGCTGATTTATATTATGTTATATTATATTAGTACTTACAGATTCTCCTCCAATAACCACGAATTCAGTACATTAAAGAGTTATTTAGGTTCCCATACCTAGGAATGCTTTCCCTCTTCTTCAATGGTCCTTAAATACAATTGGAGAGCTGGTAGTTATCCTCAAGGTATACATGCTTTATCTTATTCCATTTTGACTAGGTTTATAGTACCAGAATTCATTTCCACAGGAAGCTTATTGTCTCCATACTCCTTCCTATAAGCTGGCTACCTATGCCCTACCCATTTAACTCTTATTGTTCCGTTATTCTACTTTCTTCTTCATACCACCTGGTTTATATATTTCTTCACTTGCTATCCTATCATATATGTCCTCTTATGAGTTCTCTAGTTTAAATTAACACTCTACTTCAAATATATTCTTTAAATATTCCAGCTAGCAACCATATATGAGAGAGAACACATACTGTTTGTTTTCAAGGGTATTGGTTAACTCACTCAGAATTATTTCCAGCTCCACCAGGTTACCTGTGAATAACATAATTTAGTTTTTTTTCCTTACATCATAATAAAGGCAGACACATAAAAGCACATTTTGGTGAAGAGGGTAATATTTCTAAGCAGTTTCCACCTATGATAAATGGTTCTTCAACAAGTGGAACATTTCCTAAAGTTTTAAAAGTTACTGTGACACAGTTACTTGTTTGCTAAAAGTATGCTACCTTGTCTTTAACACAAACAATTTTATTAGCTATTAGAGAGTTCCTCCACCACACTAGCAACTAACACAGAAGGCTTCTGAGCTACAAACTCAGACTTTCAAATACAGAATTTTATTACCTTTTATTAGTTATATTTAAGATTCCTAGGTTCTCAGCCAGGCGGTGGTGGTGCACGCCTTTAATCCCAGCACTCGGGAGGCAGAGGCAGGCGGATCTTTGTGCATTCAAGGCCAGGCTGGGCTGATAGCCTCCGAAACAATACAGAGAAACCCTGTCTCGTAAAAACCAAAAAAAAAAATTCCTAGGTTCTCAATTTGTGTACCTATTATGTTAGAGTCCATTGCATTTCTCTGACAAATAAGCTTGTACTTTAGATGCACAAATTATTCAATGGTTTCTACTTTCATAAGAAGTAATGTTTTCTAGTTCCTATGAAATTCTGTGCATTTTATACTTATTTTTAGTGATATTTACAGTATCAAAACAGTAGCTTAACAGTGAGTTCAGCACCACATCTGGTAAATTTTCACTCAGTTTTCTGACCATGTTTGCATTTTGTCAATTCTCTGGTCAGTGTAATTGCCATTTCCGTATAGGTAAATACTGCCTTTCTCTCTGATAAGTTTATTTTTTTCTAGAATTATACATTTTGCCAATTCAAGGCACTTATATATTGGTTTTATTTCCTCCTGCCATAACATCTTGAATGTATTCTTGTTGATCTCTGTTGCATTGGTGTGCTTTTACTTAAGCTTAGGGTTTCTGATTCCACCTTGCATTGCACACAAGTGAGGAAACCTGTGATAAGAGAGGGGAAATCTGCAAATTGTCCATGGGGTTATTAGTAGGGCAGAAACTTTCAAGTGTTCCACAAGGCAGACTTAGCACCTAGACTTGACTCCTGAAGTGAGCAGAGACGAGCAGTCATATGCAGGTAAATGTGGTGTCCTTTCAATATCCATAACTTCTTATTTATCTTCATGCTTTTTGTTCCTACCAAGTAAAGAACTGAAGGCCATAAAAGTGGTGTAGGAAATAAAGTAATATTAGTAATGAATAAAAATCAGGCCAAAGAAAATTAGGCATTCACACAAGTAGATGGATTGCTGATTAACACCCTATGTGTGTTGATTTGTGTGTGCTTTGATTGCACTATTTATTTGGTTCCTAATGGTTGATCATTGACAAAGTACCCATCACATCTATAACCTGTACCCTAGCGGGATCCTAATATTAATAAATATTAAGTTGAAATTTTTTGTTATATTTTGAAATGCATTGGTTCACAGAATACCTATATCTAATAAAGAAGAGATTATATATATTTATATGCTGTGTCAATCCCTGTTTGCCCATTTTTCAACAGTAAAAGGAAATAAAAGGGGAGACTAAGCTGTTTTTGTTGCTGAAGTAAATTTGATAGATTAATATGAATCATTGTAATTGACCCACTGCTACTCAGTTATAGTTGTTGAGAATCTTCATAGGATCCATGTGGGTTTTTTGTCTCCAAGTCCAGAAACTCTGTCACATGTCAGTACAGCCCCTGTACTCTAATTCTGCAATCATTAAAGAGCCTTTGGTTTATTAAATCACATTTACCTGTGATGATTGTGCAACAGAACAAATAGTGTTCGTGGAAGCAACAGTTTCTCAGAGCCTCTAAGACATAACTGTTTCCTATTCCCTGATGAGCTGCAGTAGAATAGACTAGACAGGAACATTTTCTACAGCATATGAATAGTTCTCATGAGTTGACAATCCATTTAAGCATCACTTTTTCTATTTCTTCATTATCGCTTCTTTTACAACTTTAAATTTGACCACATTTAAGAGAGGTTATCAGTAGCCAGACGTTGGTGGCTCATGCTTTTAATCCCAGAACTCAGGAGGCAAAGGCAGGCAGACCTCTGTGAGTGTGAGGAAAGCCTGGTCTACAAAGCGAATTCCAGGACAGCCTCCAAAACAATACAGAGAAACTCTGAACTCTGGAAAAAAACCAAAAAAAAAAAGAGGTTGTCAGTAAAAATGGACAAAAGAAAACTCCAGCAGTGACTCTACAGTGTGGAGGAATATAAATCACTGTACTAAGGAGGAGTAGATTTCTTCCATGACCTCCAAAGAGACTTTAAAGAAAATAGTTTAAAAATTAGCATTGAAATTTATTGTATTCTAGTTCTATCCACTTGCCTGCAAACTTCATGGGATCATTTTTTTTACAGATGAGTAATACTCATATATATATATATATATATATATATATATATATCACATTTCTCTTATCCATTCTTTTGTGGAGGGTCATCTAGGATAATCCTGAGTGAGGCAACACAGACCCAGAAAGATAAACATGGTATGTACTCATTCATGAGTGGATATTAGGAGGGTAGGATAACCAGCTTATAGTCTACATCCCCAGGGAGGCTGGATAACAAAGAAGGCCAGAAAGGTATGAATGGATTTTCCTGGGAAGGGAAAATAGAAGAACTCTCTGGGGTAAAATGGAGGCAGGGATGGGAGTGGGTAGGAGGGCAGGAATGTGAGTGCATGGTTATGGCTGACTGGACACGAGAGGCAGGTTGGGTACTGGATGGAGGAGAGAGTAGAAAAAAAAAGACATCTTGACAGTGGGGGGAGCATTTTTATGTTAGGGAGAAACCTGGCACCAGAAATATTCCTAGGAGTCCACAAGGAAGACTATAGCTAAGGCCCCCTAGCAATAGAAGAGGGTACCTGAACTGGTCATCTCCTGTAATCAGATTGGTGAATACCTTAATTATCATCATAGAGCCTCTATCCAATAACTGAAAGAAACAGATGGTGTGATCTACAGCCAAACACCAGTTAGAACTCCAGGAGTCCTGCTGAAGAAAGGGAGTACAGATTGTATAACCAGGGGGTCAAGGTCATGACAGGGGAACCCACAGAGACAGCTGACCTGAGCTCATGGGAGCTCATGGTCTCTGAACCAAAAGTTAGGAAGCCTGCATGAGACCAACCTAAGGCTTCTGCATGTGTGTAACTGTTGTGTAGCTTGGTCTGTTTATAAGACTCCTAGGAGTAGAATCAGGACCTGTTCCTAGCCTTTAGCTGGCTTTTGTGAGCCTACTCCCCATGCTGGATTACCTCACCCTTGACGCTTGATCATGCTCCCAACTTGATGTTCTATGTTTTGTTTAAGCTCCTGGAGAGAGGTGAGGGGGTGGGTAGCCCCTTTCTGAATGGAGACATAGGAGGAGTGAATGGGGAAGGGGGCAGTTGGGAGACAGGGGGAAGGGAATTGGAAGAAAGGAGGGACAGGAAACTATAGTAGGTATATAAAATGTTAATTAAATAAAATACAAAATAAATAAAAAATAAAAAGATTCATTTTAAGAAGCAAATGTACAATGTCAAAACACTATTCATTTTACTTTGAAATTTTATGCCACATAACAGCCAACACAAAACATGCAACAACACATGATAAACTATTGCGGTGTTATGAATTTCTTTAGGGTTCTACCATATATCTTCATCTGTGAATCCAAAGACATCTTCATGTGTGAATCCAAAATATTTCTGTGTTTAACCCTCTTATTTCCAGATGCCAAGTGATATACCGTCATGGTTTATAAGCTTCAGATTTTTAAATAGTGTAGATTTGGGATATGCTATACCAAATGTTATGTTACCAAGACTTTGGGGATGTCTATTAAACTGACCACAGAGATTCTAAGAACTGAAGAATGGGGAGGAATGCTTTCAAATGTCCTGTTGACACAATATGGCTGTTGTACAAATGGACTTATAGCAACTATGGTTACTTGAATCCTGAATAAGACCTAACCAAGACCAACCCAAGTAAATGTCCTAGCATGGAGTTGGTAGAGCTCACAAGGTCCTGCCACTGGCTGAAAAGCTATTAGCTGCTGAAGGCACTAATTGGATTCAGTAGGTTATATTTTCATAAAGGGTATGCAATTGGAAGAGAGATGTTGGTGGGAGCTAGTGATTAGCTAGACAGTAGAATTAGAAGGTATATATGACCAATGTACATTGTATGTATATGTATGTGTGTATGCATGTATGTAAGTATGTATTCATAAAGAATAAATAGAAAAAAACTAAACAAAATATAGTGTTTGAACTTTTACAATAATACATTATTAGGGTAACTTTCACTAAACTTAGTTGCAGAATTTTATACAGTAAATCCTATTAAATGGTTAACTTTTCAGTCTTTATCCTATAGAAGCTACTGAGGCAAATAAATATTTAATACAGTTTAATAGATACATGATTAGTAAATAAAAGAAACTCAGTACCTTGTTTTCAGCAAATACATTTTGCCACCACAACTATTTTTGGTTTTTTTTTTCTGCTCATTGAATGAAATTGCTTATTCTCTAAACAAAGTATACAAAAATAAATAGATTAATTAAACTGGACAAGCAAAGGTACAAAAATACAACCTTTTCAGTTTATAATACTAAATTCATGTATGTTTTCGGTGCTGACCATTAGATATTACATTATCAGTTGGTGTGCTCTCTACTGCAAAAGGCTCCTTCTTAGCATTGCTTAGATCTCTGTGCTGTGGAGGGCTGGGCACCTCTGTTCTTTCTCTTCTTCCCTTGGCTTGCCTATTGTTTTTTTTTAATTTTTTATTTTAATTTGAAATAGCTTATTTCACATGTAAATCCTAGTTCCCTTTCCCTCCCCTCCTCCCGCACCCCTCCATACCCCCAGCCTCCCACCCTATTGCCAATTCCTTCCACATAGGGGATATCTAGAGTCTGTCATTTCACTCAGGGTAGGGTCCAGGCACTCCCCCTAAGAGTCCAGGCTGAGAGAGCATCCATCTTTGTGCTATGGGCACACGATGTCTGTTTGTACTCCAGGGATAAACAATGGCATGTCTATTGTTATTGTCTTCATTTAGCTCATGATTAGGCAGTCATGCTGCTGAGACTTAATGGTTACAACATCTGAGCTTCTAGGATACACACATCTCACAGCAAACTCCCTGTTTCCCTGGCTCTTACTATGTTTCCACCATCTCTTCCAAATAGATACTTGAGCCTTTGGAGTAGGAGTTGTTTTCTAGATATACCCTTTGGGACCTGGCTCCACTACTATGTGATTAGAGTGGTTACTGATTCTGTAGTTGTCTCTGTCCCTTGCAAAGAGAAGTTTCCTTGGTTAGAGGTGAGGACTACATTTATGAGTATAAGAACAGATATTTAGAGTGTAGTAAAGAATTATGCTGGTTTAGTTAAGAGGTTATTGTAGATTCTAATCCAAGACCTATGATTTCACTTGCCTCTTGTAGTTGGATGGCGTTATAGCCCCAAATGGAGACCCAAACATTTTGAGCAGGTCTTAACTGTAACTTAGGATTATAATTAAAAGCGTGTAAATGTTTACTGATCATTGAGTAAACATTGTTTTATGGACAGATTAATTTGGAGAAATGCACAAACATCTATGGACATGTGTATGTTTAGAGATTTGTAGTTCCTATTTATTTTGTTGTTCTTTGAACATTAAACCAAGTGATAGAAATAATTCCATACTCAGTTATCTCCAGCCATTTTGCCACTATATTCTGATTCACTAAACAGGTTATTATAAGGAAACAACGCTGTTATGGTAGTGAAGATTGGGCATAATTTATTCATCATGCAAATCTGTCCTTCTTTATGTAAATTAATTTCTAAACTTTAGAGACTTAGTTGTTACAGAAGCATTTTTCATGAGTTTTCCTCTGCACTGATGATATTAATGTAGTTAAAACAACACATTCTTTTTAGTAGTTGATTTGTAATATGTATCCTGTTTTCTACTTTTAAAATAATTTTTGGCGTTTTAGCATCTTAGAGTCTTGCAATCATTGTGTTACTACACATGCATTCTTCCACAAAGTGAGATGTTATACTTGTTTTTTCTGATATGGGTAGGGACTTTCATATTTCACAGTTTTTCATATGTTTCATACATTTCAGACCACGTCCATTTGGTTTTCAGCTGGTGTTACTCATTAATAAAACAATTACATTGGGAGAACTTTTTCACCTGTGTACACTTCATGTTGAAGATTAAAATATAGCCACCTTAAGGTCAATTTCACAATGAAACAATTTACTTTATTCCCATGTGACAAACCTCAAATGGATTTTTCATAATATTGCCTCACATCTTTACTTCTTTGCCTCATCTTCGTTGATTTGGAAATTTCTTAAACTAGTAAATAGGACAATCTATCTAAGCAGATGCAGTTAGAAGTTGAATAAAGAAGACATAAGACTGTGAAATTTGAGCACAGGACCATTGTGTGAAATTTCGGGGACTAAGCATAAATATTTCAATAGGGATATTTAATAAAGATAAGAAATTCCTTATCATTTTCCTATGAAATATGGAAATTCTAAGATTATTTTATCTGCAGTGCTGTCAAAATTATCATCTGGAATTCAACTGAACATCTTCCATATTTCAATAGACCTCCTTCCTCATTGTACCTTGCTCTGGAAAACATCCTGTACTCATGACTTCCTTTGTGGCATGTGTGAGTATTTTTTCATTGGTAACCTTTTATTGACTGCCAGGAATGTCTATCTGCTTGATCTTCCCTTCCTTATTTAGTTAGCTGTTCCTTTAAACATAAGTCTGGCCAGATGTAACTATAAGCAGGCAGATGTCTCTGCAATGATCATTACTGACAGAGAAGTGGCTTTCTTTGAATCTGTTGCTCTGCAGCCATCTCAGCCCCAAAGTAATGGATAGCCTATGCACTTGACAAGGACCCATTAATCCTATGCATATAGTAAAAATAAGAACAAACAATATCATTTAATATAAAAATACTTCAGAGAGAGAGGAGCGAAGAGCAAATTGGCAAAGAATGTGCTGGCAAAACCAGCAGAGACAGCTGATCCGAACAGGGGAGAGCTCTTAGACCCCAAACCGACAGCTGGGAGGCCAGCATGGGACCGATCCAGACCCCCTGAATGTGAGAGTCAATGAGGAGGCCTGGGCTACCTATGGGGTCCTGAGCAGTGGATCAGTGTTTATCCCTCGAATACTAACAGACATCGTGTGTCCATAATACAAAGAGGGTTGCTCTCTCTGCCTGGACTCTTGGCAGTGCCTGGACCCTACCCTGAATGAAATGATAGACTCTAGATATCCCCTTTGCGGAAGGAATTGGCAATAGGTTGGGAGGATGGGGGGAAGGTGGGGAGGTGCGGGAGGAGGGGAGGGAGAGGGACCTGGGATTGACATGTAAAACAAGCTATTTAAAATAAAAAATATATAAAATAATAAAAAAAGAAAAAATACTTGGAAGAATGTGTTTGCTGGCAGTGTGGATAAATTAGTAATAAAATATTGTAGAGAAGTGAGTATATGTGCAACAAGATATTAATTTATGAATAACCACCCAATTAGTGGACCATTGATTATTTTCAATTACAATATTAAGTAGATATTGGTTTATTGAGGTAACATCTGAATTTATTAGTTTATTTACTGCATTGAACCAATAGATACATGTATATATTTGCCAGAAATTTTCAATGGTCAGGTCTTCTGAACAGATTGAGAACACACACACATTTGTTTTTTATTTATTCATCATTGAGTAGCATTATCAAAGAGTTACTGAATCAGGTAAATTTAATAAGAAAGTAATGGTGAATCTTGAAAAGTCTCACTGTATTGGAAATAAAAGTTTAACTATGATGTAGAGGAATATATACAGACTAAATAGCCTACCTTCTTTTAAAATTATTTTTTTATATTTTTACCTTTTAATATAATGGTATCATTTTCATGTCTTTCCTTCTTCCATACCCTACAATATACCTTTCTTTGCTCTTTTTCAGGTTGATTTCCTCCTTTTTCTAATAGTTGTTGTTACATGTATAACACATATACACATAAATACACAAGTACATGCTGCTTTCTCAGCTTGTATAATGTCACTTTCATGTATAGTTCCCTCTGTTTTTTAAATGATAAATTGTAAAATTTAGTAGAGTAGGGATTGATGAGGACTGTGAGCAGGAATAAAAAAGAAATACCATTTAATGGTTAGAGCTGTTTTTTGGAATAATGGAAAAGATACCACATGTCTCCTTGATAAAGGTAATTGTACTACTAATGCTTCTTTTAAAAAACTGAAATTTGAAAAATACTAAGTGTCTGACTTTGCTCAAAAGTATAAGAAAGAGTGATGAATAATAGTTTTTAGTATACAACTTCTGATGTCCACAGAGAGAAACCTGGGTACTTTGTCTCTAGAAACTGAGAAATCTGCAGTCATATAGATGTAGACATTAGTAAACACAATACATTAAATAAAGAAATAACTAGTCAGTATTTGACACATCCACATATATGTATACGTGTGAGTAAGCATATATATGAGTATACACGCACATATTTGTATGTATATGTGTGTTAGTAGCTGCACTACTCCTTATGCTTATGACCTCTCCTGCCTCTGACACAGTATCTGCTTTTCTTTATATGAACTGCTTCATAAGGTTAACTCTTCTGAAAGTCAGACAGCCATATTCATCTCTGTTTGCTGCACCTATGGTTAATATTGATATATGACTTGAACATATCCATATACTTAACATAAAAGTTTCTCACAGATTGCATTCAAGATTATTTGCTTTAAAATTACATTGAGCTAAATTTCCTCATAGCAGAAGAAAAGTAAATCTGGTATCAGCAGTTCTATTCATGTTTTAGATACAGTCTGAAATAATTACATAACCAGCAAAAGACATTAACCTAGTGAATTCTAAATTCACCTATTCAATAAGGAGATTAAACAGAGCTTCAACTTTATAAAGAATCCAATTATAAGACGAAATAATGCAAATAATGTATTTTAAATTTTTTGAGAGTGTCATTGTGTAATCCAGAATGGTTTTGAATTTCTAGTCTTTCTCTCCCAACCTCCCAAGTGCTATAAAAACAGTTTAGTGCCATAATACTTGGACATACAAAAGTATTTTGCCATAACATTTAGAGAGAAGAACTGAATCTAGATGAAAAAATAGTTGACTTATTATGCTGTATACAGTAATATGTGATGTGATTAGATATATTCAGTAAAATATCTGTTAATACAAGAGGTTTCATTTTTCATTGACCTTGGTTAGATATAGTGCCCCACACTTCAATGTGGCTGGCAGATTAGAAAGTGGACAGATTTAAGTGGTTTCTGAGAATTGTGTTAGTTTCTCTTTCCTTTATCAAATACCAAGTATCCTATGTGGTCTTCGAAGAAAATCTAGAATACAAAGGCTGCTAAATATCATATAACTTAAGGGAACAAACAAACAAAAATCAGTCACTTAAGTACATGTTTCTCCCTTTCCCTGTAATTATGTATTGAAGTGAAACATTTTTGACTTTTTTTTAGGGATTTTCCTTTTTTATTAAAATTAAAACAAACCTATTTTACATGCCAATCCCAGTTTCCCCCTCCCTCGCATACTCCCATACCCCCTGCCAACTCCCATTCCACCCCCTATCCACTCTCCAGGGAGGGTAAGGCCTCCCATGGGGGATCATCAGAGTTTGGGGCATGTATCTAGGCTGAGAGAGTATCCTTCCATAGAAAATGGACTCCCAAAGCCCATTAATACACAGGGATAAATACTGGTTCCACTGCTCAGGCCTCCCAACTGACACTCATGTTCAGAGGGCCTGGTTCATTCTTATGCTGGTTCCCCAGTAGTCAGGCTGTGGTTCCCATGCTCCCACTAGTTCAGGTAGCTATTTCTGTGGGTGACTTCCCATGGTCTTAACCCCTTTTATAGAGAAAAATAGCAAAAAAGAAAATAGATGTCAACCCAGGCACTTGAAACCATCTTTTCAAACCTTTAGCTAATAATATTAGTTTGAGTGTAAAATTTTCAAAATTCATAACCATAATGCTTGCGATGACATTAGTTCATTATATGTGTGATAATGAGGTATTTATGTAAGAAAAACTAAATGGAAAATCTACAATAAATCATACACGCATATATCATGCATATATTAGTGACAAATGGAAGATTTTTGAGCACTAACTGAATTTGACTTTTAAACACTATGTAGTCTGCAACTATCTCATAAATTAATCAATTTTACAGTTTAATATACATTTATAATTAATATTACAAATATAACATACCTATTATAAATTGTCATTCATCTTGCTCATTAATTAAATAAATTTCTACATGCACTGTACTGAATGTATTGTCAAGCTCTTTATGGTCATATTTTAATATTTTGATAAACTTATTTCAATTTTTGTGTTTCTGGGCATTAAAAGTTGTGGTGATATATTATTTATGATTTATTAAAGCATGAATGAAGGTTCAGAAATCAAAGATAGCCACAAGTCATGGTAGGGAATGGTGATAAACACCTTAATCCCAGGGGTTATACCAGCAAGCCATGGAGCCAGGCAGTGTTGACACGTGCCTCTAATCCCAGGACTCAGGAGATAGCCAGATGAATCTCTCTGAGTTCAAGGTCAACCTGGCCAACGCAAGAGTGAAGAGTAACATGCCTTTAATTCCAACACTAGGGAGGTAGGGACCGGTGTGGTATGGCTAAGCAGAGAGAGAAATATAAGGCAGGAGGAGACAGGCACTCAGATTTTTGCCTCTAAAGATTCAGAGAGGCAGAACAGTTCTTTCAGTCAGAGGTAGAGGTAGGAGCTAGTGGCTGGCTGCTTTGCTTATCTAATTTTCAGGCAAGCATTAATTAATCATAAATATGTATACAAAAGTAGAATCTCATATATTCTTTTTTAATTTTCTTTTTACTTATTCTCTGTGTCTTTTGCATCATGCCTCCTGAACCCACCCATCTTCCTTTCCCATCCCCCCTCAATAAAACAGAATAAAATTTAAGAGTAAAATAGGAAAAAATGGAAGAAAGGGAGAATCTCATCATAGAAGCTGTAGTATGACACAGTGAGTCATGCAGTAAACCCCCTTATCCGTACATCTTTACATTCAGGGTTTCCTCCCAAAGAATCACTGGGCTGTTTCAAGGCCCCTTGGCTCTGTTATACCACCAGTACTGGACCCTCACTGGGACTCTCCCTAAACATCCTGTTGCTGCCCTGGGACCACAGGACCAACCCCACTTCTACCCCCAAGCTCATGCTCTAAGAGATCACAGATGGGGCAGATGTTGGGGTGGGCCAACACATCATAGTGGTTCTGGGTCTGGGTAGTACAGGGTTTGTCAGCCTGCCAGCTCTCCCCTGCCTTCGCCACCAGGGTTACATGTCCAGCATTGACCTGGCTAGTCCAGTTCCTCCACACCTACATGTTCAGGGCCAACTAGACTGTGTTGTCCTTGTGTAGAGACCACTCTCCTGAGTGCTTCAGCTGCTGAGGGGCCGAGACAGCTCTCCTGCTCTTATTACCCCAGGGCCAGCTCTGCCACCTACCCCAGGTTTGATGGGCTGAAGGTAGGGGTGCATGGGGAGGGCATCTCTCACCTACACATGATAGCACAAGACTCTAGGGTTGTGATCTCTCCCATGCTCACAACTTTCAGACTGGCTCACTCACACCTCTGCCAATTGGCTTGACTCTTTTGTACTGCCTAGGAGATTTACAGGGTTCACTTCCAGAACACAATAGCCAGTACAGGGGAGAGTCAGCTCCCTTGCCCACCACAGGTGACTGGGTGAAAGGAGAGGAAGTAGTATGAGTTCTAATTAGACTTAATAATAAAATCCTGGAGTCAGATATTAGGGGGTGAAAGCTGAAAGATCAGAGAAACATAGCAGTCACCCACTAAAGTTATTACCTCTGAAATCCTCAGAGTGAAAAGAGACTGAGTTCCTGTCTGCCTCCACCTATATCCCCTCCGCCTAGACATCTGATGTCCTGTCTTGTCTGTACAGACCAGCAGACATCTGTGGGTAAATAATGACTAGCTCCATGCTCTGAAACTTAGGCAAGCTTTATTTGTTAGAGTATAAGCAAGACATCACCACATGGGAGGACATCTTTCCTTCACACTTACTTTCACATGGCTACCAAGGAGGTGTGGCCAACTATTGCACTCTCACAGACTCAGTAGTATCTAACCTGTACCTCTAACAACAGGGCCTTCTCTACTGTGCTGCCCAAGTGGGGAGGAGGGCCAACTTTCCTGAGTGCTGCAGATGGTAAGGGGTGGGTCAGCTTCCTTGTCTGTCACAGGTGGTGAGGGTCAAGGGATAAAGGGGGAAGCATCTCCCCTTGTCCATACTGATGCATGACTGACTAGTGGTAGGGACAGCTCTCCCACACTTATAACATCAGGGCAAACTCTCCCATATGCCTGAGGCAGATGAAAAGTGGGGCTCCCATGCTTATATTCTCTGGATTGCCTTACCTGTGCTTTTGTCAACAGAATCAGCTCTATTGCAGTGATGAGGTGAGGTGTAGGGTTCTCTCTCCGGAGTGCTTCAGCCAGTGAGGGGCAAAAACCATCTTTGTGGAGCCTTATCCTCTCCCTTCTTCAGGGTCATGGACCAGGACCAAGTCATGGCCCTTGGAAAGAGCCCAGACCCAGACATCTGGCCCTGGGTGGCAGTAGGGGACCTGTATCAGCCCATTCTTCACCTTCCTTGTCACTTCAAATCTACCTCTCTCCCATGCACGTCACTCATTCCCCCCTCTCTCTTTTCCATATTGCCATCCTGTTTTCATTCATTCCAAGTTGAGTCCTGCCCCTGCCAGCCACATATATTGGTTGCTGTGTGTTGGACCTGGGCTATAAGCCACCAGTCACATGGCATGAAAGGGAGTCATTTCTGTGTCAGGTTTCACATATTCTAAACAAGCTCTACCATGAGAAATACTGTCTGCCTTCTTTACATTTTTCATTTTGAGACAGAATATAATTATGTCTAGCCTCGTTCTGATTTATGATCACCATCATGTACTTGAGATTATAGACCTGGACATCTTCATCCAATTGATAAACCACAAATATTAATAACCTGTTGAGTTAATACATGAAATTTTACAACCACTGTTTTGGTAAAACATTTTAGTCCAGAAAAGAAATTTTAAGATGGGAATTCAATATGTCATAACTAATTATTAGATGAAATATTTGTTAAATTATGCCACAGAAACAATTAGTGCTACCCTAGAAAGTCAATCACTTAATAAATACACTTTTAATGAATGTCACTATTGTGATACAATTGAAGTCATTGCCCCTCATTTACTCTTCAGATATAACACATTAGTCAGTGGTGTTACCACCAAAATTCTGCATCTGATCTATCAGAGGAAAGTTGCTGCTGGAATACAAATTTAATTTTATACTGACTGGTTTAGAAAAACGTTACTCATAACCATTATACTAATTATTTCTATAATCATATAGAAATATGATCACATGCGATAAAATATATCAGAAAGTGGCTACATGCATTATGGAAAGTACATGTATTTAAATTTTGTATTCTTTTGAGAATTTCATACAGAAGTACCATATTTACATTTCTTTCTGTTTCCAATTTCTTCTGCTCCCATTTTCTGAATCCTTCTCTAATTCATGGTATTTTATCTCACACACACACACACACACACACACACACACACACACACACACACACACATAAAACCTGCCAACCCGTGCATCCTGTAGCATTGTCTCTATGTGTAGGTTTTTCAGGCTGACTGTTTCATATTGGAAAACCAATTAGGGATCTCATCTCTGGAAGTGACTGATTCTTCTCTTAGCAGTCAATAATTACTTATAACAAGTTCTTCATCTAGGAATAGGGTCTTGTGAGAATTTCCCCATATATGTAATTACATCAACTATTGTTGTCATTATTCAGGACTTGTCAATGAAGCTATATTGTTTAGATTTCATGGATACATTTTCTCTGTCATACTTAGAGGACAAAATCATACAGCATAAGTTTTGGTATTCTGGTTCTTACAATGCTTCTGCCTTTTCTTCTACACTATCCCCTGAGTCTTGGGTATAGGGATGGTTTCATAAGTGTCGTATTCAGGGTTGGACACCCCATGAGCAGTTATTCTTGGGAGTTTACCAGGTTTGAATTTCTTCAGTGTCCTCCTTGTTTTAAAGTTATCAAAAAGCTACAAAGTAATTTAAGTAGGTTCATTTAGTGATACTAATAGCATCTTCAAAATAAAGATATATTTATTGAGAATAATTTGTTAAAGTATATTTAATGAGATACCTTCTGCTTATCTGAAATATTTGTATGAGACATTTTTAATATTAATTTTATTTTTATTGTCTATGGGAGGAAAAAGGGAGAAGTGTGCCAAAACATTCATGTGGACACAGAGAACAACTTGCAGAAGTTGTTTCTTTTGTTTCCCCAGTGTGAGTTTTGTGGGTGTTTTGTCAAGCCTTCAGGCCTGGTGGCAAGCATTACTGAGTCATCTCTCTGGTCCTGTGCAGGCCCTTTTCATTTGGACGGGACAGTGATGAAATTTCTGAGTGTAATTTTAGCAAGGTGACATTAGAGCCCATGCTGAAATCCACAAATACAATTCAAAGAACAATTCAACAGACACTCATTCTTACTTTGCAGCTTTTATTTAGTGCAAAATTCAAAATCTCAGTGCAGCTCCTTTTTTAAGAATTGCCTCTTCCTCAATAATAAACTTAAATGAGACATACAGTAACCGACATGATTTATGATATTTTTGGTTTGGGTAATTGCAATAAAATGCAAATTTTTATATATATTTCTAGCTGTCGAAATTTAAGGCACAAAATTTGATTATGCTTACATTTAAGTACTGTCATCTCAATGATACAAATTGAGTTAGAATGAATATAAACATAAAATTATCTTAAAGTACATAAAAATACAAACCATTGTATCTTTGTAAATACGTAATGTTAGCATAAACAAATTCTTCTACTATGAATTTGATATAACCATAATATACAAAGTGAATTTGTTTATTTGAGCATACAATTTGAGTAGTATTAATTATATCCCAACGTAATTAGAAAAAAGTGTGTTTTGGGATGAGTTAGGTACTTTATTGTGTACTATATTTATGTATATTTTTAAATGTCTTTTTTCCTGCATATCACCTTAATGCTTGTGTTTTGCACATTAATCCACACGCTCTCAGAAGTCATGTTTGGGGAAACTAGTAAAGAACATGACACAGGCATATATTCTACAGTTTCTAATGCAGAAGTCATGATAAGTAGTCATTAGGGAGCCTGCTTGTACAGCAGTTTAGTTTCTGAAGCTACACATGAAAGGTACCTTCTCTTGAGGAACCTTGATATAAACCTTATTTAAAGCTTTGCATTTGGCTAAGGATGTCTATGTAACAAAAGAGCACAAAATATTTTAGGAGCTAAAAGCAGATAAAGGATTATTGAAGACATGTAACTTTATAAGCAGTAACATGCATGTGTGTGTGTATGTGTGTGTTTGCATGCATTTGTATACCTCTTTAAACTTAGATCATAGCAGCTTATAGCAGCAACCCTCTACCCACTGATTAAGCATTTAAATTTTGTTAGGAAACCCTGTCTTCTGCCTTGGTGTGAATATGTCTTCCCTGAGGACTAGTATCATGTGTAGAAATTCATTACAGTCTTTCTTGAAATCCCAGGAGAGTTTATTCACAGATGTAGATTTACTGCCAGCCTCCTGCAACTGTCTGCTTGGCCATCCCTATGTGCACAAAGATGAGAAATTATCCAACACAAATAATTCCAAGAAGTGCATTAAAAATAATAAGCGTCGCTGCTTGTCAGCAAGGCTAGAGGTTTACAGCTTCTGACACACGACTGGATTTTTAGTAGCTCCTGTGATTTATGTGCAGGATCCTCTGTCCTTTCAACATCTCAAATAAAGGCTGAGTTTTCACAGCTTCAAAGAAAGCTAGCAGAAAGTTGCACCAAAAAATCTGTCTATTTCATTGATTTCCCTATAAGTGTATTAAATTATTCATTGAGGTGTCCATTTAACAATCTCCTCTATTTTTAACCAATTAAGTTCACATTAAAGATTTATCAATATCATTGAAATAATAAGGGTTATTGAATGGTTTTTGGCCACCAAACACCAAGTGAGAATATCTATTACTGCATATAATGTATTTCATCAGACATATCATGGCAACTATATATACCTAGCACATTACAAAGAAGAAATGACTGATTTACTGATTGGTTGGTCCCTATAAAATACATGTCCTTTATACCCATAAAATATCAATGTAGGAAATTATAATAGATAATTTCATACTATGGAAATATAAACTCTAAAATAGGATATGGGGAAGTCTATGCATTAATAATTATCAAATAAGGTTACAGAGGAAGTACAATCACATTTCACCATAATGTATAATAAGTTATTTCCTATAATCTGTCAAACATACTTTAAACATGCAGGGATTTTTAAGTACCTTTAATATTAATGAAAAGTCTAAAATTCATTGTCAAGAATAAACATTCTCAAGAATATGTAATTCTTTGTCAAAAGTCATCTAATATATGTTACAACAGATGTACAGCTCACATTATTTGTTCATGAGTCCACAATTATTTTTAGGAGTGTTGTACTTTATATTCTCAAACCATAATTTAACCTCTTTGTTCTTGCTTCACTCACCTTTTATTTTCTCTGAAGCCCGATTTCAGAAAAAAAATCTACATGTATATGCCTTACAAATAGTATCTATTTCTTTTCCATTTCTGGAAGAAAATGTCATATTTAGCTGCTTGACATTGGCTTTCACTAAGTTCACACTTCAATATGTGACATATATTTAAGCTAAATGTATTTAAATCACAGCTTGTATGCATGTCAACAAATTTATGCTTCTCTTCAATTTGACTTTCACTTTGAGATGAATATGTGACTAAAATTACTCCATTGATAAATTATTTTGATACCTCTTAGCATTCATTAAATTCTAACTTAGTCATATAAACATCAATTGGACTGAATATCATGGCTCAATTGGTTTAAAAAAAACAGACCAGGAAGCTGGGATGGGAAAGTGGGAGAGTGATAGGGCAAGGAATAGAGAGGAAAGAATTGAAAAAACTTATTTTGTATATTATGAAATTTTAGAATTATTTTTCAGACAGGCTTTCTCTGTGTAGCCCAGGTTTTCCTAGCATACAGTATGTATTCTTAAACTCAGAAATGCACCTGCCTCTGTTTCCGGCTCAAGTGCTGGTATTAAAGGCATGAATAAAGGGGTCAAGACCATGCTGGGGAAACCCATAGATACAGCTGACCTGATCAAGTGGGAGCTCACAGACCCCAGACTGATAGTTGGTGAGCCATCATAAGACCAAACTAGGCCCCCTGAACATGTGTATCAGTTGGGCAGCTTGGGCAGTCTAGGGGGCTCTGGCAGTGGAACCAGTATTTATCCCTAGTGCACAAAGGGGCTTTGGGAGTCCATTCCCTATGGACTCTATCAGCTTAGATACATGGGGGAGGGCCTAGGTCCTTATGAATGATGTGACAGACTTGGTTGATACCCCGTGGGAGGCTTCACCCTTCCAGAGTGAATGGGGTGGGATAGGGGATGGTGGAGGGAGTGGGCGAATGGGAGGGAGAAGAAACTGAGATTGGTTTATAAAATGATATGGGTTTTAATTTAAATAAGAATTAATTTAAAAATAAACATACATACAAGTAAAAAGTAAAGGCATGCACCACTACCCCCTGGCTGAAATTATTAATAGCAAAGAAAACACAAATCAAAAAATAATTAAATACTCAATAATATTAAACTTGTGATTAAAATAACTATTGAAAGTCCTTTTATTCTTCTTCTTATTGAAAATATTTTTCATACAATATATTTTAATCACTCTCACCCCTTACCTGACTCCTCAGAGAGCCTTCCCACCTCCCCTTCCATCAAAATTCCCACCCTTTTTGTCTCTCCTTAGAAAACAAACATGCATCTAAATAATGATAGTACGATAAGAAGATAAAAGCCAACAAACTGAAAAAAAACAAAACAAAGAAACAAACAAAAGAGAAAGAGCCAAAGAAAAATTATGAGATACACAAATAGACAGAAACACACATGCTCATGCACACAAGAATCTCCTAAAAGCACAAAACCAGAAGTAATAAGATATACACAAATGACCTTCAATATATATATTTTAAACCTTATGAGACAAGAACCACCTAAGATGCCATTGGCATGGAGATAGAGTTAATGGTGAAGTAGTGGAAAGTAGGTGGTGACCGTGGTCATTACACATATTATATATTATACCCAGGTGAAACAAACAAATTAATTTTAAAATGATATAGATGTTTATTGATGAAGAAACAGCCTCAAAAATAATCACTTTATAAACCTGTGCCATTGTCCATCAGTAACTTCATCTAACAGATTGTTTATCAGTCCAGAAGTTCTTATTATCAAGGGTGCATTTATATTAATTCAGCTTTGGTATATAAGAGATGTCTTATAGGTTTATTAGAATTACATGCATATTCATATTTATAAAGTTTGGGACATATTTTAATTAATTTTATAGTACATAGTTACTATTATCTAAGGTTGAATTGGAAGAAACAGGTTTTGATAGTTAAACTCAAGTGCATATCATCTTGAGGGACTTACCTAATGAATTGGATTCCAAGATTAACTGTACAAAATATAGCGTACATTACGAAATTTGAATTTCAGATGAGCAGCAAATGGTTGAGATAAATTTGTTAGGCTTAAATTAATGCAGATTTTTTCCTGAAATCTATGCTAATCTCAGATACCTCTTATTTTCCTGGTAACTTTATTCAGGCAAGAGGAAATACAGTGTTGTGTGCGAGGAGTTAAGCAAAAGTATGGTGTTGTTTGGAAGCCACCTTCCTCCTAACTCCCGGAAAATCTCTGATTGCACAGAAATTTGAATTCTTATAAAATGTTCATCACACCTTGGGGCTGGTCATGTGCAAAAGTTATCCCAATGTTATTTGCTATAAACTGTGAGGGGTAGGATGGAAATGGGGCAAATATACTAGAATGGCAAACAAAGAATTCTCCCCAGAGCTGGAGGCAGTTTTAAAGAGGTATTGGGCAACAGGTATTAAATATAATCATGCTTATGTGTTCAGGCATATATCTCCCCAAATTACTTAATCTTTCATGGAAATGTAAATCTTTGGTTTATCATTCTAAATGTAAAAGCAAGTATACTAAGAAAGCATGAATAACAATTTATAGTAGACTTCTAAGGCATCATATAGTCAGAAACTACACTTAAGTTTGTTCCTGATTGTCAAATTATAGACTATTTCTTAGTGTTTCCAAATTTTATGATAATCAAGATAATTTCAGTTTGTATTCTTACAAAAATAGAATGAATTACTTGCTGAAGAAAGGTAATTATTTCATATCTGCCATCATTCTATATATCTTTTACAGATAAATTGTAAGTTTTGCAAGCATACTGTTATTTGTACATTTACTAATCAATTTTCTCTTTGTTGTTACATAACTCCTAGTGTGGAAGTTTCATTTCTATATCAGCAATTTCAAAAAATGGTTACCCTTACTGACTCTAAATCTCATTTAGCATTAGGCAGTAGCAAGTTTAAGACCAAACTTGAGTGAGAACATGGCTTAAGGTGAAAGATTAAATAAATAAGTATGCAAATAACTAAATAGAATAGGAGTACAGCTTAGTGATAGAGTTTGCCTGAACAGACACTGGGTTCAATCCACAGTGTCCCCAATATGAACAACAACTGTTTCGTTAAATAGTTTAAAAAGCATTGTAACATGAATAATATAAACCTAGTGAGAGTTATTGGGGTTCAAACTTCAAACTGAAGATCAGAGAAGCAAAGCAGCCATCCTCTAGCTCTTACCTCTACTTCAGGATGAAAGTGTTGTCCTCTTTCAGGCTGGATGCAGAATAAAAAAATTCTTATGAGACCCTTTGGTTCTTCCTTTTATACCTTGATAGTCGGGATTGATGGCATGTGATCCCAAGTGCTGAGATCACCTTTCCATAATATGTTTCTCTTTAGAACTGGATCAAATTCATGTAGCTTGTTGTGGCCTTGAAATTGCAGAGATCTGTCTGCTTCTATCCCGAGTCCTGGGATTAAAGGCGTGTGCCACCACAGTCTGGCTCTATGGGTAGCTAATATGGCTGCTATGTGTATCACCATTGACTGACTCTATGGTTTGTGGTTAGGTTTACTTTCTGAATGCTCAGTAAAGCTTTAATAACTCATAAATAATATATCACCACACAGCATTGTATATATTTATATTATAAATACTAAGAATAATGGGATAGTAATCATGTGTTATTAATCACTCTAAAATGAAAGTTATTTTCATTTTTTACGAATTTTTACAAAATTTTGTATGATTGTGATCAAAGATCATATAGAAATTAAGCATGATGATTAAACTATTTGTTCATCTTGATTATAAATAAATATTTGCTTACCACAATAATACTGAAAATTTAAATGATCATCTAGAACTTTAAAATCTAGATATAATTAGTGATACTTTTATATTTTAAAGTATTATTCCATGCTTAAAAATAATTCCTTTGATCAATATATTATAATTTTTATAAAATATAACATTTTACAATGGAAAATAAATATTATGATAATATCTGCATTTATGAATGGGAGACTACACTTTAAATGAATTCTATCAGGAGTCCTAACAGTTTAAAATTTTAAACTATTATCATTACTGCAAGATATATAATTAATTGCACTTCATAGTGAATTAAGAGGTCATTAACTAATCAAGAAACTCTATGAGATTTGCAAAAGGAATAATTAAGTTCAAGAACATCATTTTATTTAATAGGAAACTAGAAAAATATTATCATCTGGGTAGCTCACTAAATGCCTTGTCTTTGTTTCTGGACTGTAACATCTTGTGTCACCACTACATATTCCAAATGAATCACAGAGTTGGATAACTTCTTTTATGAAGTGACAGCCGTCATTTATAATAGGTACTAGAAACTTCAGAGTATTGTGTTAATTTCATATTATTATATAATCACTAATATATGCACCTAAGTACTGAGAAAGAACAATAAAACCATACATTAATTCATCCACACAAGATTGCTTGTGGATAATTTAATGAATGATATTAGGGCAAAGAAGAACTCACTCACAATAGCTAGCAATTCAAAGACATCACAGTTATAAAATTGAGTGTTAAGTTGGTCTTCTTAAACTAGATAATGTGAGAAATTGTCATATGAAAAAACTTACACATTCTAAAATTATGTAAATATGCTTTATACTATAATATTCTCATAGTTGTTTGCCATTTGATTTTTATATTTTACAGTTGGAAAGCTTGAATAGAGATCTGATATCATCTGGGTCACTGGTTTTTTAAATGATGTTCAGTGATGCACAGATTTTGCCATGAGCCACTGCAGTTTCATAGTGAGATTCACTGAGTTGCTCTCTGTCCTCTATTCACAACTTAGTCTTGTATTTAAGGTTTTAAATGGCATTTTAGATGAAAATACAATGCTTTGCTGTTTTTAAATAAATGATATAAAAATTCTGTTTCATTATGAATATCTTCTGTGTCATGTGAAAGGGAATATAATTTTCTAAGTCAATTTATGAACTAATTCATTCAAACCTGAGTTTAGGACAGTAGTCCTATGTAAGAACTTTTCTTCCTAATGATTCACATTGTCAGTGTTGGGTACACTATAGTTGGGTGTACAGAGATCACCATATATTCAACTAATATGAACTGTTAATATTCTCCTTCAATTCTTCTATAGAATTAAGGAAAAATACCAACCTTGGCAATGTCCCCCATGAAACTACAATAATGTACCACTGTCAGAGGTGGCATGGCAGAAGAAATGCCTTGCTGACACCTGCAGAAACCTCAACAGTTTTTAGCAGAGATTTTCACTCTGAGAGAGAGAGAGAATCATTGAATTCAAGTATTAAAAATACATTGTCAGGGGCTTGGAAAAATAATAAGGATAAAATATATTTAAATACAGATTTTAAGTAGGGCAGTTAAGAGACAGTGAAGTGATCAAGAAATAGGTGCCACTGGATACGTAATCTAAGCGTCACAGTTCATTCTCCTTACAAAGCTTTTGATGGACTTCGGAGCGTTATCTTCAAAGGGGTATGGAGACACATAGGTGAGATCACAAAGTGGGTTTTGAGGAGGTAGCTTACAAGATTATAATTAATAAGGAAATTTGGAGATCACAGGATTATAGGACACTAAGGTGTCACCACTGCCTACACAGTCAGTTGGAGAATTCCTGATATTCCCACATAGTAATTGTATATAAGAGTTACCCAGGCTCTCTCTAACTTACTGTACATTCAGGCCTTAGGCTGTGTTCATTGCTATAGTAACATAAAATACCTACATATAAAGTAAGGATCTTCTTTATGTTGGCACCCAAACTTCCCAGCAAATGTTAATATTGTTAGACTGTTTCCTTCTAGGGAGAAGCTTTGGATAGACTCCATGGTGAGTAAGTGATTCCATTCCTTTCTAATGTGACTATAAATCCACATCTTTGTATCTCTATCTACAGTACTTTCTCTTAAGTTATATAATCTCTCATCAGCCTAGTTAAACATTTGTCCACAAAAGTGTATTTCCTTCAGCAACCTCTTTGTACATTAATATGTTTTGTTAATGAAGACCTAAAAAGGATCTTACTACATATTTTGTGTGTCATGTAGTGTGTTTCACACAGCGAATGACAAGGAAACGTCTTTCGTATCATCTCAGTAAACATGAAAGTTTATCAGATAGATATGCTATAGGGCTTGTACAGATACAATTTATGTTTTCCTTTTATGTTGCTTAACTGTTCAAGGAAGTGGAAGTGAGTGTAAAATTCATGAATCATATTATTTTCACTTTTCACTCTTGGTGCTGTGGGTTAACTATATTTTGAGATAAAGACAGAAGGCCGGGTATCATATCCAGATAAAATAATTTTAGTAGGTTCAAAAGCATTTTCTCATGACTTTCTCAAGCAAGACAATATTTCTGTAAATGCAATCTGAATGCTTTATTAGGTAGTAGTGTGTCTCATGTGCATTATTTTATCAATAAAGAGTAAGGGAAATTAATGAGCTTGAGCCAGTGAAGCCACATTAACTTGTGGGACTGGGTATTGGCTAATATTAGCATAAAGCACATAGTTATATGTATGATATACTAGAATGGAAGCCTGGATAAAATTTGAGTTGTATTACTGAAGAGAGAGCTGAAATATATAATGGTGAGTGGTGTACAGTATACAATGTGAGCAACACATTTAAAACCGGGAATAGTGAATTATAAAAAATCCAGACAAAGAATAACTAATTTCAATTTGAATTGGGCTTCTAAATACCATTCTAGGCAATTTTACCTTCTCTTATCATTCAAACCATTTTAATAAAATCAGCTTTAATATAGCAGAACAGATTTGAATTGTTGGTTTTCTGAATGTAGTCAATGAATTAAATATTTAGACATCATTATGCTTAATCATGTAGTGATTAACGTGAAAATTAAATGTTGAAGCCAGGTAACCAAATGGCATCAGGACATTTGGCATAGAAGATAACCCAAGCTCCTGCCAAAATGCATAGCTTCACTGTCAATGTGGAAAGTAGCCTTGAGCCTACTGGCATTTACAGTAGTTATTTCAGCATTGAACACTATGTTGCACAAAGTAGGATGATAAAATCACAAAGCGTAGTCATGAAAATGAAGCTGATGTCATAATCATAATTCAAGAGGATTATACTCCATGAACTAATCACAACCACTAAGTTATATTTTAAAAGTTGTAAACAATGAGAGACATCATTTACTGAATCCTTCTTGTGTGATGTTGGGTAACTACTGTAGTAATCACCACAATTTTATAGAGGAAAAAAACCAAAGCATGGAAAACATAATAAATGCCCATATCCATATCCATGCTGATGATACTGAGTTGGGTTGATAATTCTCATAAGCAAATATACAAGACCATATTATCACTAAATACTGTGTTCCTTTTCTCCTAACATCATTGCAAGAAAGAACTATTGATTTCATATGAAGAACTGCATTCATTAAGAAAAGAAAGAAACTTTTGTGATCATTATTTACTCATTATTCAGGAAGCTATGGATACAGCCATATGAAACCTTTAACATATAATACATGATAATATTTTCACTTTGTAGCTCATCTTGTGTTTATTTATATTAATATATGGAGTCCAATCAAAGAAACTGTAAAATTTCTAAACTCACAGTGACTCAGGTAAACAGGTCACTGGTAAGAAGAGTGATGAAGAGACTTTTATTTTCCAGCCTTACCTTTTTATAACTACATATGCTCTAAGGATAGTTACTGCTTGAACTCTTTTCAATAATCAATTTGCAGTGGACAAATTGTCCTGTTCCATGACAACAATATTTAAATAGACTATAACCAAGCAAATGAAGCCCTTCATATGGAAATCACTTCAGTGACTAACTATAAGTTTATCAGCTAGATGACATTGAAAGGGGGTAAATACTGTGCTTTTTTTCTTCAAATTATGCTTTACTCATTTGTGTTGTCTACAAGTGTTAAGAGTGAAAATTGTCATCTCGTTTTACTAACAAGAAACTAACTTCTTTACCACATCATATTATATGCTAGAAAGATTTAGTCTAAAGGAAAATTTAAAAAGTAGGACAAAGTTCATGCCATTGAATTTCTAGGATGATCAAATGGATAATAAATGTTTGATTTTCTTAATAATGTGGTCCATTTTTCCCCTAACTTCACATCACAAAAATATAAAGGCAAATAAAATGTTATAAATACATAGAACAATCTCCCTGGGGAAATACTATTAAAGTAGAATTACTAGCCATGAACAAATTAATGTAATTAGAGCTATATGGCAACTGGAACCCAATTACAGAGAGAGAGGAGTGATGAGCAAAGGGGTCAAGACAGAGCTGGTCAAATCCACAGAAACAGTTTACCTGACCAAGGGGGGAACTCATGGATCCCAGACTGATGACTGAGAGGTCAGCATGGGATTGATCCAGAGTCGCTAAATTTTGGTGTCAGTGAGAAGGCCTCGGCAATCTATGGATCTCAGTTAGTAGATCAGTATTTATCCCTGGCATACGAATGGACTTTGGGAGACTATTCCACATGGAGGGATGCTCTCTCAGACTGGAAACATCCGGAAGGGCCTAGGTCCTGCTGTGGATGATATGCCAGACTTTGGAGATCCCCCATGGAGGGTGAGGCTACTCCCTGGGGAGTAGAGTGGGGATGGGGTGGAGGGTTGTGGGGTGTTGGTAGGGTTGGGGAAGGAGCCTAGGGAGAAGGAGCTGGCACTGACATGTGAAGCAAGCTTGTTTCTAATATAAATTTAAAACATAAGATGTAGAGTTATATGGGTGGTTTTGTATGGTCATTTCACCTTACTAAAGTTCTGTGGTGACATAATTTCTGCTGCTAGTACTAATATTAAGACCTTCTATGTGTAAACAGAGAAGACTGATAATTATTCATTTGAAAAGCACTGTGGGGTCAAAAGTTCGTAAGAATTTGCATTCCATAAATCTGGAGTAATCATGGACTCTTTGGCAAATTTCTAGACATTCCTGTACTACACACTACAAGGAAACAAACTCTTTATAAGATGGGTGTAGAATAAAAATAAAGCCAGTGCTTATATTGATGAACAAGCTCACTTTCTATGCTGTTGATATGAATTGAATTTGAAATCCACACAACTTAAATACTCTTTAATTGCTGCCAGTAGCTACTTAGTTTATTCATGGAAACTTTTGTGAGGCTTTGTCAAATTTTGATTTATATAGATAATGAAAATGAAAGTGTTTAAAAATTGAAAACTGCCATTAAATATGAATTTGTATATTTGAATGAAAATACTTCATAAGAACAAATAAAAGTACCACCAAGCTCAGTATTATCCAGATACCATTAAGACAAAAGGCAGCAGAGCATCCCAATGTACAGACTATCCTTGAAGCCCACTGTGGCTCTGGTTCATTCTGTTGTCTCTCCATGTTTTCTCACATGTGTATACAATTAATTTTCCACATAAATTCAGAATTGAAACTTCTACTGAATTAAAATGATTTGACATTAGCGATACCTGAATATAAAAACGCTTCTGTATGTTAATGCTATAATACTGTTTCTGACATATTAATTTTCTCTAAAATTAACCAAATATATACATTAAATTATGGCTCCTTAATTTGAATTACAAACTTGGAAAAGGACTAGAAATAGGTCACGTTAAGCTTTTCAAGGAAAAGTTTACAGGAGGTAGCAAATTTAGTATCACAACATACATATAGAAAAATTCATAATTCAAAAGTGTATTTTTAACAAGACTGCTAAATATAACATGTAGTTTTGCATCAGTTATTCATTTTTAGGAGTATCATTACCATAAATTCAACAAAATTAAAACTATATTCCATGAAATATTATCATAATTTGTATGAGACAAATTAAATAATTATTATTAATAAATTCAATACCTTATACGTAAGTCAGCTATTATATAAATAAGGAGCAATGCTTCCCTTTCGTTAATTACTGTTCTATTTGAAAATGAACTCTGATAATGATACAGAGTAGCATGTTCATATTTGTGACCTGATGAGGGTTAAAGAGTAGAAAGAAATGTTAAACCCACTTGGCAGGGCAGGAAATATTTGCTTGGAGAGATAGTTGAGTTACATTTTAGTGGTTCTTTAATAAAGCATGTGATAGAAACAAATAAGAGCTAACTTTGGGGGATTAGAAAAGTTACTGATCGTCAAAGGATTATTATGAAATTATCTTGTGTGTTGTTGATGTTCGAGAAGACCATATGACAATTACAGATAGCCCTTTTGAATCAGAGATAACACAAAACATAGCACAAAGAAGACACTGGTGAGAACAGCGACTGTCTGGAATCTAGATTAGAAAAGCAGCGCAAGCGGAAATCACAAAGTAGCCATGCATCACTATCCTTTGATTCGTGGAAGAAAACGTACCATGCCACTCTGTCATAAAGATCTACTCTTAAAGTGAAAACCGATCATTTCTAAACTCCGTTAAATGTTCCATTTAAGTGATACAGTGTCCAATGAGCAAAGGGGTCAAGAAAGACCACACAGGGGAAACCCACAGAAGCAGCTGATTCGAGCAAATGGGAGCTCATAGACCCCAGTCTGACAGCTGGAGAACCATCACAAAACCGAACAAGGCCCCCTGAATATGAGTGTCAATTGGGGGGCTTGGACAGTATATGGGGCTTCTGGCAATGGAACCAATATTTATCCCTAGTATATGAGTGGGCTTTGGGAGTCCATTCCCTGTGGAGTGACACTCTCTCAGCGTAGACACACAGGGGAGGGACTAAGTCCTTTCACAAATTATGTGTCAGACTTTGATGATCCCCCATAGGAGGCTTCACCCTCCCTGAGGAATGGATTCAGGGGTGGAAGTGGGGAACAGGAGGCCCAGAGAGAGAGAGAGAGAACTGGGATTGGTATGCAAAATGAGATTGTTTTTAATTTGAATAAAAATTAATTTTAATCCCAGCACTCAGGAGGCAGAGGCAGGCGGATCTCTACAGAGCGAGTTCCAAGACAGCTTCCAAAACATTACAGAGAAGCCCTGTCTCAAAAAACCAAAAAAGTGGCCAAGATCCTAAAGTTTGGTATTCTACAAATCACTCACTTTTATTAATGCATTAAGCATGTTTGAACATTCCATGAATTACTACTCTGAGTATCAGTTGAAACACTGAAATGAGTTTTAATCACGATACAATGTACTAAGCAATTCACCATCTTTAGACCCTTTCTATACAACAAAGTATTGGTCATTTAAGTTGCATGATATAATATCAACATTAGAGAAGTTAAGTTAATAGGACCACAAGTATGGAGTCACTCTGGGCTACAAAGTGAATTACAAGTCACCCTAAACCACACATTGAACCCTTGTCTTAAATAATTTTAAAAACATTTGTAAACTTTGTTCATTCAGTTCAAGTTGAAGTAGTGAATTATGGAAGTTTACACAGGTGGGGAAAGTTATGTGTATTTCCTTATTTTGTTTTATCAAGCTGCAACCTCAGGGTAATTGGGATGAACTTGCTATTGATGAATAAAAGAAGGTAAATTTTATTTACTAAAGAAAATATCAAATTTAATATGACATGACAACTGCTAAGGTAAGGTCATGGCTGAAAAAGAATCTATGAAACTTACTGGAGAAGATATGTAGAGCAGAAGGAAAGAGGATTTCTAAACTGAATTTTCTGGAAACTTGTTTTGAACAGAGAGAAAATTAGTCCCCAAAGTATTGGTGCATTTTTTACATGAAAATGTGAAAAGATGCATACAGACAAAAAAAATTAGAAGTGGATCAGCACAGAGTGTCTAGGAAATGTGTTCAACATGATAGTTTAGATTAATGTTAAGTAGCATGGAATTCAATTCAAAATACAGAGTCCATAGTTTTTGGAATCCTTTGAATTTAGGAATTTAGGAAATAGAATTTTTTAAAAAGAATTTTTTAAGAAATAATGAAGAGCATGAAAATATCAGAGCATACTTTGCTAAGAAATCAGAAGTTGGGAAATACTTTGATTCTATTAGTTTCTTAGCAGCTGATGCTATATCAGCAGAAGTAGAAGATAATGCAGTGTTGAGGCTGATAATAGAGGATATACTGTAGTAAGATAGTTCCAACTAAGGGTGACTGTATGATCTTTGACAGAATGCCATGAAGTCATCTAGAGCTGGATTTGCTTTTTTCTTATGTCGAGAATGACAAAATGAGAGTAGCAGAGCTAATGTTCAAATTGCAGAGGCTAAACTAGTGGTTGAGGGTTCACCTTTGTTTTCTAAAGCCTCATGCACTGCCAGTCTGTTAAATGGGCAAGAGTGGAATCTAGAACACTAACACATTACAATCAATAGACAGAAAAAAATAACTGACTAATGGTTTGGCCTGATAGCTTGACAGTCTCTCAAAATTCGTGGCAGTTTGAATAATACCCATCAGGTGTGAGACACTGTAGCAAAACATGTCACACATATACTAGTATGTCTGTGCTCCACCCAAGGGGAATGTGTTCTCATATTCCTCATCCAATATACTAATAATAGAACCCCCAAGGTGTGGAAACAATAGATATGAGTATACAGAAGTTTGAGGGGGTTGTCATTTGCAGGAAAGATCATAACCCACCATGGGAAAAGAGCATGCCACTCCTCTTGTAGACTGTCGCATAGTTTAGTAGGGGATACCATAGTTTAGAGGGGATACGATTTAATTAACTCCTAGCTGTCCACACAAATACACACACACACACACACACACACACACACACACACACTGCAGTTGAAGAAAGAACTAGATAGGAGTATATAAAAACCTATGCTGATTAGAAATTTTGGACAAGGCAAATGAATACACTTCTGTTAATATGCCTGATAGGTTTCTAAAACCTATTGATTTATGTGGTTCTTTTTACTTTGTAGTCACTCTGTAAAGACCAGGAGAGGCTGCTGTTTCTTTTTTGTTTCTGTTTTTGTTTTTTTGTCTTTTTTATTTTTAATACAAATTAGAAAAAAAGGTTATTTCTCATGTGAATTCCAGCTCCCACTCACTCCCCTCCTCCCGTACCCTCCCACCAACCCATATCCCCCTCACCAATCCCTACTCCTTTCCAAGGGAGGGTGAGGCCCTCCATGGGTAGTGTCCATAGTCTGTCACTTCATCCATGGCAGGTCCTAGGACCTCCCCCAAGAGTCCAGGCTGAGAGAGCATGTCTCATTGTGGGACTGGAACCCAAAATCTATTTGTATGCCAGGGATAAATACTGATCTCCTACCCAAGGCCTAGATTGCCTAGGCCTCCTCAATGACACCCACATTCAAGGGTTCTGGATCAGTTCCATGCTGGATTCCCAGCCCTCAGTCTGGGGCTGAAGAGCTTCCCCTTGTTCAGGTCAGCTGTTTCTGTGGGTTAAACAAGCCCAGTCTTTACCCCTATGGTCACCAGTCCTCCCTCCCTGTCAGTGGGTTCTGTGCGTTCAGCTCAGTGTTTAACTAGGATGCCTGCCTCTGCTTCCATCAGTCATTGGCTAAAGGTCCTGTTTCTCACACTCACTGGCAGTGGGATTATAGGCTGATACTCCCCTTATCCATGTCTAAAATCCATATATAAGTGAGTACATACCATGTTTGTCTTTTTGTGCCTGGGTTACCTCACTCAGGAAGGTTTCTTCTAGTGCTGTCCATTTGCCTGCAAATTTCAAGATTCCATTGTTTTTTTCTGCTGAAGAGTACTCAATTGTGTAAATGGACCATATTTTCTCTATACACTCTTCAATTGAGGGGCATCTAGGTGGCTTCCAGGTTCTGGCTATTACAAATAATGCTGCTATGAATATAGTGGAACAGATGTCCTTGTTGTATGAATATGCATCTTTTGGGTATATGCCTAAGAGTGGAATTTCTAGGTCTTGTGGTAGACTGATTCCCATTTTCCAGAGGAATCACCAAACTGATTTCTAAAGTGGTTGTATGAGTTGGTACTCCCACCAGCAATGAAGGAGTAGTCCCCTTTCTCCACATCCCCCCAGCATAAACTGTCATTGGATTTTTTGATCTTAGACATTCTGACAGGAGTAAGATGTTATCTCAGAGTTGTTTTGATTTGCAGTTCCTTGAAGGCTTGGGATATTGAGCATTTTCTTCAGGGCCTCTCAGCCATTTTAGACATCTCTTGAGAATTCTCTATTTATTTCTGTATCCCACTTTTTAATTGGATCCTTTTGTGTTCTGGAGTCTTGCTTCTTGAGTTCTTTGTAAATTTTGGAGATCAGCCCTCTGTCAGATGTGGGGTTGGTGAATATATTTTCCCATTCTTTGGGCTGCCTTTTTGTCTTGTTAACTGTGTCCTTTGCCTTACAGAAGCTTCTCAGTTTCAGGAGGTTGCATGTATAAATTGTTAACCTCAGTTTCTGTGCTACTGGTGTTATGTTCAGGAAGTGGTCTCCTGTACCTATTCATTTAAGGGTACCTCCCATTTTCTCTTCTAAGAGGTTAAGTGTGGCTTGATTAATGTTGAGGTCTATGATCCATTTGGACTTAAGTGGATTTGTGCATGGCAATAGACATGGATCTGTCTGCATTCCTCTTCATGCCAGCTTCCAGTTATGCCAGCACCATTTGTTGAAGATGCTTTCTTTTTTCCATTGTATATTTTTAGATTCTTTTTTGAAGATCAGATGTTCACACATGTACGGGTTAATATCTGGGTGTTTAATTCGATTCCTGTCTATTTTTGTGCCAATACCAAGCTGTTTTTAGGACCATAGCTCTATAATAGAGCTTGAAATCAGGGATGGTGATGTCCCCAGATGTTGAATAGTGTGTTTTGGCTATCCTAGGTCTTTTGTTTTTCCATATAAAGTTGATTATTACTCTTGCAATGTCTGTGAATAATTGTGCTAGGATTTTAATGGGAATTGCATTGAATCTGTAGATTGCTTTTACTTTGAGTCTTTAAAGAAAGAAATTAAAGAGGACATAAGAAAATGGAAAGATCTCCCACGATGTTGCTTAAATGAACAGAAAACAAGTCAGAAGAAAAGTAAAACTACATATAACTTCAAAGAAGAGTATGAATTATCTGAAAACAGACCAAAGTAATAGTTCTGAAGAAATATGGTGAATCACATATAAGAGAACATACTAGGAAAACATATTGCAATAAGAAAAATGATGTAAAGTGGGAAAGCCACGAGTTTGTGAAATGAACATAAACAGGTGAACTTTAGTTTCTATGGTATTCTCACACTAAGGCAAATGAAAATGGAAATACAAACTATTAAAATGTGTAAAATGTAGCAAAACTAGTATTAGAATTTATACCGATAAATGTCTACAATAAAGAGAACAATACAATAAAAGACAACTTTTATTCTAAAAAAATTACTAGTAATAGAAGCCAAAAAGACTGAAATTATGGTAGGTAAAAAGATCATAAGTATCATGGTACACATACACAATGCAGACAATATGAAAAAGTAGAACAATCATTAATGCTGGGAGAGATTTTTAAATCATAAGAAAACTGAAACTCATAAGATTGACTTTACATGAACCAGGGAGGAAAATCACATCAAGAAAAAGTAGACTCTTGCCAGGTGCTGGTGGCTCACGCCTTTAATCCCAGCACTTGGGAGACAGAGGCAGGCAGATCTCTGAGTTCTAGGCCAGCCTGGCCTACAGAGTGAGCTCCAGCACAGCCTCCAAAACAATACAGAGAAACCCTGTCTCGAAAACACAAAACAAAAGGAAGAAAGAAAGAGAGAAAAAGTAGACTCTAATCCAAGAAGAGCGAGCCAGGGGTTTGAATTCACAAAGTTTGTAATAAATACCTACAAATTGCAGAAAAAAATGATGATTTAGGGAGTGGAGGGCCCAACCGAACAGAAATCTCGCTACCTGGCTTTCTGACAGAGAAAGGGGAAGCAAGACACCCTGTCAAATGATTCACAGAATAAACATACCTGATATGTATCTTAGACCCCTGGAGAAATTGATACAGCAGTTGATGAATGTGCATGTTAACTTATATCTGTAAATAAAGTTTTCTTATAGATATATGCCCAAATAGGATTCAGGGAGTTGCATTTCTCTATTATGACTATGAGAAGATGGGAGTGAGCACAAAGGATATAGAGAGTGTAAAGTTCTTGCTTAGAAAGCATAAGATCCTGAGTTTGATCTCTAATATCACAAAACCCAGAATGATGAATTTTGTACCTGTTCACAAGGTAACTGTAGTTCCCTAAAATATTTGCAGAATACTATGTTATAAATATTTCTGTAAATATCCTTTTTTAGGGTTTTAAAGAAACAATGGACATAAATTGGATTTAGATGGATCAGAAAAAAGATTATGCTGTTGTCTCTTCAATGAATCTGCTCCACATAGCTCCTGGCACTTAGCAGACAATGAAAAATGTATGCTTAATGAACAAACACATTCTAGCAGATGCTCACATATAATTTCATGTTCACAGGACTAATGCATAAAAGAGTAGCAATTTTGTGAAGAAGTCCATCAAGGTCTATGGTTCTGATCAGATGTGCAGTTTTCTCATTGTGAACTGTGTTGAATTTAAATAATTTCACTCAGAAAAGATTCAGGCAGTATATAATTTTAATTTTAATGGACAAGAACGTAACTGATGAGCATAGTGATGAAGCATGACTCTACAATAACTAAATCTTTAACTTAGGAATAAAAGTATGCTCTACCAATATGTATGGTTATTAATATTAATAGTTTAACATTAAGTTGCTTGAGAGAATACTTCTACATGTCCATAATGGCATCCTAAATGTTATTGATATTTTTGTACAGCCATACCTTAACAACGGTTTTTATCAATGTAAGTCTTAATTACTGTATGATATGTAAATGACTAGCAATATCTGTATAAGAATTTGTGATATATTTGTGTCATTAAAGTCCTTTAAAAATACAACTAACTGAAAACAGAAGTAAGATCAAAATTCTGAAATAGATAAGGACATAGAATGACACTCATAATGATAAGGCCTTATGTCAATACTCATTAATTTCTAGACTGCATAATGAAGAAAAGATATCTTTGTGAGGTAAAAATATCATACAATTTTTAAAACTTAGGTTATTGGATGTTTACATGGTTTAAAATGGAATCGTGACCATTTAGTTATTCATATTTTATTTCTAGAAAATGTTCATACAGGGGATTGAGAAATTGGAATGATGAATTAAATAAATAATTTTTGATTACTCATAGTTACTAAACAAAACAATGCTCACCAAATAGAATCAGACAATATATGTTTCAACTCTTGCACATGTTTATGTATGCAGATATTCATGTGTATGGCTGCATATATTTAACAAGGCTGAAGACTGGAAAATGATTATTTTAAGTATTTATTAAATTTCTGATTACAAGATATGCTAAGAGCTTTTATATAAATGGTTACTGAATCACAAGTGTTTGACTTACATTTTTTAAACTTTGTGATGTTATAAAATCATTTAACAATCAATAAAAGGTACACTTTTAATTGTAATCCTTTATCTTTCTCTGAGTTAGTTATAGAATACACGAGACAGTTCTTCAAGGCTTAAACACAGCTCCCACTCACCTACACATCATAAGGATGACACAAACTATGCCACAGTGCACAGTTTAGTTGAGCTACAGACTCTCCTCTGTTAGGTGATTAAAGTACTAGAGAAATACAATTTTTTTCAACTTGAAAATTGGATTTATTTAGATGTCACCCCGTTGTTGGAAGAGCAACTCTACTGGCATGTATTTCCTAATCTGCCTGCAAGATCGGACACTCTTGAAAAACCTATGTGGAAATCCTGTTACCACTCCTGCAATTGGTCAACAAGTTAATATTCATTGTGTCCAAGGAGAGGGCTATAAACATCAGCAACAGCCCATTGCCACCTTGGACTCCCCTGCCCAAAAATTTGAAAGGAAGTTTCCAGACCTTCCAGTGGGATTCTTGCTAGATAATGTACAGCTTTTCAGTGGGGTACCATCATTCCAGTGAAATAAATTCATATACACTTGCATATGTTATACATAATTTAAATATAATATTTATAGTATATATGTGTGCATATATATAACTTATGTTGTTTCCAAACTCCTTAGCATAATTTATCACCCTTCCCTACTTCATCTTCTGAATTGCCCTCCCTTTCCACTCCCCAGTTAAGACTCCCCCTGGTTTTCTGTTTTCCCCTTTGCAGCACTTTGGCCCACTATTTTCCTCTCAAGGACCCCAACACTTTGTTCCTTTTAATTTCCTGAAATCTTCTTTTGCTCTGGGTTATAAACTCACATCTAATGATTTGGAGCTAGGATCCACAAATAAGAAAGACCATATAACATTTGTTTCTCTGGGCCTGGGTTATCACACTCAGTACAATGTTTTATGATCCCACCCCTGTACCTGCAAATTTTATGATCTCATTCTTCTTTACAGGTGAATAGTATTATTGTGTTTATTTAACACAATTTTTGTGTAAATTCATTGCTGAAGAGCATTAAAGTAACTAGGTTTTGCAATAGAGAGGCAGTGAACATAGATGAGCAAGCATCTGAGGAGTGACTTTTAAGGCCTTCAGAGATATGTCAAGGAGATGTAAAACTGGTCACACTGTAGAGCTATATATTAGCTTTTTGCAAATTCTCCATAGCGTGGAAAGCAATAACTACACCCTGTTGCCATCCATTCATGCTGAATGAGGGTTCCTCTTTCCCCACACCTTTACCAGCATTTATTGCCAATTGTTTTATAATAGGCATCCTTTATGGTGTAAGATAAGTCTCATGTTTGTTTTAATTTTCATTTCTTTAATTGTTAAGGTTGTTGAATCGTTATGGAGATATTTCCTAGCTTTTTTTCTTTTTTTCAAATTCTACATTAAATTCAGAGCAAATCTTTTAATTAAGCTGCTTTCTTCACTTTTGTGTTTGGAGTTCTTTATATATACTGGTTATTAATCTTCTGTCATAATTTGCAAAGATGTTTCACTCCATGGGGTTTTTCTTTCTGGATGATTCTCCTTCTTGATCTACAGACATTTGTTTGAGGTTTCATTTGTCAATTGTGGGCATGAAGTCCTTGGGAAATTGAGTCCTATTCAAAAGTTCACTCCCCCACCTAGCTGTGAATAGACTGTCATAGTTTCTTTTAGTAGTTTCAATGTTTCTGGTTTCTGTGTTCTATTTCAATTTAATTCTGCAAACCCTTTCTTGCCTCTACAAAAATTTTGTAATCACATCCTAGTGAGCATTACATATCATGCTGTAAAAATCAATATTGATACATTACCTGAAAAATAAAAGTTCTGACGTTAATTTAATGCCATTAACATATCTTCAAAACTGAAAGTGATAACTTTTAATTTGTATATCTGCAACTTTGATGTCACAACTTTCTCTAAAAGTATAACTTACATGTAATTAACTTTTTTATTTGGAAAAGGGTCTAGTGTAGTCCAGAATGGCTTTAAACTCTCAAGTAATAAAGACTGTCCACGAATTTCTGATCCTCTAGCACATCCAATTTCAAGAATCACAGGTGTGAACTACTACCCCAGATTAACCTAATATTTTCTATATTACTTATCAATTTAACACTGAATTATTTGACAAAATTAAGTCTATTTCCAACAAAAATGCTTCACTAGAGTTTGAAATTCTGGCATGGGTAGGAGATCATGCAATAGCTTCACGTTTTTAGTAGTTTTTACTCAACAGGAGAGTTTAAGTTCATTTATAATGTGTAACATTTAACAAATATTCATTTTCAGAGGATAATCTGGTGATTTTTCAATTTAGATACACAATATTGAGAACACATCATCTAGCATAATACAGATTTCAAATGGCAGAATTAGTTTTAACATCTTTTCTAGAAAGAGTATAAAATAGAAAGTTTTTGAATAGCCATATTCAATATTAAAATTTTCAATAGCCTGAGAGGTAATGTAGTGTTGAGAGAAGCCTTTTCCTTGCCAGCCGCTTTGGTTTTTCCCCACCAGTTGCTTGGGCTCTGCCGCATTGTAGTCCCCAAGTAACACACAGGAGGCTGTATTAATTAGGAAGCTGTTGGCCTTGCTTGTTTCTTACTGGCTAGCTCTGACTTATGTATTTAATCCATCTAAGTATTCTCTTACCAGACAGACATTTTTACTTCTCTGGCGGGCTACATCTTGATTCCCTGTATTTCTCCTACTCAGAGTCTTCCTGGACTACTAGTTCCACCTATCTTGCTGCCCTATTGGCCAACAGTGCTTTATTGACATATACACAGGACTTCCCCATCAATGTAGGAATTTTTTCTTGAATAAATACTTTTATTTATTGTTTAAACTTTTATTCTTCTCTCATAGATTACAGTTTTCCCCCATCTCGACCCCTCATGCTCCCTCTGAACACCTTGGATCTCCCCCAGATCCACTCCTCCTTTCCCTTCATAAAAGAAAAGAGGAAAGGGGGAGAAAGAAATAGAGGGATGGAGGGAGTGAGAGAGGGCAGGAGTGAGAGAGGGAGGCAAGGAGGAAGGTAAGGCCTTTTTGGGACATCCACAGAACAAGGCCTAACAAGATATAGTAAGACTAATCACAAACCCCTTTAAGGACATTATATAATGTTTCTTCTTTGTTTATTAAAAGAAAGTCTGTTCTGTTTACAGAACTGGTACATGTGGGAACAAAAGAACTGTTTGATAGAGATTTTAAAGTACTGAATAGATCACATGTTAAGCAATGTTTATATCAATTACACTTCTTGGCATATGAAAATTTTCTCGAAATGGAAAATATAATTTGCTCAATGTTTGCCTAAACTGTTTTACAAAATGTATACACTTTTAAATTTGCAAAAAATAAATTAAAGCAGGTGTATTTGGATTCAAATTTCAACATAATTTGCAAAAGTCATAGATGTTACTTTTGAACATAATATGACTATAGCTATTGACACTAATCGTATTTCATGAATATCAGTCTTGTTTTCTTGTAGATGTGCCTTTCAATGATTATATATTAGCATTTCATTTTGAAATTATGAGAACATAAATCTTTAATGAATATATTTAAGCAATCTGTTTACTAGAAATTTATCTTGCTTACTGCATTCAGTCCACAAATTGCTCAGCAAAATGCACATTTTAATCACTGTAAAACAGCAATTGCTTTCCATGCAGCTAAGTGGCATTATTGTATAATTCATAGGGAAAATTTAATAATTAGTATTGGTGCCTGCAGTGGTGCCAAAAAATATCTTGGCCACTAGAGTGACCTGTAATTATCTAGATGTTTGAGGACTTATTTAGTGAATAAAGTATATGTTTTAATTTCATTTCAATAATTGCTAGTGGTAGGTAGATAGATGGTAGACAAAAGATGTATACAAATAGGTAGATTTTTAGATAGATGATGCAAATTTAAAATCTTGTTTAGAAGTCTGAAATTTTAGTTTACATAATGACTTGAAAACAGCATAATTTTCTGAAAGACATTAAAAATTAATGAAGGTCCTTGGAAAAATGAGAACCCAGAAAAGTCAGCACATGTGAGGAGTTTTAAGTTATCCTTTGTAAATTTTTCTTTGCTTATTCTATTTCCTTTTAGTTTTGTTTTTCCTCAAAAATTTCAATACTTATACATGTACTAAAATTTGCTAATTTGTGCACTAGGAAATATCCATTATATTTTGTAATTGCTAAGGAAAAGAAGTAGGAGTAACATAAAATGACTGACTACTATAATTTTTAATAAGAAAGCTCTACATTTTGATTCTGGCTTTTTTCTAATAACATATATTGTAAGCTTAATTTTAAATATGCTAATAATTTATTATATAAGTATAAATATAATGTCTATAATTTTTGTTTGATTAAAGATTTCCAATCTCTAACAGTAATAATTACTGAACACTTTTAAATTTTTAATCACTTTCCTTCTGTTTTTTTTGATAATTTTATACATTCATATGTTTGCAACAAGTCTAACCTCCATTCCCTGCTGCACATTTCCTCCAGCCAATGTACCCTACATACTCCATGTTCTTTGTTTTGTAAACCCACTGAGTCCAATTCATTGACACTCCACCTCTTTTCTCTTGTAATACAAATGACTTTCAATTTTTGAAACAAGTTACAATCAAGAATGTTTATATAAAGGAGATCATACAATAGGTAACCTTCCAAGCCTGAATCTTTCTTTCACAATTGTTTTTAACAACATGTGGTGTTTATTTTTGTACATTCTCTTGAGATTTACAAATGTCTAATATATTAAAATCTGGTAATTATATGCCCATGAATTTAATAAAATAGTTACTGCCTGTTATAATTTGTGAATTGTTTTTTTTTCTTTTTCTTTTTTTTTTTTTTTTTTTTTTTTGGTTTTACGAGACAGGGTTTCTCTGTATTGTTTTGGAGGCTATCGGTCCAGCCTGGCCTTGAACTCACAGAGATCCGCCTGCCTCTGCCTCCCGAGTGCTGGGATTAAAGGCATGCGCCACCACCGCCCGGCCAATTTGTGAGTTCTTAATGAACTTTTAAAATAACTTTATGTCATAAATAATTCAACATCTGTAGTTTTAATTCATTGATTTGAAAGGACAGAAAGGTATAGTCAAAAATGCATGCATCATAAACGGACGTTCTGCATTGCTGATGAACTTATACAATATTTTTGATTGAATATATCAAAAATAAATATAAAATGAAATAAGTTAAGCATAGTAATAAAATGTGCAATAATAAAGGCACTCGTTATTATTCCATGGGTTGGATCTTCAGTGTTAGGAAGGTACATACCTGGTCATAGTTTGGGATTAAAAGATTAGATTCCATTTAAGTTTTAAAGATAGTTGTACAACCCATATTAAAATAACAATTGTTATTAGTATAAAATGTTATCAGCCTATGATAATAGTAAAATTTAAAAGCTAAATGTTCTGGCATTGTGAATTCTGAGGAAGTATGTGGAACTAGCAAACAGTTTCCTTGGTAATATAACCAGAGTAAATCATGTCTATACCGAAAATAACCCAAAAACGCTAACATTTATTTTGCATTTTCTTAAAGGGAATTTTCCTCAGAACATATGCTAACATTTCACTGAGGGTCTTATTAAAGATGCCCTGGCATTTCTATTTATCTGAATAGAGTTTCACCACATCACACATTTGGAGTATCATAAAATACCATATTAACATTCCTTGCAGAGCTTTGTATAATGCAGAAGATGTATTTTCCAAGGAAATATAGTATTCAATAAGCCAATAGTGCAAACAATATGACAGAACTGTCTTAGTAGTACAATTTATCAAAATAATTAAAGTCAAAGGTGTTAATATATTTTAGACATAATGGTCACTAAATATTGTTTGCCTCTTCCTTCAAGAGTAAAATTGAGTCTTAAGTCAGTCCTCATTTGAATTTCTATCATGCCTCATTATTTGTATACTCACTCCTTCTAATTTACCCATTGTGCTCCTATGTAAGATGCAACATTTATTTTCTATATGTATCTTAATAAGCCACTTCTAATTCTGTTTCAGTTAAATTCTATTTGCACTAGGATAATGGCCCATATAAATATTCTAGTGTAGACTGAAATGTTTTTCTATACCATGAAATCAACATCTTCAGAACAAAAAATGCAATTTTGGTAGTGAATCTTTAATGAAAATTCCACTTATGAAACATTAATAAAGATTGTTATCTGTGATCCAAAATAATGACAGGAGCTTTTGTCGTGTGACCATCTTCATGTCTGAATTATCATCAATACATTATATTCAGCATTTCAAAAGAGATTTGTAGATTTTTTTGTATTTACAAGACATGGTTTCTCTGTATTGTTTTGGAGGCTGTCGGTACAGCTCAGCCTGGCCTCGAACTCACAGAGATCCACCTGCCTCTGCCTCCTGAGTGCTGGGATTAAAGGCGTGTACCACCACTGCCCGGCGAGATTTGTAGATCTTATGAACAATTTTCAAATTAAACTCAGAAAATACTTTGAACAGAAAAATTAAGTGTGTAATTTGAAAACATAATCTTAGAATTGAGAATATTTTAAGAACATATAGCTATCAGTAACAACATGTCATAAGAGAAATTGACACTTTTATAACTGTTACAGTAAACAAATTTGAAAATGAATACATTTGGTAAAGCCTATGGAAAATCCTTCAATCAAATGTGTGTTTGTTGAAAACCAACAAAACTAAGAAACCTTTTAAATACACTGAGCTTTGCAGAAAGAAAAGGTGTTTTGTATAAAATCACCAAATTGTAAACAAGTAATTCAAAAGATTTTGGATGGTTAATAATACTAACATCCAAGTCCCTTGCCTTGATCTGGGCACAAGTTTTATTACATTTATCACACTTAATATCACAGGATATTAAATGACACATATAAATCAATGTGCATTTACTGATTTTATGTCTTATCAATTTTCCAGCAAGAGTTAGGAAAGGTCTACGCTGTTTCCATATTTAGGCCATGATTTGGAAATACATAACAAAGAAGATGATAGACATTTGCATGTGCAGATTCCTTCTTGTCTGATAAATATTTATTAGAATATGGTAATGTGCTCATTCTTTGTAGAATTTTAGCCATGGACGTGCAATTGTTGTGATTCTCATTGCACATTTGTGACAATAAGAAATGATTCTGGTCTATAATAAAAGCAGGAATCATACACCATTATAATTTCACAAAAATGTTTATTTAGTGTGGCTGAGAATAAATCAAATACTACCAGAGAGCAAATGGGGGCAATATACGAAACTAAATAAAACAGAAACAAAACAGCAAATATGGTATGATTTTATTTAAATGTGAAGACCTAAGAAGGTGAACTGATATAACCAAAAGCAGAATGTTGTAGTTACCACTCATTGATTGGGGAAATGGGGTAGGAGAAGAAGTTGATATGTGAACAGGTATGAAATTTTAGTCAGACATGAAGAAAATGAATAAATTCTGGAGATCCTTAACAGCATGGTGACAGACAAAGTAACATTGTATTATACTCAAGTTACTTCTAAGAAAGTAAATTTTAAATGTGATCCCTGAAAAATATGGTAGTTCTACAAGATAAGACAATTTTAAGTACCTTGATTTAGCCATTCCACATTCTATTAATATATTTTATGTTATACCATATAAATTATATTCATGTTCATTTGTCTTGTCACAAATCCATTTTTCAAATAAAATATTTCTTTTTTTTTTTTTGTTTTGGTTTTTACGAGACAGGGTTTCTCTGTATTGTTTTAGAGGCTGTCGGTCCAGCCAGGCCTCGAACTCACAGAGATACACCTGCCTCTGCCTCCCGAGTGCTGGAATTAAAGGCATGCGCCACCACCGCCCGGCCCAAATAAAATATTTCTTTATGCAGTTGATGGACTTGTCTATGATGGACTATATTATTATTTCCTGAAAAGTATGTTTTTGTTTCTTAATGTTGAAAACAACTTTTTCTTCATTGTTTTATTAGTTCTTTGATAATTTTATGCAAAGGGTTTTGATCATATTTACCTCCCTTCCATAAGTACTCTTAGACTGACCCTTCCCTAACAGCCAGATTTGTGACTCCACCTTTTTTACATTTTAAATTTCACATAATCCAATTTGTGTTGACCATGTAGTCTTAGATTGTGGCCTTCCAGTGGATTGTGGTAGATATATCTGTGGCTACAGTCTTTTTTGTTTGGTTTAGGAAAATTATAATACAGTATTTTTTTTTATCATGGCATTCCTTCTACAAGTTTTCTCAGTTCCTCTTTACCTCCTAAGGAAAAGTGACTTCTACTACCTAAAATTTCCAATAGTTCTATGGGACGTGATATGACTTCATGCCCACCTCTCCATTGGTTACTGGGGATTTAGTCTGGCGTGAGCATGCACAGGTTATATTCATGCTCTCATAACCCATATTAGGTGATATGTACAGATCTTCCACTATGCTTTGAACACCGTTTTTATAGACATCCATTGTCTCTGTTTCTCGCTCTCTTTCCTCCACTTGTTCTACAATACTCACTGAGATTTAGGAGAGGGTGGGATGTGATAAAGATATTTTGTTTGAGGCTGAGCATTTCACAGCATCTTGTTCTCTGCACCTTGGCCTACGGTGCGTGTCTGTGTTAATTACCATCTACTGTAGTCATTAACCTATGGTAGTCCTCAGAGATCAAAGCTGGGAAAGTTTGATAATTATCTTTCTCTGGTAGCTCAAATAGAGCTTTCCAGCACTGTAAAAGCTAGCTACTAGAGATGGCGTTTCCTGATCATTATCAGGGGATATTACCATGTACTGTAACTCAAACATGTGATATCCTCACAAGATTCTTTGTTTGTTTGTTTGGTTGGTTGGTTGGTTGGTTTTTGTTTTTTTTTAGACAGGGTTTCTCTATGGCTTTGGGTGCTGGAACTAGGTCTTGTAGATCAGGCTGGTCTCACACTCACAGAGATTGCCTGCCTCTGCCTCCCAAGTACTGGGATTAAAGATGTGTGCCACCAATGTTTGGCTCTTCACAAGATTCTTACCATCACATTCTGAAGGCAATCAATAATACTGTTAATAGCCTTTATGGTTACAGGCCTATGGAAATTTATTTCTCAATTATTTAAAAAGAGACTACCCATTCCTGATACTGAACTTATTACTTGCTGCAATGTATTGTCTAGAGGGGTTTTGTCACCTAATATGTGTTAACTCCACTTTAAGTATTTTCACATATGTGAATGTAAATAGTATAAGATTCTATAGTAATAGGTTTCCATATGACCTTTTCAAGTGATTTTTGGTGTTATTTCTCCCTTTCTGTATTCTCCTTTGCCCTTCTACACTGCTCTAATTTCAACCTTCTTTTTCCATAATTCCCCTTAGCCCTTTTTCTATACCACTGAATTGTATGCCCCTTTCAGATGTAATTCACAAGCCATTTAAAATGCTCATTGCTGGTTTGTATAAGCTATTTACTAATTCCAAATAATCTAAAAGTCAAGTTTGTCCATACATCACTAAGCACTTCCTTGGAAATAGAAAGTAAGTACATTAAACTAACATAAAGGAGACATTCAATCAAATAGTGAGCATATACTGTGAATATAATGTTACTGTGAATTTACAGAGCAGTTGTATTGTCAAGAAATCTTGACAAATATGTCATGCCAACATCCAGCATTATATATTCAGGTCAATCCTATAGAAAACCATATAACACTTTTAGCTTTTAAAAAGCAAACACAAAAATAAATTGCCCTGTGTGATTAGAAATTGGATAGTGATATTACAGTGTCATAAGGAGGCTTTTTCTATTGAGTGTTTATGTCATTAAGGCATGTAATGGAAAAGACTCTCTTAGCCCTTACTTTAATTGGTAATATAACTAAGTAGAAACAAAGTTATATGGCTATTGTTATATGATATTATTGTGAGTCTGTTTCCTACTGGTGATCTTTGCATCCTTTTAGGATGATACCATGGCATTCTTAGTGCTGGGTATTTGTAGCTGGGTATTTGTAGCTGTTTAAGTCTAATTCCTCAGGGTTCAATTTTTATTGCATTGCATTAAGACTTTTTCATTGGTTTTACTCTTTAATAATTTGTATACATTATAAAACGTAATAATTCATTCCTGTTTTCCACTTTCTAGTTCTGGAAGAAAGTCATTGATATTTTGGCACAGATTTCATAGGACATTACAACAATATCAATCCCTTTGGAAACCATAAACACAGAATATCCTTCCTTTTATGTGTGTCTTCTTCCACTTCTTATAATTCAACTTTTGATACTTTTCTTTTCATTGTAAGGGCCTGTTTTGACTAAATTGTTTGAAGTTGTTGCTGTAACTCTTGATTATGCTTTTCTGATCTTTCTTTTACTGTACTCATAATGGCCTGTAATTATGTTGCTGTGTTTGTACTTTGATTTTGAATCATTTACTGAATTCATTGTTCAGCTGTAATAGTATGGTGTGGTGGTTTGAAAGAAAATAGGCCCCAAAGAGAGTGGCACTATTAGGAGATGTGGCTATTTTGGAATAGGGTTGGCCTTGTTGAAAGAAGTATGTCACTGTGGAGTAGGTTTTGAGGTCACCTTTGCTCTAGTTACAATTAGAGTGATACACAGTTCACTTCCTGCTGTCTGTTGATCAAGATGCAGAACTTTCGACTCCTTCTCTAGCATGTCTGCCTACATATAGCATCTGCCATGATGACAGTGGACTAAACCTTTTAACTTTAAGCTAGCCCCAATTAAATATTTACCTTTGTAAAAGTTGTCATTATCATGATGTCTGTTCATAGCAATAGAAATAATAACATACAGTTTAGAATTTTATGGTTTTCTACCTAAGAATTCTTATCTTTGGCAAATATAGACAATTTGACTTCAGTTTTTTCCTCTTTAAAGCTTGATGCACTTTTGTCTTCTCCTTTCTAAATTTTTCCAGGAGGGAAGTCTGAGAGTATAATGAAAGTGGTGAAGGCACTAGTCTAATCACGCTTTAGACCTACAGAGACGACATTTAGCTTTCCCCTGATCAACACATGTTAACTGTCGTCTCATGAGAGATGTCCTTTATTATGCTCTGGTAAATTCCTTATTTGCCTAATTTGTTCTGTGTTATTATTGTGTAGAGGTGTTGGATTTCATTAAGTTCACTTAGTTCATTAATTGAAGCAATAATTCTGTTACGTGTCTTTCAGTTCACTGACATGTTTGTCTCTCATTTGTGTTTATGAAGCTATCCTTGTATCAGTGTAGTGAATACCACTTGACCATAGTGAATAATCATTTTAATATATGGTTGAATTAGCTTTCTAGTATTTTGTAAAAAAATTTGCAGTTTCTTTTTGTTGTTGGTATTGTTGTATTTTGAGGCACGGATCCTTATCTTACTCAGATATGGTGTACATTATGTATCAATAACTTCCTTTGTAAATTTTAACTTATCAAGTACAATACACTAGATCATTGTGATCTTGTTTGTCTTTGTTCTTTGGTGTAGTGAAAAATCTCAACTCTCTCCTGTTCTATCAAGTTCCTGTTGAGGGGCAGGCTATCAGTCAACTTTTTGTGACCCTATGTTTTACTGGTTTATTTTCTCCTGATTCAGTTAAATTAACTTTGGTGCCTTTAGACCTTATGTACCTGGGTGCTTGGAAAGTTTCTGTTATTTCTTTGAATATACTTCTTATCCTTTGACATGTTCAAGTTCCTCTTGAACTTCCTAACCTGATTATTTGCTGTTTCAGTACTGTCCTGAAATTCATATAAATTGTTTCATTCTTCTTTGTTCTTTCTTCTTGTTCTCTATTACCTGTGTCTTTTAAAAGATTGATTTTTTTCTCTAAATTTTTCTGATATGATCAATCCTGCTGTTAATGTTTTATAGTTTGATTGTCCCGACCATATTTTTCAGTGCAAATATTTGGTTTTGTTTTTTTAAGATTGTTTGTGTATCATTCCTAAGTTTTCTGCTAAAATATAAATGTACTTTAGTTTGTTTTCCCTAAGCTACATGTGAGTCTTTAAAACTGTATTGTGAGTCTGAGAGTGTTTCCCGTCTGACATCTGCCTGGTCACTGTCTTGCACCTTGTTTTGCACTATGGTTGAGCCAATTGTTTCCTGAACTCCTTTGAAGCTTTTTAACAAACATGGGATGTCATGTGCACTGCAGAGAACTGGGTACTTATGTAAATCTTTGAAATCTATTTTCATTTTTGATTATCTTTTTAGAATTTTTATCAGGCTGTCTGTTCTTTGAGTTTATACTTCCATTATTGTAATACTACATGACATACAATCCTGGTTTTCCAGCAATCTGTGATGATGTATTCCTGTGTTTTCAGTAATAAGAGTCATGCCAAGCCTTCATTTGTTTAAAATGCTGTTTTAGTGCATTATTTGAAAAAAGGAAAAACAGATAAGTATTGTTGTCTTGTAGTCTGTTTTTACAGTTACTGGCCTGTGGCGAGATCTTTCAATTTTCTGTCCTGTTCTAGACAGATTCTCTGTGAATTGACACAATCAGTGCCACACTAGTGGCTCTCAGAACCAAATCCATCTGATGCTCTTGGTGCCTGCCTGATTGAGACAAGCACAACGCAGGATTTTGAACAGGATCTGCCATTCTGTGAGATGTGGTGATTACCTTGAGCCCTTAATCCTCCCCTTAAGTGTTAGCACCTGTTCAAATGCTAGTTTTGTTGAGTCCAAGGGTCTTTTCCATGGTAGGAAAGCATGTTTCCACACCATTGACTATGTTTTCATTCGTTTTCTTAAAAATAATTATTTCTGTTATTTTGTTTGCAGATTCAGGAAAAGCTATAAACACAATAGAAAACTGATTAACAGATTATTATTAAAGATAATAATTGGAAATTTTTGATACAGGGTGGCCTCAAAATGTATTCATGTTTAGAGCTTAGTAACAATCAAATCATTGTCTAGATAGATTTTATCATAAATTACTGATGGAGCTTGTCCTTCTGTGTGGTGTTAATATATGTTTCTCTTATTGGTTGATGGATTACACACCAATTGTCCAGGAGCAAGGTAGGAATTACAGGTGGGGCTACCAGATGAGAAGAATTCTGGGCAGAGGACACAGAGAGAAGCCACCAGAGAAACAACATGCAGCTACTAGGAAAATTTGACATTTGGGCATGTCAAAGGTCATGAAGAAATACATAGGTTAATAGAAATAAGTTAATAACTAACTTATTAACCTGAGCCATTGGCCAAAAATATTATAATTAATACAAGCCTCTGTGTAGTTATTTGGGACTAAATGGTTGTAGAACCAGGAGGAACAGATACTCCATCTACAAATTATAATATCACTACTCTGTCCAGGGGTCATATTTGTGTCTTAGGATGATTCTTACTCAATGATGTATTGTGTGAAGAGACACTGTGACTAAAGAAACTTTTCTAGCCAGGCAGTGGTGGAGAATACCTTTAATCCCAGCACTGAGAGGCATAGGCAGGCATGTCTCTACAAGTTCGAGATGAGCCTGGTACACAAAGCTACACAGAGAAACCCTGTCTTAGAAATCAAAAAAAAAAAAAAAGAAAAAGAAAAGAAAAAAAAGAAAAATACATTTCTAACAAAGAGCAATTACTTGGGGCAGGAGGCATCATCCTCTTGGAGAGTGGGTTGGGGTGTGGGATGGGAAGGCTTGTGGGGGGCACGGGAGAATGGGAGGGAGAGGGAACTGGGATTGATATGTAATATATGTAGAGAGAAGCCTTTTCCTTGCCAGCAGCTTTGGTTTATCCCCGCCAGTTGCCTGGGCTCTGCCGCCTTGTAGTCCCCAAATAACACACAAGACGCTGTATTAATTATGAAGCTGTTGGCCTTGCTTGTTTCTTACTGGCTATCTCTGACTTAAGTATGTATCCCATAATTGCTAATCTAAGTATTTTCTCTTACTGGAGAAGTTTCCGGGTTTCTTATCCCTATGGCAGTTGATGAAATTGTCATCGTCCCATCTCAGCAGGAAGTAGTTTTGAGAATTCCATGCCCCCTCTCCCTACTATTGATATTATAGGATAGTTTACACCTGTTAGTGTTAGTTTTCAATTATTTTAGAGTTGGAATTGGAAAGAGGTGTTCAGACTTGGGTGTTTCTTTCAGATAAATTTAGATTTAGATGGGATAGATGTTTGATACATTTTGTTGATTGACACAAGTTAGTTGTTTTAAGTTTAAATATCCTTTTTAGACTAAAAGGGGAATCGTAGGAGGTAAACAGAACTTGGCCATTAGCCATGTGACTTATAAGAGGCGTATACAGATGAGGTAATAAAAGGGCGCTTTACCACACTGCTAACCACTCCCACTTTAGGCATGACTAAAGACATATACAGATGTAGGCAGTGAACTACGTCACTAGCCCAGCCCACTTAGGGGCAAGGCTAGGGGCGTTGTGGAGGAAGGTATAAAAGGCTGAACAACGGAAGTCTTGCTCTCTTTATATGGCTCCTGCTTCCAGTTCGGCGGCGGAAAACTACTCGGCTCATCTGGGTTACTTGTTTGTCTCTTGTGAGTAATTTCTACAATAAATAGTTATTTTTACTTTCAGTAAGTGTGCCGTTTATCGTTGCAGCATCAAATATAAGATTTTTTTCTGAATTAAAAAACTTTAAAAGAAAATACTTCTTTTCTCAGTCTTAATATAAATAACATGCAGTTATTTATTAAGCGTAATGTTTGGTAGACTTTGGTATTATATGCATCAAATTTGGAAAATTCCTTTTATCCCTAATGATTGATTTTATGTACTATCTATATTACTAAATCTGTCATAAGAATATTCTGTAAAAACATATTTTAGTTTATACTATAATGAATTATAGCAGCAGCTATTGCTGTAGAACTTTATACCTGTTATTTTAACTGCACTTTATGGGATAAGTGTTAATGACTCTTTAAACTAGACAAAGTTAATATACACTTTGGTTATTGTTAAAATTTCTTGAAATTGTGCTGGTTGCCAGCATTCGTAAAAATCAAGGTTAATAAATATTCACTCCCATTACTAGGACATTCCTATGAATGATACTCTGTGTGTCCAGCCTCAACAGATAATTTATCCTAAATCAATATTTGGTTTGAAACTAATTACCATTGAATAAAAATGAATTCAATTTCTCAAAGAATAAAAATAGGTAATATATATTATTAGTAAAATAAATCTAAAAGGAAGTCATTTGTTAGAAACTGATGGAAAATAATTGCTTAGTAAAAAATACTTAGGAAGTGTTATTTGAACTGATATTCCTATGATTTTCAAACTCAAAATCAGTTTTAGCAGCTCTTAGGAAATTTAGTGACTAAAAAGGCATGGCCTTCATCGACATGAAATTGGCATTAATTTATTCCTGTGGAAGAGCTTATCCTAAGAGTAACAAAATGGTACTTGAAATGTTCAGCCCTAAATATATGTGTATGAATAACATTATAGAAACTGAGAAGATTGTATTTTTATATTTAGGAATATATGTACATATATGCATATATGCTTTAACAATAATTAAGGAAAACAGTCCATGAAACTGAAAGAGAGGAAAGAGGGGTCCATTAGAGGATTTGTAGGGAGGAAAAGAAGGAGGACATGATGTAATCATATTATAATCCCTCAAAAATAATACTAGTAACAGAATTAAGAAATGAAATTATATTATAACCTCAAAAAATTAAATAAATGTAAAGTATACACACAAAAGAAACAATACATACAAGAAAGATATTGATTGCTGTGAACTAGAACATTTTTTTCTTCAGCTAGTATTCTTGTTCAATGTCTTTTAACTCATTACGCTTCATCTACTTGTTTTACTTTTTCTTTTCTATCATTTTTAAGTCTCACCCTTATCTGTGTGTGTCTGGACTGATGTATAATAATATTACTCTTGAAAAACTTCCCAAGGAATTACCAAAACAGAACTGTTACCTATTTTAAAACACCACAGAAATTCTAAAACAGTATACAGATAAACATTGAAAAACCACAGTTCCTTGATCTGTGTATACAGAAATATTGAAGTAACTTTTTTTGACACTAGGTTTCTCTGTGTAGCTCTGGCTATCCTGAAACTCATGATGTAGACCTTTCTGGCCTTGAACTCATAGATACCCACCTGCCTCTGCTTCCAGAGTTCTGGGACTGAAGGTGTGTGCCACCACCACCAAGGTAAGTAACTCTTTTTAATAAAGTATTGTGCATAAAAGAAGCTGAGCCCATTATAAATGCATGTTTATTTTACAATTTTAACACAAAGAGATTAATTATCAAGAGAAATAACAAATAAAACAATTATTAAAATTCAACAAATATTTGTAATTTTAGTTTGTACAAACAATAATAAGCCTAACCAAATTAATAAAATGTAGACTTTTCCAACATGATTGTAAAATTTGATTAAAACAATACAAATGAGAACAACAATCCCATGAGTCTCTGTTACGCTGAATAGTCCTAGAGCTTTTGATCTTATTTTAACTAATATAATTATTTGGGGATATGAAGAAAACTATAAACATCTGTGTGAATTTAATAGCATTGCATTTGATATTTCAATGCATGAATATATATATATAATTATTTACAGACTCAAGAAAAAAGTTTTACTCACCAATTATAAACAACAGATTGCTCTATTTTATAGTTATATGCTTATTTGAAATGCAAAAATAAGAATATTTGTTATTAATTCTTTCCATCTGTTGTGTCATTATTACACAAAATAACTCAATGCCTATTTCCATGCAAGTATAGAAAATATATGTATGAAATAGCTCTCTCCATGTACAACTTCGCTAAGTTCCAATACGCTTACCTACTTTGCTTTTCATATCATGTGTCTTTTAGATTTTTTCCTTTAATTGTATGACTCAACTCTTGCCTCTCAGCCAAATATAATAGAAAAAAAGAAAAACCTGACATCATTATTCTGTGCCCAATAATTCAGCATGCATTGCTAGATTTTAAAATATTTATTTTAGATGATCAATTAGAAGCTCTAATTTGTCTAAGTAGAATAAGATATGATTTTCTTAAATGTATCATTTGTATTTCTATTGTATTTTAGACAGTTATTATTGTGACTTGGAGCAATAGATCCTGATGATAATTTAACACCAGTCTGTACTGGATATTGAAAAGTTGACTCAGATTGTGATCACTAAGCCCTATTCAATTGGAGTCAGAGCAGAACTGTATATGCATAAGACTTCATTCCAGGGTAAGGCTCATGAGCATTCTGTAAGAAATATCAAATATAAAGTACAGTATTTTCTATAAATAATCAGCTGATTTCACAGATTGACTTTAGCATGGCACTTGCGGTGTTACACTTTGATAGTGCTTATATAATCCTCTTAATGAGCACTTGTTCAAAAACTGTGCTCTCACTTTCTCATGACTGAAATACATGTTTTAAACTAAGACTTCTTTGTTACCCAAGAACAACCTAAAAACTATTTTCTTCTCAAAATTTGCTTTTTTCTGTGATTATATAAAACATCAGGAAGATTTTCTTTTGAAAAACAATTCCTTTCTGAAACAGCAGTGGGTCAGATTTTCATTTGTTTTTTTTTTAGATCAAGAATTATCAATACTAACATTAAATAATTTAAAATTTAGTTTATGAATTAAAAATTTAGTAATTATATGCTATTTTACTAGATTGTTTCTCAATAATTTTACTTGCATACAAAATCAGTCAAGATAAATATGTTGGTAAAGGGTTGACAGCTAGAATGACAGACTATAATATAGAGATATCTCTAAATGAATTTCTTTGATACTGTGCTTTGAAAGGTAAGAGTAATTATATCATTATTTATGTGACTTCATCTGTAAAATATATTTAATAATTATTTTAGTAGAGCTATATTACAAGACTGAAATTATCAGTGGATTTAATTCCTAAAATTTAAGATTACAAAGCTCATACAAAGGGAATTTTAGTATTTTTAAATATAGAGAAGCTCCTACAATACCATTGTCCTTTATGATAAAAATTTCCAACAAAGATTTCCTAATACCATAACACTAGATACAAAATTCACTAACCAACTCAAATCTACCTTCAGTTTCAATAATAGACAAGAAGAACTAGATACAGAATTCTAAGCCTGCCCTGGTTACCGTCACAGTTCATATTATGAAAGGATGCAGAGCAAATCAGTAAGAGAATTATCGTATGGGGTACAGCACAAGTTACACATGCATGAAGTTTCCCATTATTCACTTTTAGTGCAGTCAAAGTTCTAACTTTTAGGCAATGCACAGTAATGATTTAATACTGGTAAACAGGATAGCTCATTTGGGCTTTGGTGTCTAATCCTTTGGGGTTGTATCCTAAAATCATGGTTGAGTGAATGTGTGTGTGAAAGACAGGGAAGGGGAGGGGACAGAGAGACAAAGAATAAGAAAGAGAGTTCCAAATATATAATGTTGCTTGTTGGAATAGATGGTAGAATCAACCTTCATTGTCTTTCTTTGGTAAATTTCTACCTTCGTGTTTCAAGAGAGCATCTCTCAGGGGGAAATGGGACTAGCTAATTAGGCTAGGCATACTGACTAGAAGGCTCTGGAATTCACCTATTTCAGTTGACTCAGTGCTGTGATTACATGTGTGTACTATAAAATTCAACTTCTTATGTGCATGGCGTTTAAGCCCAGATATTTTATACATATGCATCAATCTTTTGAATATTGATAGGCTATTCTGATGACTATCCTTGTTTTCTAGCCATTCTAGAGGTAAAGATGATTCCATGTGGCTCAAGTCTGCTACGTAAATCACATTATTAGCATATTCAGAACATTGTCTAGCCAAACAAAGACTCATTTTATCAGGCAAGACATTAAAATGCTGATGGGTTAAACGTGGGAAATGATAATAGAGAAAGGATGTCTATTTGACTAAAAACAAAACAAAAAATATTTACAATATTGAAGTTAAAATATAAATAACAGTGTAACATATTGAAAACTCCAAAGCATAGGCAAAAATAGGTATAATAATTGCTTATTGCATTTTGTTTAAGTAATCAGTATTGTATAGTTTTTCATACCTCTCTACTGACATAAAGTGGACATTTCTAGAAGCAAAATGTTAACTATATATTTATAGCTTTTACTTGAAAATACTACTAATTAGAAGTTTTTTGAGCATTTGAATACCAAATGACATTCTTTAGTTATAGAAAAACAATATGGCTTGCATTTTGAACTTACTGATAATAAACATATTAAGGTTGTGATTCTCGTATTCAGTCTAGTCTTTATCCTTTAATTTACATTGGATTTTCAGTATTGGTTTATAGCTGTGAGTTACATGTATGTTATTTTAAAAACAACCGTGCTAAGTGCTAATTTACATATCATTTTGAAAGAAATACCACCCCTTCTAATTGTTTAGTTTCAGATACGGCTCCTAACTATACAGACAAGCAGTTTTGCACATTCATTCAATCATCTTGATAATAAGTGTAAAGAGATAAAAGCTACCCTATTTTTTAGTCTGTATTGTTCAACCTGTACAAGTGTTTCAATTACCATAATTCTAAAAAAGTTCTGAGGTAATATATTCTCTTTCTTGCATTCAGTTTCATTTTCTGTATTCAGACGAAGGTATCTGACAGCTGCCTTTGAATGTGTTTTGTAGGTATTTGAAAGGAGCAAAGTATAGGGTAGAAATTAAAAAACAGATAGAGTGAATTTGCTTCTGACAGCCTATCAGGTGATAAGAAAGAAGATATTGTTGTGTATAATATGGGACTTTGATAAAAATAACGTGAAGCTGCAGATGCCACTTTATTATCTGAGTTTATATTTTAAAAATCACATGAAGTTCAACATCCAGTGTACGTTTTATTAGCTTCGTGCAAAAAAAATGCATTGATTATGTACTAATACTAGGAATCTTGTGCACAAAATTCCAAGTAGGCTCCATCTTCTAAGACATGAGTGTGCAGTAGGATCATATCTCAAACCCAAGTGAGTCACCTTATAATAGCATCCATGTTCAGAGTCGCTAATGTCACTGTCAGGGTTGAACACTGACCCTGTTCTCTTTCATGGATGCTATCAAAAACACGTTTGTTTGGCATTAATATATATAGCTGAGAAGTTTCTTGCCATTTAAGTGACTTTTTATTTATATTTTAGCATTCCATTGACCATCACATGGTCTTAACAAAGCCTAGGAAGTACAACATTGTTCTGCCCTCTGAAACACTGCACTGTACACTCCCCATTTTCTCACACCTTTCTGTTCTGTACCATTATTTATCTAAGTGATCAAGTCCCCAATTTGTAAGTTATTAATAGTTCTTCCAAATCAACTAATGATTGAAACAGTGGGATATAGCAATTTTATGAATAGAACTTTGTGCTTAAATTTGCTTTGCTGGTTCCTAATGTGGAAGGTATCTTTATAACACAGCTGCACTTTAGTGAGTGCACCACCTCGTTGAACTATGGCGGCTTAAAAATTATTGAAATTATTGTTGGCGCTTGGATTAAAAAAATGATCACACAGATTCTTTCTATTCCAAGCACTTTCCTAGTACCAGTTATAGTCATGCATATGTACTCATTCTAATTTTTCTTGAAGTGCAATAGTAACTAAAATAGATCAGATTTGAAGAGTTTTAAGATATAACAGACGCAATCTTTAAAATGCAAACTGAAATTGTAAATTGAGAATCCAACCTAATATATTATAGTTAATAGAGTTTATGAGTAAAATTTTAAAAATAATATTACCCACTACTTTCAAATTGTATGGATACATTTTTAATATGAAGTTGGTAGAAATCAGAATCTGACAAATCTCAAAATAATTAATGATGGCATATTATATGTTCACCCTTATTTAATTTTATTTTTACTAAGTATTAAGTAATCTTTTCCTGGAAGGATGTGTACAAGCATCTTTTCCACCCAAATAGAGAACAATAACAGACCAGTGTAGGAATTCCACCAAGTGTAATTGCTAATCCAGTGAGTTTATTGACCTTATTTTGGGTCACTTCAAAATACTTACATTAGCGTAAATTGCTACTATATCAAATAGGTGGAGCTCATAGAATCTTGATCATGAAATCATACCTTCTTTTTCATACAACCTAACGTCTCCTGCTATGACTTGCAGCTGACGTAAGGCTGGTGTGAGTAATGGCTGGTATTCCAGGTAATGATCCTATGACCCTCTGCTTATTCTTTATAGCATAGAATGATAAAAGCTCCACTACATTATTATAGACATACCTATCCCTGTGTTGCATTAGTTAGTTCATTGTTTGGCTACTTGATCAAAGTAACCTATACTCTAAAAGGGAGATGAGACGACCACAACAGCCTATGGAAAAAGTCAAATGTAACATTGAGGTTTGTTGTAACTGTGATAGAATAAATCAGTAAATGCTAAAAATTAGATAATAGTTTCTTGAGGAAAATTATGAGTAACTCATTCCAAGTAAACATACTCTATGAAAATTTTAAGAGAAAGATTATTACAAGCATAAAAAGTTAACTGACTACATAGAGAACCTTCTAAGTAATGTTATGGTCATCATAATATTTAAACCTACATACAAGTTATAGAAACATATTGTAATAAATTATCACAAATAACATTTAAAATGCATGTATTTAATGCTACTGGAGTATTTCTTTTTCGTCAACCCAACACTTTCGAATCTATGGCCATAAGCTCATTATAACAAAGAGGTCAAACCAGTGGAATTCTTGTGTATCACTGTAATTACAAATAAAATATATGGACATAGAATGCACTGTAGTCTGCAAAGATTCCATTTAACATGTTCTTATAATGCAATATTAACTTGTAAGATGATGTCTGTAGGAGGCAGAACTTTTGGAAGAGAGAGTAGAATGACATTGGTGCCTGTATAAAAGATACCTCAGTGATTCACTTAAACTTTCCGTTATGCAAAAAAAAAACCACACAGTGAAAAGTCACCAAAGGATACAAATCTGCTTGAATCTTGGTCTCTAAGACTGTTATTTTATTGATAAGATATATTGTTCCATGGGGAACGGCCTAGGTCCTTCCCTGGATGAAATGACAGACTTTGGAGATCCCACTAAGGAGGGTCTCACCCTACCTGGGGAATGAAATGGGGCTTGGGTAGGGGGCTGGGAGGGTTGATGGAGGGACAAGGGAGAAGGGGTGGGAGAGGGAGCTGGGTTTGACATGTGAAGCATATATTGTTCATGATATTTCTTATAGTAACCTATATGTATTAATATATTAAATTATATAATTATGATTTCTTAATTAGCAATCCAAGTATTAATTAACAAGTATGTATACAATTGAACTAAGTTACTGAAAACTCAAGCTGACTTATTATTGCCTTTCACAACCTATTGTCATGGTTATGTAGGATGAAGAAAACAAAAGTGTTAATATACCAGGCTATATAATCAGAACAACCTGAATTGAAATATTGTCTCTGGTATTTAAACCTTAAGGATCAGGCAAAACTCTTTGATGTATAATACATTTTTGTTTTACATTAAGATTTTTCCCTTTTTAATTTAAATTAGAAACAAGCTTGTTTTGCATATCAATTCCAGTTCCCTCTCCCTCCCCTCCTCTTCTGCCCCTCATCAACCCCCAATCCCATCCCCTTTCTGCTTCCCAGGGAGGGTGAGGCCTTCCATGGAGGATATTCAAAGTCTGTAATATCATTAGGAGCAGGACCTAGGCCCTTTCCCATTTGTCTAGGCTGAGAGAGTATCCCTCTATGTGGAATGGGCTCCCAAAGTCCATTCATAAGCCAGGGATAAATACTGATCCACTGCCAGAGGCCCCATAGATTGCCCAGACCTCCAAATTGTCACACACATTCAGGGGGTCTGGATCAGTCCTATGTTGGCTTTCAAGCTATCAGTTTGGGGTTCATGACCTCCCCCTTGTTCAGGTCAGCTGTTTCTGTATGTTTCTTCAGCCTGGTGTTGACTCCTTTGCTCATCACTCCTCCCTCTCTGCAACTGAATTCTTGGAGCTCAGCTCAGTGTTTAGCTATGGGTGTGTGTGTGTGTTTTTTTCATCAGCTACTGGATGAAGGCTATAGGATGGCATGTGAGGTAGTCATCAATCTCATTATCAGGGAAGGGCATTTAAGGTAGTGTCTTCAGTATTGCTTAGATTGTTAGTTGGGGGTAATCCTTGTAGATCTCTGGACTTTGCCTGGTGCCAGATTTCTCTTTAAACCTATACTGGCTCCCTCTAAAATGGTATCTTTTTTCTTGCTCTCCTCTATTCTTCCCTTGATTTAAACTTCCTGCTCCCTCATGTCCTCCTCTTCTCCCCTTCTCTTTCTCCTAACTCCTTCTCCCCTCTCACATGCTCCCAATTAGCTCAGGATATCCTGTCCATTTCCCCTTCTTTGGGGGACATTACTTATATTTTATGTCTGTGACAGAAAAAAAAGCTTATTCTATAATTTTTACATCAGTATAATATAATACAAAATCGCAGGGGTAAATGCAATGCTCAAAATTCATTGAAAAATTGTATCTACTCATACTATCCTGCTGTTAAATGAAGACCAATGAATCTGAGAATCTGGACTGTATTAAAAAAATAGTCATCACTTGAACCATATAGCTAAGACTGTCACGTGATGTAACTTCATGGTTCATAACTATGAGTTTTGTAGTAGTAACTAATGAGTTCAGAATTAACATATTAATAGAAGATTTATAACATTTTTAGAAACAACTATTTACTTATTGAAATATTCCTATTATGCTAATGTTCTGTGGGCATGCTTCTTTAAGAAAATAATTATCACTGTGCCTCAAGACTCATAGTTTGGCTATTTGTGTGAAATATCAAGAACGAAAGCCTAAAGTCCTATTTATGTGTAAAAGTCCTTCAACCAAATGTACAAACAAAATATAACCTCATAAATATTTAATTTTCTTCTCTGCTTTAGGCAGTAGCAAACATCCCACTTTTAGAATATTTAATTTACATAGCAAAGATATGATTCAGAGAGAGAAACAACAATGATTTCTTGGGTTACAACTTTTTATGTCAAGAAACATGTCTTAGTCATATTGTGCCTTTATGTCCTAGCATTAAAATTGAAACATGGGAGATTGTAGAAAGCTTGTATAAGAAGAATAAATTACCTTGAGGATGATAATCATTGTATCCCCACACAAAATATCAAATGATTTATGAGCTAATCAAAATATGGATGTCAGGATTTTGTGTTATAAATGCAAGAGATTGAGGATTATTAAATTGAAATTTTTGGTGATATATTTTAAAATTAATTTTATTTACATTAAAACAGTCTTATTTTACATACCAATCCCAGTTCCATCTCCCTCCAATTCTCCCCACCATATTCCCATCCCACCCCCTAACGCACTCCTCAGAGAGAGTGAGGCCTCCCATGGGGGAATTATCCAAGTCTGTTACATCACTTGGGGCAGGACCAAAGCCCTCCTTACAGTATCTAGGCTGAAAGAATATCCCTTCATAGGGAATGGGCTCTAAAAAGCCAGTTCATGCACTAGGGATGAATACCGACAGAAGCAGATGCAGAGATTCACATGTAAGCACTGAGCCGAGCTTCTGAAATCCAGTTGTAGAAAGGAAGGAGTGATGAGCAAAGGGGTCATGACCATGTTGTGGAAACACACAGAAACAGCTGACCTGAGAAAGTGGGAGCTTAAGGACTCCAGCTTGACAACTAGGGAACCAGCGCAGGACTGAACCAGGCACCCTGAAAACAGGTAACAGTTGGGGGATTTAGGCAGTCTGTGGGGCCACTGATAGTGGAACCAGTATTTGTCTCTGTATTTTTGTTAATCATCTTTTTCCTCTCCAGCAAAGAATCATGACTCAAAAGAGCATATATTATAATTATGTATAATTATAATTATATATATACATGTACATATATATAATTATTATCCTTGCTTTGCTCTGAGAATATCTAATTTCACCTTCCTCTACACTTTCAGATTTGGTTTGGGATTACACAGGGCTTGTGTGTACTATCATAACAGCTGTGAGCTTAAAGGGAAGCTACCCAGATTTGTCCAGAAAATAGTTGCCTTGGATCATCCAATTTTATCTGTAATACTTTTACAACCTTTACTGCAATCACCCCAGAGCCGTCGAAGGAATGAGAGAATGTGACATAGATTTCCATTTAGGACTCAGCATTCTACAACCCCTTATTCTATGCATCTTGCCCAGGAGTGAGCTTCTGTATTAATCACCATCTACTGCAGATAAGAGCTTCTCTGATAAGAGCTAAGAGATGCCTTCATTTATGGGTATAGAGTTGGTTAAAACAATGTCTATTTAGCAGAATAATAGTTATGCACTCAAACTAATGACTATAGCACATCTACGCATATGTCCTTGGTCTGATAGCGATGCTAGTTGTGGATTTCATCTTGTGGAGCAAGGCTTAAATACACTCAGAAAGTGGTTGGTTACCCCCATGATATTTGTGCCACTTTTGCACCATTGGCCATGTCTTGTCAATCCAATCAGTATTAAACTTAGCAGGATTCATAGCTGTGCAAGGTTGATAAAAATTTCTCTTCTTACAGCCTGCACAACATCTTCCAACTCTATGAATGCTAGCCAATAGAGACAAATTTTTTGTTGAGTATGAATTTCTGATTATTAGCCAGATTTCTGCATAGTCTATGACTCAAGTACTTTGTGTCAGCAATAGGGTCTAAACATCCAGTTCTAAAAGGTAATTAACAGAATTGGAAATAGGCTATAATACTTGATACCTGGGAAATTATTAGACAAAACCCCAAAGGAGTAACCCATTCCTGGTGTTTGCACTGTGTGTGTGTGTGTGTGTGTGTGTGTGTGTGTGTGTGTATGTGTGTGTATTCTTTTAGGAATGTTCTGAAGTAGTTATTTTGAATGGAATTTGTAAATGTACCTCTGATTTATCACCCATTCTTAAACTGAGGAACATCTGAACTGTTTATTCTTCCTGGCTATTGTGGATAGAGCAGTGATGAACTTGGGAGTGAACAGATATTTCTACAGTAGGATATAAAATCTTTTGGGAATATGCCCAAGAGCAGGGTGGTATGATACATCATCTCTTTCTAGCTTATATAAAAACTTTCAAACTAATTTCCACAATGACTGCATCATTCATGACATCACAAGAGAATAAGTATTTCCATTTCTCCAAATCTATACTACCATATGTATGTATGTATGTATGTATGTATGTATGTATGTATGTATTTTTTTCAATACAGGGTTTCTCTGTGGCATTGGAGGCTGTCTTAGAACTAGCTCTTGTAGACCAGACTGGTTTAGAATTCACAGAGATCTACCTGTTTCCTGAGTGCTGTGATTAAAGGCTTGCCCTACAACGTATTATTAATTCTGACAGGGAAAAGATGAAATCTCAAAGTAGTTTTAATTTTCATTTAACTGATAGCTAGGGATGTCAAATATTTTTTTCCTTTTTAAAATTTAATTTAAATTAGAAACAAGCTTGCCTCACATGTCAATCAGAGCTTCCTCCCTCTTCCCTACCCCTCAAAGCCAATCCCCACTTCCCTCCCAAGGGAGATTGAGGCCCTACATGGGGGATCTCCAGAGTCTGTCATTTCATTCAGGGCAGGACCAAGTCCCTCCCTCTTGTATCCAGGATGAGAGAGCAACACTCCATGTGGAATGAGCTCCCAAAGTTCATTCAGATGCCAGGGATTACAAAGGCCTCCTCACACATAGCCAAATTTAGGGGTTCTGGATCAGTCCCATGCTGGCCTCTCATCCATCAGTCTGGGGTGCAAGAGTTCCCCCTAGTTCAGGCCAGCTGTTTCTGTGGGTTTCACCAGCCTGGTGTTGACCCCTTTGCTCATCACTCCTCCCTCTCTGCAACTGGGTTACAGGAGCACAGTTCACTGTTTAGCTGTGGATGGTTGCCTCTGCTTCCATCAGCCACTGGATGAGGCTCTAGAGGCATATAAGGTAGTCTCAACCTCATTATTGGGGAAGGGCTTTTAAGGTAGCCTCTCCACTATTGCTTAGTTTTCCAGTTGGTATCATCCTTGTAGATATCTGGAAATCACACTAGTGTTAGATCTCTCCTCAAACCTACAATGACTCCTTCTATGATGGTATCTCTTATCATGTTCTCTTCTGTTTTTTCCATGACTCAACCTTTCTGCTCCCCCATGTCCTCCTCTCCTTTCCTCTTCTCCCACTCTCTTTTGCCCAACTCCCTCTCCACTCCCCACATGCTCCCAATCTCCTTAGTTGTTCCTGTCCCATTCACATTCTCTGAGGTACCCTGCATATCTCTCTTAGGGTCCTTCTTGTTTCCCAGACTAACTGGCAGTGGAATTGTAGGCTGGCACTCTCCTGATCCACATCTAAAATCCATATATGAGTGAGTACATGCCATGTTTGTCTTTTTGTGACTGGGTTACCTCACTCTGAATGGTTTCCTTTATTGCCATCCATTGCAAATTTCAAGATTCCATTGTTTTTTTTTCTCCTGCTGAATAGTACTCCATTGTAAATGTGCCATATTTTTCTCTATCCACTATTCAGTTGAGGGGATTCTAGGTTCAGGAACAAATCAAGGCTGTCCCTTCTCTCCATACCTCTTCAATATTGTACTTGAAGTTCCACCTAGAGCAATAAGACAACAAAAGGAGATCAAGGGATACAATTGGAAAGGATGAGGTCAAACTTTCACTATTTGCAGATGATATGCTGGTTTACATAAGAGACCCGAAAAAAATCTACCAAGGAACTTATACAGCTGATAAACTGCAAAGTGGCAGGATACAGGATCAACTCAAAAAATCAGTAGCCCTAATATATACAGAATATAAAAGGGCTGAGAAAGAAATCAGAGAAACATCACACTTTACAATTGCCAGAAACAATATAAAATATCTTGGGACAATGCTAACCAAACAAATTAAAGACCTGTATCACAAGAACTTTGAGTCTTTAAGGAAAGAAATTAGAGAAGATACCAGAAAATGGAAAGATCTCCCATGCTCTTGGATAGGTAGGATCAACATAGTAAAAATAGCAATCTTCCAAAAAACAATATACCTATTCAATCAAAATCCCAACACAATTCTTCACAGACCTTGAAAGAACAATTACTAACTTTATATGGAAAAACAAAAGACCCAGGATAGCCAAAACAGCCCTGTTCAACAAAGGAACATCTGAAGGCAACAACCATCCCTCACTTCAAGCTCTATTATAGAGCTATAATACTGAACAGGTTGATAATGGCACAAAAATAGGTATACCAATGGAATAGATCTGAACATCCTGATATTAATCCATACACATACAAACACCTGATTTTTGGCAAAGAATCTAAAATTATACAATGGAAAAAAGAAAGTCTCTTCAACAAATTTTGCTGTCATAACTGGATGCTGGCATGTAGGAGACTGAAGATAGAGCCATGTCTATCACCATGCACAAAGATTAAGTCAAAGACTTCTGTATAAATCCAGCAACTAGAAGAGAAAGTGGGAGGTACCCTTGAACGAAATCCTCCAGGAGACTACTTCCTGAACATAACACCAGTAGCACTGACACTAAGATCGAAAATTAATAAATGGGACCTCCTGAAACTAAGAAGTTTCTGTAAGGCAAAGGACACAATCAACAAGACAAAAAGGCAGCCCACAAAATGGGAAAATACATTCACCAACCCCACATCTGACTAGAGCATGGGGACTGATCTCCAAAATTTACAAAGAACTCAAGAAGCAAGTCTCCAAAACACAAAAGGATCCAATTAAAAAGTGGGATACAGAAATAAATAGAGAATTCTCAATAGAGGAGTCTAAAATGGCTGTGAGACACTTAAGAAAGTGTTCAACATTCTTAGCCATTAGAGAAATGCAAATCAAAACAACTCTGAGGTACTATCTTACTCCTGTAAGAATGGCTAAAATAAAAAACACCAGTGACAGTTTATGCAGGAGAGGATGTAGAGAAAGGGGAACACTTCTCCACTGCTGGTGAGAGTGACAATTCATATAGCCACTTTGGAAATCAATATGGAGATTCCTCAGGAAAATGGGAATCAATCTACAACAAGATCCAGCAATTCCACTCTTAGGCATACACCCAAAAGATGCACATTCATACAACAAGGGCATCTGCTCCACTATGTTCATAGCAGCATTATTTGTAATAGCCAGAACTTGGGATGTTGAATATTTTTAGAAAACATTTTTTAAACCACCTGCATTTTATCGTTTCAGAGTTTTCTGTTTAGTCCATGCTCCTATTTAATTGTGCTATTTGTTTTCTTGGCATTAAGATTTTTTAATTATTTGAAATTTGTATAGAATATCCCTCTGTCAGATATATAACTTGTAATGAATATTTTTCCATTCTGTAAGCTACCTGTTAACTAGAGTGATGGGTGCTAATAGGGCAAGCACTATCATCAACAATTAGCAAGTATGATCTCATGAAACTGAGAAGCTTTTACCTTGTTTAAATATTTTTATGACTTCATATTTTAAATGCCATGACTTTACAGATTTATTATTTCTTAGAATTATATGGGAAGGAATTATAATTTGAATTTTTAAAAGATATTGTGAGGATTTTCTGGAATTTTAACAGGAAATACCATTTTATTACTGCCATCTTTCATGAAATTTTATGTAATTGAGTGAGATAAATACTGAGTTATTCTTCTCCTGAAAGTGATGAACACACATGCAGTTACACACATGAGAGACTTGCACACTCTGAGTTATATATTAGAGACTGGGATGAAACACATAGTTCTAAGCCAGCATGCTACTCAAAAAAGAAAACAAACAAGAAAGATTTAGTTAAATATTTCAATTTTAGTTGTTCTTAAATTTGCTTCATAGGAAATTAAATAATGTGCCATTTGATGTATCAATAAAGTAGCATGAAATTGTTTCATTGGAAAATTCACAAGTGTAAATCAATGAAATAATAGATGCTTAATACAAAGTTTGGTTGGGCATAATTTGGGATTTTCAGGTTACACATTTTAGACTGGCTCTATATACCCTAACAGTCCTTTAATATTGCAGGATAGAAAACATCATGGAGTCTTGCCTACTCACCTATTTCGGTTGAGACGCAGTCAGGATTTATTGTAGGTGCCTCTATATGTAGAAAAAAAAAGTCAAGTGACGTAGATGTTTCCTACAAAAAGAACCTAAGAATAGTATGTATCTCTTTTGTGTTCAAGTTTTTTTATTATTTCCAATAATATAATTTTGCTTTCCTGACTCTAAAGTCTCAGGACTTTTAAATTGTGTGAAACCTTTACTCTTCTACCCAAACCCCAGTGTCCTTATCTGTTAATATTTTAACTTAGTGGCAAGCACCAGGTATGCGATTAGGTTTTAACTACTATTGGAAAGACATATTGCATAGAATTGACTTTTTTCCTTGTTGTATTACTCAAAGCATATTTCAGTTTGTGTTAATAATCATTTGAATTCGTAGGCTTTAGAAAGCCCAGTAATGTTTTCTATTAGGTTTATGGCATCAGCACATTTTTACTTGAGGTATGTTGAAAGCTAAAAGATAAAGCCAGCTTTTGATTTCTATAGAAATCTTTGACAAACATAAAAGTGGTCTGAAGCCATTATGCATACAAGCAAGCACAGCTGAGAGACTTCAGTGCATCAAGTTTACATCTTAAAATTTAAGTAATGCTTTAAGGGGAGAATTGCCTTTCCCCACTTTGTTATCTGTTTCTTTGAATTTCAGGATACATTTGTATATCAAATTGTGTTCAGTCACATATTGCTAAAACCTGAAGCTTGGGGGTTTAAGGACTATTGTTCAGCATGGAGATAGGTTGGGTTTGATGTGGAGAAGGTGATTTAAATAGCATTCCATGATTTCAGGGCAGTAATGGAAATATGATTTTATAGAAATAACAATCTGGTTGGGTGCATACTTTTTAAAAATTGTGAGAAAATAAATTTTGCATTTATTTAGTGACTCTTTTATGAGCTACACATGATACAAGAACATTAAGGGCAAACAGGAGGTATAAAACACAACTAATCATAATAAAAACAAGTTTGCAGTGTTCCAGATATCACCTAGACAGACAATTAAAATTGGGTAATATGTTATTAATCATTACAATGAAAGAACAAATATATACAGCATGTATACTAATGACTTCCTAAGACCGCTCAAGAGTGTTAATGACAAGTTTATTAGTGAGAACTCAGGTGAGGTTTAGTGGTGTTGAAGAAATCTGAAAGTATTGATGATTCTTGGTACTTTAGGTTCCAGATGAGCTTTGGATTCTGAAAGAATGAGAGAAACTTCTCATAGCACTTAACTCAAGAAGATGTACCCTTGACCTTCTTACCAAAACCAGTGCAGTTTTCTCACCAGTCACTGATGTATAACTTAGATGCTAGATGGAGAAAGAAAAATTGTGTTCTTTTCCATTCATTGAAGTCATTTCTGTTTTACCACACTGTGATCTTCATCATTCTTCTCATGCCATTAAACGCTAACCCACAACCTCCCTTATTGTAGATCTTTCTGCTTTATACAGCACTGTTGAAATGGTGTTGTTGTCCATTGGCAGCTTCATTGACTCAATGATATTTGGTGATCACCTATACCTAGTTCAAGCATTTATTTAACTCTATTGCTGTTCCCAACTACAACATCTTAAGCCTAGAATTCTAATTAAAATAGGTTTTTAGGGGTTGAGACAGGGTATCTCTGTGGTTTTGGAGGCTGATCTCGAACTCAGAGGTATGTCTGCCTCTTCCTTCTGAGTGCTGGGATTCAAGGTGTGAGCCACCACAGCCCAGCCACATCATTTTTTAATGCAACAATACCACTGAGAAGAAGTCTAAAGAGTCTGATTTTCAGAACAAGGCATATTACTCCATCACTTTTTTCTAACTACCAATGTCCCTCGGCATTTAAAAGATTATACTGGTATTTCATGTTTGCTAGCAACTCTTCTCTTTATGAAATGTTTGAGAATCTAACAGAAACTTTACAACAAAGAAACCACACATTTAAAACTGTAAGTGCAGTAGATAAGATACTAATATTGACAAATAGAGATAACTAAAAAGGAAAAAGATTAAGATACCACTGACAAACAGGAAAGTGCTCCTAGTAGAATGTCCCATGGCTACTCTCAAAAAAAAAAGCATGCAATGTGGGTGGGTTTGTGGGTTCTAGCTGAGACACAGTGTCTCCTATTGTGAAAGACCCTTGTGATGAGGAAGGAATGCTTACATATGGCTGTTAACTCACCCTTTGACACAGAAACAAATTTAATAGCCAAGCATAGTGGGCAATGGCTGTAGAGCTAGCTGCCTGGAAAACATTTGGTCCAAAGATTTGTTAGTATTCATCTGACAAAACATGCAAGCTGGGTGACATGGGGATGTGACAAGTTATTTTTACTAAATATATTAGACATAAATTTTAAGCCCCCTTTTCCCCCAAGTTCACATACTGTGACTAATTAAATTGTGAAATAAGAAGCATTTAAGGATAGAGGAGGCTAATGGGCTCCAATACATTAACAAATAAAAACTTTCAAAGAATGGCATAGGTATTCTAAGTTTTCCATGAAGAAAGAATAGGATTTCTGGTCACATAATTGATTGAGTTAAAGACAAATATGGTAAATCTAGGAAATGAACTGTGGCTTCCAAAGTGTCTTTTTATGAGAGTATCAACATGTGAAAAAAGAATGAGCACCGCTAAGAACATTCTTTGTTATGAATATGTAGGGGGAAAAAGAATGTTAAGATCAAAGAACAACACAGAGACTGAGTAGTTATGTCAAATATTTAAGAAATTGCTAATCAGAAAAAAAGGGCTTTTTTAAGAGATGAAGAATTAAATATAAATTTAAAGAATATAAATTCATCTCAAATGTCATGCTGGAATCAGGATTCTAATTTATAAGAAACACAACTGATAGAGGTTGAAAGTGGTGAGGAGAATGGAACATAGGCCTTCACTAAGAAAACTGCAGTAAAGAATGGGCTTAAAGAACAAGAAGGAATGGATTAACACTGAGCAGAATGAAAGAGCCCAGTGGTGTCTGACATCCTTCTCTAAGGCCAGATAGCAAAGCCGCTGCTGCTGTGATCCCTTGGTCATGCTTACAGTTACAAAAAAAAAGATTCTGAAATTTTGAAAGGCCTTACTCAAAAGTCAAAGACCTGCATGTGGTACTCTCTGACTGCCCAACTGAACAGGAAGCACATGCTTGTCTTTCATCAGTAAACAATACACTAAGGATATCTTCCTCATTTTACAAATGTTTTCTCAAGGTTGACTTGATGGCTTGTGTCTGTAACCCCAGCATCCTTGCAGCCCAAGATAGTAAGACAGGAAATTGGCAGAGGCTCAGAACCGGTCTCTATTCCATACTGAGTTGTAGGCTACTCTGAACTGCAATGTGAGACCCTTCCTTCTCTCTATATAATCAAATTAATTAATCTGAAAGAAGTTCTATTTTTCTGAATGATCTCTTTTGATTGGATCTAGAATAGCTCCAAGAACTTAACATTAGCCAATGATGTCATTAATGTGTGATTAATGAAATCAATCAATTGCCTATAATATGTTTATCTTAAGTAACAGATAAAAGTGTTGAGAATTGTTGTTTTCAAATCATATCAAATATCCAGAGAAAATAAGTAACCTAATGGAGTAACAGGTACTTGTCTATTTTTTCCACCCATCCCTCATGGTTTTTCAGTAAATTAATCCAATTTTGAAATGAAATGAAATAAACCCAAAACATGTACTCAAAGGAGAAAACAAGATGTAGTTCAGGAGCCTGAACTTTCTAAGGACTGGGTTCCATGCATCTCTTTCAAATTTCCATTGAGGGAATCCAGACATTTTAGGTCCTTTAAAACAGAAAAGGTTATGTGTTGCCATTTAGCCCTTAGGAAGTGTTACATCTGTGACAAAGCACTTTGCACATGAAACACCATAACACTTGTAAAATTCACTTTAAATGCTGTGGGTGTTTGGTATCTCAAGTCATGTCTTCTGCTTTACTATTTCTCAAATCTCTCCATCCTTCTCAGCTCTTACCATTGCAATATATGCCCTTAAGATTTTCAATTTTCTATGAGAATTCAATTTTCACCTGTAAATCCATGAAAATCCTAATTCAAAACACTCTAGAATGTAACTTTTTATAAATATAATTAGAAGGTCATAATATAGGATTTATCAAAATATCAGTATGTGTGGTCTCAAACTAGAGAGGGGACAACATATCTAAATTGGTCAAATTCATGGATCAATGAAAATCATAATATATGGCATTATATTTTCCTACGTTAATGCCATTTTAGTCCCCCAAAATGTAAATCTTAAGAACCCTTTCTCTCTCTCTCTCCATCCTCTCCCCATCCCAACCCCTATCTGATCCCTCTTGTTTCGACACCCATATGCCTCCTAGTCCACTTGCAAAATCTGTCCTATTTCCCCTTCCCAGAAAGATATATACATCTACTTTGAAGCCTTGTGTTACTTAGATTTTCAAGATCTGTGAATTATAGTATTATTATGCTTTAAATAATAGCTATTATCTACTTATTAGTGAACAAATACTACATTAGTCTTTAATATATCATTATCTGCAGATGATGTGATAGTATACATAAATGATTCTAAAATTTTTACCAGGGAACTCCTACAGTTAATAAGCACCTTTAACTGAAGGTGCTGGAGACAAGATTATATATTAAAAAATCAGTATGCTTCATATATACAAATGACAATCAGGATGAGAAAAATATCATTGAAGCAATTGAAAGAGATTATGCAAATACAAATTGGAAAAAAGAAGTCAAATTATCTTTATTGTTAGATGACATGATAATATACTTAAGTCAACCTAAAATTCCACTTGAAAACACTTATATCTGACAAATGCTACCAACAAGGTAGCATAATTAAAATAATAATAATAATAATAATATTAATAATAACTCACAAAAATCAGTACCCTCCCTATATACTAATGACAATGGACTGAAGGAGAAAATCTCTCTTGGGGTAACTATAACTAGTCAAGTGAAAAACTTGTATGATAAAAGTTGCAAGATATTGAATAAAGAAAAAGAAACTGAAGTAAGTATCAGAAGGTGTAAGATATCCCTTGCTCATGGGTAAATTGGATTAATATAGAAAAAAGGAATCTAAAGATTCAATGTGACCTCAATGAAAATACAATTCAATGCCTTAGAGTCTTGAAAGAACAATTTTCAGCTTCATACAGAAACATGCATGCATACAAAAAAAGGAGGACAGTTTTGTAAAACCCTGAATAATAGAATAACTGCTTTAGAAATAACCATTCATAACCTCAAATTATGCTACAGAGAATACTAATGAAAATAGCATGAAAACAGATAAATTGATCAATTAAAACAAGTCAAAGACCCATACTCAGGTACCTGCTTTTTGATAAAGAAGCCCAAAACAAAGGCTGTATTTTGAACAAATGGTGCTGATCTAACTCTATAGATGCATGTAGGAGACTCCAAATAGATCTATACTTCCCACTCCTGACAAAACTTAACTTCCAATTGATTAATAACCTCAACATAACAGCAGAAATGGTGAAACTGATAGAAGGGAAAACAGGGAATAGCTTAGATCTCACTGGCATTGGAAAAGGCCTTTCTGAACAGACTCCTTCAACACAGGCACTATGACCAACAATTTAAAAAAAGTGACCTCATGAAACTGAGGAGGCAAAGGTCATCATTCTGAAACAGTAGAAGCCTACAGAATGGAAAAAGAGTTTTTCCAACAAGTCATCTGCTAAAGGGCTAATATTCAAAATACATAAAGAATTCAAAACTGGACATCAAGAAAACAATCAAATTAAAAAATTGGATACAATTCTAAACAGAGAATTCTTGAAAGAGGAAAGTTAAATTTCTGAGAAACACTTAAACACGTGTTCAACATCCTTAATCACCATGGAATTGCAAATCAAAACTAATTTGAGATTTCATTGTATGCATATCAGATTGTATACAATCACTGAAACATGACAGCTTGTGCTGTCAAGGATGGAAGTAAAGGGAGAATGCATTCATTGCTGTCAGGAGTGTAAACTTATAATGAAACTATGGAAATCAGTATGACAGTTCCTCAGGAAATTTACAAACAATCTACTTCAAGATTCATCTATATCCTCTTGGGAATATATCCGAAAGATACTTCTTCCTACCACAGAGACACTTCTTCAAACACATTCATTGTTGCTTTCTTCATCATATCAAAAAATTAGAAACAAACTAGATGTCCCTCAGCAGTAAAAATGGATAAAGAAAATTGTTCAGCCATTAAAAAATTAAAATCATGAAGACATACCTGGATCCCCGAGAAGGGAAAGGGGACAACATCTCCTGAGAAAATTAGGAGCTCAGAGGAAGGTGGGATGGAGATAGGAGAAAGAGGAGGGGAGAAGGGGAGAGGAGAAAATGAGGGATCAGGAAGGTCAAGTTGGGGTAAGAACAGAGAAGGGGAGCAAGGAAAGGGATACATTAATAGAGGGAGCTGTTATGGTCTTAACAAGAAATCTAGCACTAGGAAAATCTCCAGGAATCCACATGGGGTGACCCCAACTAAAAATATAAGCAATAATGGAGAGGCTACCTTAAATGTCCTTCCCCTATAATGAGACTGATGACTACATTATATGCCATCAAAGAGCCTTTATCCAGTAGATGATGGAAGCAGAAGCAAAAATTCACAGTTAAGCACTGAGCCGAACTCCTGGAATTCAGTTGTAGAGAGGGAGGAGTGATGAGCAAAGGGGTCAACACCTTGCTGAGGAAACCCACATAAATAGCTGACCTGAGTGAAAAAAATCAAAATCATGAAATTCATAAATAAATGGATGCAACTAGCAAAAAGTCATCCTGAGTGAGTTAACCCAGACAAAGAAAGTCAAATATTATATGTATCCAATTATGTAAGTATATTAACTTTTAAGTCAATGAAAAGCAAGCTACAATCTATAGAGCCACAGGGTTAAGTAAGTAAAAGTCTGGGAAGGATTCATATATCTCCCTAGGAAATGGAAATAAAATAGTTATGAATGGATGAAGCAGGGTGTGTGGGACTAGAATAATTTGATCAAGGCAGGAAGGGCAGGGAAATGAGTGAGTAGGGAATATGGCAAAGGGTAATTAGAAGGTAGTGTGGAAACCTAATACTTTCTGAAGTTTTCTAAATCTAAGCATCCTAAAATATAAACATAAATGAAGGCTATCTAATGCAATAGACAAATAACAAAGGGACACACAGCCTCAACTGGAAGTCTTTTGACAGCAATTGAAGCTTCCCAAACTGGAAATGGGTTATATTTAATTGTGTTTTGGGTTGAAGAGATTCTATTGGAATCCCCAAACAACTCAGAATGTAGCCAAGTCTATAAGTTATTCTGCACGAACAGATGGCTAGCAAGACCATAATGCCAAAGACAACATCTACACAACTCAGTGAACTCCAAAATGTTAGGCTAGTGTCTATATAGAGTTTGTTACCTTTACCAGCTAGTCTTGTTACTGGAAAATACATGGTACGCTAACAAAAAGAGAGACATAAATACAAATCCAGACACAAACTCGCCAATCTACAGTGGTGTCCTACCGCCAAGATTACATGCTACTCTTAAAGGTAGATTGAATGGCCAACAAAAATGAACTTACAAGGATTTTTGGAAGTGTCTTGTCTCAGATTGTTGTCGAGGCATTTTCTTTTTCTTTTCTTTCTTTGTAAGAATTGTTTTCTTTTATAATTACTTTTTATTTTATTTATTTGCTCCTCCCCTTACCTATAGCTACACTACAGGTTATTTGATTACACATTATGGTCTTCAGTTTTGTGTTTCTATGAGTGTCCTAAGTGTGTGAACAAGTGGGTCTCTGAGTCTATAGCTGTTTCTTGTGCGTTTTCTTGGACCCTTTTCTGCTGTTTTCTTTGTCCTATTCTGATCTCTTTGTTTTTGCTTAGGCTTGTTGTATTTAATTTCATGAAAATCCCTTAGAAGTCTGTTTATATTCTGAGAGAGAAAAAGAGGATGAATCTATAGACTCGAGATGAGTGAGGGAAGGGAAACTGTAATCATGATATTTTATATGAAAAAATCTATTTTCAATAAAAGAAGAATGATAACAAAATTATTATAATGTAATCTCACTTTGAAGGCATGATTATTTAAAATTATTTTACGTGGAAATATTTCACAGAAATTAAGATGTTAATAATACTAAAAAATTCTAAAAGGAGAATTCAAACTAACCATAATATAAATTGTATGCATTCAAAACACCTTAACATCTTTAAAAAAATATAAATAGAATAATTATTTTACAAAATTTAATTCCTAAAGAAAACCAAATTGGAAATAAATGAATTACCTATTAATTTAACATTAACTCAATATGGTTGTAAGTCAACAAAAACAATTGTTTTAAAACTCCTGCCAAGCGGTGGTGGCACACGCCTTTAATCCCAGCACTCGTGAGGCAAAGGCAGGTGGATCTCTGTGAGTTCGAGGCCGGGCTTGACCAACAGCCTCAAAAACAATACAGAGAAACCCTGTCTTGTAAAACCAAAATTAAAAAAAAGCTCCTCATGTATTATATATTACTTTGAAAACACATTCTTGAAGCTATATAGTCCAAAATTGGGACAGTTATAAAGGGAATATGAATTTTAGTTTCAAGTAGTAATTGTTCTAAATGCAAGATTGCACATGTGTGATATGGAAAGCCAGTTAATTTGTGGATAACTGGATGAGCCAGCCTAATTTATGTTTAGGTACATCCATGTTGAGATTTGAGAAACTCTTTATCTTGGAGATACCACATAATGTGCATTCAGCTAATCTCAACACCATGATTCAAGGTTCTTGTCATAGAAAATAGGAAAATACATTTACTGGTAAATCTTAGTTATGCACATTGTAGCATAGCTTTAAAAATGCTATAATTTTTAGGCTTGTATGTAAACACATATTTCAGCAATGTCAATGGCATCAAAAATCAAATACTCTCTCAGCTGGTGTAATGCTTGATTTGCAAATCTGAGCACCTGAGTCCTACCTCCAGAATTTGCCACAGGTCATTTGTCTTCTTTAGGAGATAAGGCCTGAGAATAGCATGAACAAAATCTCCTTGTCACAAGGCACTCGAGAATTTGACCCATTTTGGCAAGGCTGATAGTTTGCTGCATAATTCTAGGTATGACCCCAGGAGCATATGTACTTCATGCTCTCCTTGCTTTCTTTATACAAACCATATTGTTGGCTGCCTTTAGTTTTACTTTCTCAGAGCTACAAATAAAATAGCAATCACATAAGGAAAACTTCTCCCTGATGACTCTTCTCTGGATGAACCAGAGGGGATATTGTTTAGAATATGTGGTGGACCTGATTCAGCCTGTAAAGCCTTTGCCGTTTCAGGTATGGCCATGAATTCAGGCTTCTTGAGAATAGGATGTTGCCTTTCCAAAGTACTCTGTGACTAGCCTGAAAGAGTCACAGCAGTTCATGACAATATTACAAATTTACATATCTGCTCTGGGGAGAATTATTTTCAACCCCAAGAGTTTAGAAGAAATGCTAATAAATAGGAGATATCAGGAGTTAATGGGAACAGTCTAGGAGCAGGGAATGAAGCAGAATCAGAGAAACGCATAGTGTCCTAATTTCTAATAGCTGTGCCAACACTATAGGAAGTTGAGAGAAGGACATGGGAACAAGGGATAAACAGTGCCAACTATTTAGAATAAGTTTCCAAGCTATGTCACCTATTGGATAAATGAAAAAACATGGAAGAAATACAGTAGTACAGAATGAAGAAGGAATTGATCCAACCATGACTGGTGAGTTGATTGTGAGAACTTAGACGTTACCAGAAGTAAATGTTAACCACTAGAGGCAAACTGACCTTCATTTTCATGACACTGCAACCACAAATGCTGCCAACTGAGCATACTGTCCTACTGTAGGTGTGCCTAGTTAGAAAACTTTTTGTCATTTGCAACATTGCTTATGCTTCTAACATTAGAGTTACCAATCAAGTAGGTAATGATTACTGGTGGGAAAGTTCGGGGATGGAAGAGGATTAAGGTATGAAATCATATAAAAATGGTTGACATGTGGTTTGATGTAGTGATATTTTGTTTATGACCTAACAAATAAGGCTTGCCTGAAGATCAGAGTGCAAAGCCAGCCACACTAGTAACCATAGAGGCCAGGCAGTATGGCACACACCTTTAATCCCAGGTCCCGGGAGAGAGAGACAGACAGATCTCTGTTAATTCAAGGCCACCCTAAGCTACACAAAATTGATCCAGTCTAAATGAAGAACAGAGCTCACAAAAAGGTGATTTCAACACTTGGGACCACACAGCTTTGGTACCAGCAATAGAGAGGAATATAACGAAGGAGGAGAGAGGAGCTCAGGGCAGTCTGAGGTTTGGTGGAGACAGATACAGTCTGGAGATGCAATCTGAGGACAGGATTGCTCTTTCTGTCTGAGCATTGGTACAGGTGAGAACTCTCTAGTGACTGGCCTCTTTGCTTCTCTGATCTTCAGCTCTAACTCAGTATCTGACTGAGTTTATAAGATTAAGAACAATTAGAATTTGTGCTACAGTTTAACTAAAATCCCAGGGCTGAGGACTTGGCAACAGGGAGAACCATAGGGCTCACTGCTCAGGCAATCAAGCCTGATTGTTGAGCTTCAGAGCAGTGAGAAATCCCGCTCAAATGGGAGGTACAGAATTTCTTAAATTTTTGAAATGACACCAAAGGTGCCCCCCCACAAACATGAACATATATACACAAACCGATACATGCATAAATAAAAATTATTCCAAAACATAATAATAAATTGCATACATCTGTTTTAATTTTTTATAATTTTGTTAATTCTTCCCATATGATATATTTTAATATTTGTTCTCCTTTCCCAACTCTTCGCATACCTTAAAATGATTTTTATATATGGCACTGTCTTTGCTACCTCCCTTTAATTATGTTCACAAAAATAAATTTAGGAATCCATCACCACAATTCAAAAATGGAAGAATAACTTGTTGTTTATTGGATATAGCACATTTCAAATTCTGATTCAGATCATAATTTTGTTCAGAAAACATACAGCACCTATATATTTGTTTTCAGCTAAGAGCTGTTGTCTTCCATCCATTTTCTGTTCCACAGTTGGTGCCTTTTCCAATTTCTAAGTTTCTACCACATATTGTCTAAATAATCTCTCTTTGCAAGACTCTTGTCTGTTCCTTTGAAGAAAGAACACTTTGGTTCAAAATATGAATCAGCATTGCAGAATGTCAGTTCTGGCATGAGGCTATGAGAACCTGTGCACCCTGTTCTACAGGATCTTAGATTTTTCTCACACCAGCAGTGTCTGAGAACACATTTATGCATGATTTCTCAAAAAAGGAAATATGGTAGCCCAGGTTAAAAAATATGCGTTATTTCTGGAACCCAAATGAATTAACTGAAAATGCAACAGAAGTATAACAGATGTCCCAGTGTGACAAAATATTGCCTAGTAGAAGTTGAAAGTCTTTTTAAAGAAAGAGAAACTCATTGAGTCTTTTTGCTTTTGTTTTATTTATTTTCTTTTAACATTATCATGTAAGTGATGAATTTGTATGCCTATGTGACAATGTATAACACAGTAGAAAATAGCCTTTCTTGCTGGGGAAGAGGTATAATGAAAGAGTAACATCCAAACCCAGTGTAATTCCCATATAAAATCAGGGTACCCTGACAAGAGAAAAAGAAGTCAGAAAACTAAAGGAGCAGGCATGCAATTCTCTATTAGTGAATGCCCTTGCATTGGTACCAACATGGCTTCCTAAACAGAGTTATCAAGCAGTATACCATTTGTAATCTTTTAAGAACTCACTTCATGAAACCAAGCTTAAGGGTCACAAAAGCCCAGTGAATCTGGTCGTTTTCAGGAACTTCCCAAAACTAGTTTGAGTTGATGGATTCTCATAGTAAGGAGCTTCCCTGAAGGATGGAGTGTTCCCCTTCAGTTAGGACATTCTGTTCTTTACTTTCCTATAAACGCTCTGTCTTAAAATACCCTGTTGATGCACCTATATTTTTACAGCATATATTTTAAGAAGTTTCCCTTCAAAAATATAAGATTTTAATCTGGGATTAATCTGCTACATAACAAAGGATAAGAAAAATGACTCGTAAAATAGTGATGCTAGACCCCAGCAATCAGTCAAAACTTCTTTGGTTCTATGATCGAAATGCTATTGATAGAACAGTTTCCAATGTATTAAACATGTAGGTATCATGCACCATTCACAGTGGGGCTAATGTCCCAGGAAGGAATATTCAGGAATGTACTGATGCTCAGTGACACTGAGTATGTACATGTGCTGCGTCACACAGCTTTGGGGAACAGTTTAGGAGCCAAATCATGATCTGAGGCTTCATCGATCACCAGCACAGCTGGTGGACATTACTGTATCAGCAGTGCTGAGTTTTCATCTGAAAAAAAGGAACTGGGGAAGAGTTCATTGCCAAGATCAGTCAAGTCAGAACAATTCAGAATTTAAAGTCCTAGGACTCAGGCTTGGGTACACACAGCCAGGCTGCAGGTCCTTAATATGCAGATCTCCCCACAGCTGGGCCATAGGTAGCCAAGAGATGAGTGAAAAATACTACAAAGACAGTCATATAACAGTGAAAACACAAAAGGAATATCTTATGCTTGCCACACAAGGTAACCTAGGAGTATTCACCTCTCATCACCTGTATTATTAGATTTAAGGATGTTAAATGTCTCCCTTTCGTGAAGTGATGGATATCTAATGGTGTCAATGTGTACAAAGGCAACAGGAGAACATCTTAGAGGCTAAATTTCCCTATTTTGCCATTTTTTATTTCTTTATATCAAAGTGGATACAAGGTATTTCCCTACTTTGAAGATGGATTTTTTTTCTGTATGTTTTAGTGAGTGGCATGACAAATAAATCTCATAGTATTCAAATATATACAGTCATCATCAGAATTAATTTTAGAACATTTAATTGTCCAGGCCCCCAAACAATCCATAGCCACTCGTAGTAATTCTCCTCTCTGACACTCATTCAGCTCTTCACAAACAAAGATCTGCCATCTCTAAAGATTTGCCTATTCTGAAAATGTTAGCACAAATTAAGTTAGACAAAAGGTTATATTTCGTGATTTGTTTCCTTCATAGGCATATTTCCAAAGCTTATCAATGGTGTACAATGCATTGACAAATCAAAACTTCTTCAACTGAACATTTTGGACTCATAGTCTGTGATTATCCAGTTCTCATTGTTACTTGCTTCCAGTGAGTAGCTATTATGAAGAGTGAAACAATGTTCACAATTTTTAACAAAATAGTTATTTTTGGTAAAAATATGTTGACACACTTTCATGATTTTCCAGCATTTTTGAAAAGCTATAGCATGCTAGCTTACCATAAAAATGCCATTGGTGTTGTGTTGTGTGTGAAGATAGAGATGGAAAAGTAAGGTTCCATAGAATAATTCCAAATAAACTTTAAGTGGTTCCTGGGATATTCCTAACTCGCCAGGTCTCTGTGTAATTGATAACCATCCTCTCCTTGCTGTGTGGGTACATTAATACACATGGATATTGTGGATATTAACTGTCACTGCTGTGTATTTCAGTTGAAACATCACTAAATCCATATTTAAAATATGTACACAGTGAAAGAGTAGGAGAGAAAGAGTAAGAAACAGACAGTAATAAAAACAGAAAACCAAGTAACTGATGATAGATCTAGTCGTTTAGCATGGAATAGGGAATGAGATGGTAAGCATAAAACAAACATTGAAAAAATGATGTGTTAAATGGATTTATAAACTTAATATATTTGTTTCTTTGCGTCTAGTTTTCAGGGTTAGGATATTCTTTTTGAATGATCGTAGAAAAATAAAAAAGAAACCTCTTAACCATTTGTTTAAAGGTTTGGCATGAGGCAGTTTGCAGGGACATTTTCATCCTTCTGCAGATCTTTGACTTCAATGGCTTTTCTCCATTTGTGGTGGAACTCATTCTTTCCAGTTTGAAATCCCTCTCAAGGTCAAGGTCTACCTCTGCTGTTTGTGACCTTTAGGAGTATTGCATGATGCTGAGTTGTCAACTCTTAAAAGCACATGGAGGATTTTGTACTGTTCAGCTGTGATTAAAAGCACTGGCTCTGTGTAAATGTCTCTCATCTAAAGAACATAGTTTGTCTTATTTGACATAGAGGTAGTAAAGGAGAAAATCTGTAACCATGAAAATTTGAAAAAATCCAGAACAAATTTTAAAGCCTAGAGCTGACTGTGTTTGGGATATCTCTCACATCATAATGTCCTGAAACACAAAATGTGATGAAAAAATAATGACCTCATATCAGGAAAGCAGTAATTGTTCTATCTTTTTTATATAAAATCAATTTACTTATTTAGGTTTTCAATGAAATAAATAAATTAAAAGAATCCAAAATTAAAATCTCTGCCTTTATCTTACATGATTGACTTAGAGTTTGCAAAGTTATCATTCAAAAGTAATTGTTAGAATATCACGTACTTGGGGGAGGAGGGGAGGGAAAGGGAACTGGGAGTAACATGTAAAAAGTTGAATAAAAATTATTATAAAAATCTAAAAAAAAAGAATATCACGTACTTTGTTTTGTTTTCCTTATCTACTATGGATAATCTTGTCCATATGAAATGATGGTAAACTTTAAATTCCTTAATATTTTCTCAAAATTAACTTTGTAGTTCTTATGAATTTTATATATGCAGTAGTTCTTGGAATGCATTAGCACAGCTCATTGAAAAGTTCAAAGCTATAGAAATGTTATGTAATTTTGATTATCTAAAGAAAGATAAGTTATTTATGCATGATAAGGATCTTAAAAAGGACTAAGAATGTTGTGACTCGAAACGTATGGAAATAGAGCCAAGTATGGGAGAATATTCGGGAGGAAAGCCACAGCTTGGAGAAGGAACACATGATACACTCTACATGGATATTTTGCTGACCACAAAGCTGCAGAAACGAAGCTGATATTTCTGGATCCTATACATTTAATTTAGAGTAAAAATGGCATTCAGTTTGAGTGTCCAATTATTATGAACTCCTGAGTAGCTTTTCACGATTCTTGAACAAGCATTTTTCTTCTTGGAAATTATGAAAAACAGTTTTAATAAGAAATGATTCTTTCATTTACTTTTAGATGACCCTTTATAATATTATTCTTTATAATTTAATTTTCAACAAAAGCTTGAGCTCCTGGTACCTACAGAGGCTTAGTAATTCTGTTTTGTGAAGTAAAATCACAGTAAGTATATATGCTAATATTAAGATGGAAAATGCAATGGAAGAATATGAATATGTGAGGGTAAATTGCTTGGCTGGTCTTTAGTGTTTTATGGTTTAGTCACAAACAGCAAAAGTTCTAAGACTTGTGTTTCCAGAAGAATTTACTGAAAATATTATTACACTTCATCACAGTTATTGATGGTGTTTACAAAAGTGACAGGGCTAAGATCATTCATTTTGCAGCAAATACTGATTAATCACCTCTGCATTGTGCACTTTTCGAGATGTCACCGAAAATGAAGTGGCGGGATAAGACAGATAGTGCTGATAATCTCAGGAGCTCATACTTCCCCTGAAAAGAGAACAGTTCACAAATAAGCAAATAAGTATGTACAGGAAGGAGGAACATACAGTAATATGCAAGATATTTTGCACTATGCAGAACTTTATAAAAATGTTCTGTATGGATTTAAAAGATTCTGAGAAGTTTTGGGAGTAAATAGACATGAAATCTGGCAGAACAACAAACATCAGAATGGTAAGAACAAATCTAGAATGACATCTTAGAGCTGGGACTTAACCAGGAACAGTTTTTTTCTTCATTTTCTTCTATTAAAAAAGGTCATGGCATGTATATATGCATATAATAACAATTAGAAAAAAGGCCATAAATTTTATGGCAGGGATTGTAGAGAGAAAGAAATAGAAGAAATACTATATTTACATTATAATCTCCAAAATAATCCCGTGTCTGTGTTGAGTATCTACATGGAACTTGAAGCCTAGGTTTTTTTTTTGGCATTTTTATACTAACCAAAAAGTGTGGTGGCACACACCTTTAACTCCAGCACTCAGGCAGAGACAGGCAGATTTCTATGAGTTTGAGGCCAGACTGGCCTACAAAGCAAGTTTTAGCACAGCCAGGACTTTTACGCAGAGAAAACCTGTCTCAGAAAAAATAAAAACAACGACTAGATAGATAGATAGATAGATAGATAGATAGATAGATAGATGTCTATTTCACAAAGTCTCAATGGAAAATACATGACTTTATAATTTTAGGAATGGATAGTCATTCTTTTGTCAAAATAATTATTCATCTTTTGAAATAAGGCAATGTTCAATGAAGCACTTTCCTGTGTCATGAAAGAGAAGAAATTACTTGAAAATTATCTAGGAGATTTGAATTATTTTAATTGCTATCTTATATCTATTGAAGCTCTGATATCAGTGAATTTACATGTTAACCTGAATAGTTCTCAATTTAGAACTGGTAACCCCAAGGCTTTAAAGTTATCCTATTGTTGGACATTATGAAATTATGCTGAATGCCTAGCAAGAGGGATGCCACTTACTTAAGCATCCAATTACTGAGATTAGTGGTCTATTAGAAGAAACTAATCCTTGGACTGAACTTAGTGGTAAAAAGTAGTTGAATGCTCAGAGCTCAGTGGGTTGTACTGTCGGAACTTCCGAAGTTTTAGAATGAAGACTTCCACGGCCATTTGCATGATATTTTGTATTAAGAGTATATGTTTCTGATAAACTGGTGTTATGAAGAAACCACTATCACTGATGCAAAAATCCTCTGGGAAGTATTTCTTCATGGTTAGTATACAGAAGCTATGGGCAAGAATAATTCAAGTTTGTACCTTCAGCTGTCAGCCATATTTAAGTAATGTGTAAGAGTTTCCTGGGAGGTATTGGCTATGAAAGAATGAAGGGGTCAGTCAGACTAGGAAAGGCCATTGCTGAAGATACAGCCTTGGTTGCAATAGAATCCTCAGAGTTGAGAGGATCATAGAGTGAAGTTGAGACTTAGCATCATGACTTAGGGTCAGGGTCCTGAGGAGAGCTAAGGAGATGCTGTTGATGAAGGTTCAAAACTGTAACAGCAGAAGTCTTCAGCATTTATGGAGATGCCAGTGCCATGGAATGAAAACAAAGGACAGCAACAGTTATGGGGTAGAACTTGCCAGATTTATGAGATGCCCTATATGTACGGTGGATATAGGGCCAGAGTGGTGTGGCTCCTCAAGCCCTGAGGAGCCCAGAAATCATAAGTCTTACACTGAGATGTGCACTCCTCGGCTTAAGTTTTGTTTTGATTTGTGTACTAAGTCCTTTTACTTTATGTATGTATGTATGTATGTATGTATGTATGCATGTATGTATGCATGCATGTGTATGATGTATATTTATATATATATATTATTTAAATGAGAAACAATCTTATTTTATATATCAATCCCATTTCCCTCTCCCTCCCATACCACTCAATGACCCCCATCCCATCCCCATCCAGTTCTCAAGGAGGGTGAGGTCTTCTGTGAGGGATTATTAAAATCTGTCAAGTCATTTGGGGCAGGGCTTAGGCCCTCCACTGTGTATCTAGGCTAAGAGAGTATTCCTCCATTGGAAATAGGCTCCTGAAGTCTGTTTGTGCACTAGGGATACATCCTGATTCCACTGCCAGAGGCCCCATAAACTGCCCAGTGCTCCTAAGTGACACCCAAGCTCAAGAAAATTAACTTACTTTTTATTTTACAGGAAACCACAGTTAAGAGGCCTTGAATATTTCAGAGATATTTTGAGCATTTAAATTGACTCAGGATAATTAAAAGAGAATTTTTTAAATGGTTGGATATTTTAAGAATGTAGACCACTTAAAGTTATTTACGTTATGTATTGTGATATAGATATTGATTTTGAGATCTTGGTGACAAAAAGTTAAGTGAAAAATGTGCTTGTGTGTCGTGTTGGCAGGGTCAATTGACCTGATTGTTTTGTGTGCTCATTTTTGACAACTAAAGAAAAGGGATACTGACTGGACCACAAAAAGAAGTCCCCTCGCCACATAATAATCAAAACGCAAATCCTACAGAATAAAGAGAAAATATTAAAACTTTAAGACTTATATTTATTAGTTTAGTTTGCACCTGTAACTTTTCAGAGCAAACAATGTTTAATCACAAATTGGGAAAATCAAGTCAAATAAAAGTGAATAACGATGAAAAAGTCAGAGATTTAACTTCATTGTACATGAGGCAACTCTGGGGCAAGGTGTGTGACACAGGACCTGCTCATGCTGACTAAACTGGGGCCAAGGACAAGATTTGATTGATTGGTTTGGTTTCTGTTCTTAAAGAAATGATGCCTTTCTTAGTTTATCCCAGAGTCCTAGCTGTAATGTCCTCTGGGAAGGTCACAAAAGTTCAGCACTGCATTTAGCCATCAGGGAATACAGAGAGTAGGCAACTGAACAGCTGAAACTGTAATCAGGTTTGCAGCTCCGTCCTTCACATATCGGTTATTGCCAACTTAGACTATGCTCCTTTTATTCATGTTCTCTCCTCGAGCCAGGCAGGGATCTGATTCTAAACTGAGCACCTGTATCTCTTCAGACTCCCAGTAGCAGTTTCAGAGTAGCTTGTTATTTATTTTTGAGAGGAAAGTCTAGGGACTCCCGTTTACTTTCAGTGGCTGAAACTGTACTAGGATGGCCTTGTGATGTATCCATGCTCCCAGGGGAAGCCGCACATCACTTCCCTGTGCTTGCAATTGGGAGTGGAAGCTATAGAAGAGAAGAAAGTTCAAAGTTACCCCAATTTCCTCTTCCTTTGGGAACATATTGTATTTTACTGTAAATTTTTCTCTCCTAAGACAAATATTGTCACCAAATTTTCTGTGAAAAAAAAGCCAAGTTTGTTTTCAGTTTCTTAGCTAACCATGTGTAACAAATGACTGTTTAAATAGGATCCATCCGATTTTTACATTGTAGGTACAATAATGCATAACTTCAGAAAAGGAGAATTTACAGATCTTCATCTATAGTGAAAACCTTGAATTTAGACCTTAATGTAAGCCTTTTAATTTTTTTTCATTTTACAGAAATATAGCCACAGGACAGAAAGGTTTTATGACATATTGACTACCCTGTTCTCCCTGCCTGGCTTTATTATCATTGCTTTCATATTTGTGTTTTACACACACACACATGCACACAGACACATAAAGTGTATTTTACATGAATATTTTTATTTGTATCTGAGTCAATATAACATTGGGACAATGCATTTACTAAGTAGCTAAATTAAATTTCTATCTCATGACTAAAGACTCTTGAGTAAAGTGAAGTGACCACTTGTTTTCCGTACCTTCTATTTAACTGGTTATGTATTTAGATCAACAAATGTAATTATTGACCAGTCACATAATATAAATATTTGAAGCATGAATTTACATAAATTAACAGTAATTTATTTTTAAAAAATTAGAGAATTCTGAGTGTGAGTACTCTCTGATTATAAGTGTTCCTAAGAGCAATTTATGTACTGAAGTACTAATGAAATTCAAGCACATATTTAAATAACCTGAAACACCCTGAATGACAATAATTTTCTAACTGCTGTAATCACTTTTTTCACTCACAGTGTCTGTTCTCGTGTTTAACTGAAAATGTAATTAAAATGCATCAACACTACTGAAATGTGAGTGACACAGAACAACTGCACAAGAAAGCAATTGTTCACTGGCTCTGGGCCTCAGAAAGTTTACATTTTCCTTGAGTCATAAAATAAGTACAGCAAACACACCTGTTTGAGACAGTAGTATTTTAACCTCCCACGCATAATAATTAGAGAAGACCAAAATCAACCTGTTTTCAGACCCATGTTCCTGAAGACTCTGGAAGAGTGCATTCTCCTGCCTGATTCATCTTGGGAATGTCAGTTCTCACGTGGCTTTCTATTCTGCAGCTGTCCCTTTTTATTCTGTTTTTCTAATGAGGACAAGTGCTACTGTATTAATGTTTAGGAGCCAACCAATCTAATAAGGTTCCAACTCTCCTTGTGCCACAACCTAATGTTGGTCTCAGAATGATTTTCGAATGAGGCTGTCAACCTAAAATACGCCCCTCAAAGCTATTAAGAGAGTTTATTTTGTGCTTCAATGTGAGTGATAATAGTCTAGCCTGAGAAAGTGAATTTAGAACGTCTTAAATACCATGATCCAGTGTAGAAATGGTTTTCTGATATTTTTATAGTTACACAACAAAAGAAATTATTAAGTAAAACCTTTTTTAAAATACATTTGTGAGAGTGTAAGGTAGGTGGATCTCAGCAAAACTGGGAATTCCCTGCTATACGTTGCCTAATCTTTTTAATGACAATATTATTTGATGGGGGAAGTCCTGTGTTTATGTTTCCCTTATTGGTTAATGAATAAAACATTGTTTGGCTGATAGGCAAGATAGGAAGTAACATAGCTGTGCAGAATCAGAATATAAGCAGAGACAAAAAGGAAATTGCTCTCCTATCTTCTCTTCTCTTCTCTGCAGAGATGCTGAGCATAAGATGCTATGTAGACCCCAACAGAGTAAGAGGCCCTGACTTTTCTCTTGTAAGAGAAGACCACGTAGAAATACTTCGATTAGTACTTATGGATTAATAATTAAGTCAGAACTAGCTAATAAGAAACCATAGCCAGTGGCCAACAATTTCATAATTAATACACCATCTGTGTGATCATTTGGGGCAGCAGAGTCTAGCTGGACCAAGAAAAACTAAAGTTACTTAAACCTTGACAAAAGTTTAAAATGGATTTTAGGAAAAACAAACAAACAAACAAAAAAACAGAGAAAAGCATGGCTTCTTGGTAACCGCATTTTCTTGGATGGTCTCTGTTTTGCTAGAGACAAGCAGAGACTAGAAAGGCTCCTTGAAGGGAGGTTTCCTGACTCAGCATAAATGGAAAAAATGCTTGACTCTTGTACGAGGCCCTGCCAACAATTGAATAGTGTGTACCAGCAGCTGGCAATGGCAGTGACCTCATCTAAAGCAGGCAGTACGCTGTTTGATGGCAATATAGATGAAGACAGTGAACACAACTCTCACTGATGGTGGTAAACTTTAGACCTCCATGTTGGAAAGCCAGCGGCTAAACAGTTGCTGCTTCAATTATAGCCGTGTTGTTTAGCAGATAAAATACTCATGGTCAGAAAATGATAAACAGTACAGACAGATTCAAAGGGAAAAACCAAAACCTCTAAAGGTTTACAGTGTATTAAAAATGTATGTAGGCATGGGAAAGAAAAGAAAAAAAGAAATAGAGCAGCAGGCTGTGGTAGCACACGCCTTTAATCCAAGGACTCGTGAGGCACAGGCGAGGAGATCTCTGTGATTTTAATGCCAGCCTGGTGTACACAGTGAGTTCAAGGGCAGCCAAAGTACACAGAGTAACCCTATCTCAAAAAAAGAATACATAAAGTAAAATAAATAGAATAATAAATAAATAAATGCCACAGAAAGATGGAAAATACACAGAGAGACTGGATACTGTATGCCCTTGTGTTGTATTTGAATTGTTTGACTTCTGAGGAACTAGCAACTGCTAAAAGAAATGCTGCTGGATTAGTGCAACTTACATATTGTAAAAGTGCCTTGACTTCAAAAAGGTTGGCAGCAGGAAAAGTCATATTAGATGGACTGGCCGAGGCTAATGTTATTCTAAGTTGCTATAACTCAAGAGTTTATCTGGTAATCACATGAATACTGGATCAAACACTTGGATGAACAATGAGTGGCAATGAAGAAACATAAAGACTGCCCAAAGAAATTTGGCCCTGAACCAGAAGCTGAAATCTGCAAACAGAAAGTTACGCATGAGGACACCTGGCATTGGTTTAGTAGTGCCCAGTAAGGAATCACTGAGATCAGGAATGATGAGTGAGATTTTTTTCAAGCAGAGTAAAGTTATTAGGTGTAACAATAAAACTAACACCGTTAGGAATATTCCAAATGCCATATTCCATCTGCAGGATTATATAATCAAGTCAATTGTCTTTACAAAACTATTAAAACTGTACTTTCTCCTAATCTATTATACAATACCTAAGTTCTAGGAACAGTGTGGAGAGTAATTTTATGAAGGAAAACATTGAATTTCCTTTTAGGATTATTTGTATCTAAAATTGAAATCAATGTTAAATTTACTATGTTTTTTATTTTAAAAGAACACCAGTTTCATCATTTATTTTCATGGAATGTTGTTGAATTAGTAAACTTTATGAAACAAAATGATATAGTGATAAATTTTATTCTTAATAATGAGGACACTGATGTGTTAATAATCTTACCACAATTAATACCTATGATCTTTCCAAATAATTCACATTCAACTTAGTATGCATTTTGCTTTGAAAAATTTTACATAGATATATTAAAGGCACATATCAGATCTAACTCATAAATAGAGAAAATATGTAACATTCACTCTGATCACATTGCTGTTCTTGTAGTGTAACAATAGAATGCTAGAAAATAAAATTGCAGGACACAAAACTCAGGTGTCAACTTGTCACCATGTTGCATTTAAAGTAGTTATTAAAACCATTATGTTATCAACTTGTGAAGTTTAGATGCTCCAAATATAGCAACCTGGTTTAATTGCTTGCCATTTTGTTTTGAGTGAAAGGAAGGAGGGGAGAAAGTGTAGATGAGGCTATATATTTGAAAGATTTGCACAAAGGACCCTTTTTAAAGAGCAAAATGCAGCAAGCAGCACAAGTCTCAGCATGAAGAACTGATAAATGGAGATTCTTTCATCGAACTTACATTTCATATTTTTTGAAAAGCTGGGAAGTAAAACACCTGTCTAATTAAAAAAAATAACCTTCAAAAAAGTCTAGGAGGAAAAAGGAGTATGATAAGAAAGTTATAAGAAGTCCAACTTGACAGTTCATAACAATGCTACTTTTTGAAATTAAAGAGAACAAGTTTCACAGTTTTTATTTGTTTCAATCCATTTGAATGATGGGATGATAAGCAGAATTGTCACTGTGGAGTATAACCTGTGTTGTTTATAATTAAGTTTTCAATGTAACAATGTAGCCTTTGAAAAGCACTTATTACACAACTCAATTTTCTAGCTACTGCTTTAGCCTTGAATATCTATAGAGATATCAATAGTACTTAATGAGAAAGGACAAAAAATGACATGAGGCCAGTATTAGAGTATGAGATTTAGAATCTATGAGATTTAGAATCCAAGTACCAATGTGGATTGTCAAATTTGCACATATAGAAAAAGAAATGTGGTATGTTATCTTTATATGATGCAGATACTTACTGACAAAATACTGCCAATATGAAATGATCAGTATTTGACTATAGAATTATATATATACATATATATATATAATTCTTTGTGGAGAATTTCATACATTCGTATAAAGTGCTTTACTCAAATCCTCCTCCAATTGATCTCTTCCACTTCCCCCATAAACATCTTTTTGCACCCAATATCATGTTATCTTTTTTAAAACTCACTCAGTTTTCTTAGTGGCACCTGCATCTTGTGCATGTAATCACAACCGCTATGACTACATGTGTGCAACAGCCTTGATATTTCTCAAAAATGCTGTTTCATTGGCATTGCCCATTATTTCTGACTCTTATTCTCTGCATGTTTTCAGTAGAAGAATTTCCATATACTTAAATAAAGAAGTTTCTCTGATGAATGCTGAGAGATGCATTAATCTATGGATATGAAAATAATAGTAGAAGGGCCAGTTCACTACTGCACCTATTTAAGCAAATGATAGCAGTAGTTTATCCCTGAAAAATTATGACCTGTTCAGACATGGGCTTGGGGTTGGGTAAGGGTTCCAGACAAGGGTTTGATGTTTTAAAACCAAATCTAATAAGAAAATGATTGGGCTCTACCATAAATATATGCTACTATCATAGTCACAGGTATTAATTTTTTAGCCAATAGGTGTTATAGTTCCTAGCATTTATAGCTTGATGAGATTACTGATATTTCCTTTCTTCTTAATAGCATGTATAGCACCTTCCAGCACTATGAACACTAGCGAGTAGGAATTAGACTTCCATATTGGTACCAGTATGGATTCTCCATATCTTGTCACTCAACTGAGTGGTGTTTTCAGTAATATAGTGTTACAATAAAGTTTTGGGGTATCCAAGACAATGATAATACCTTTATATGTTTGGAGACATCTGAAGTTATAAAATATCAGTATGTGTGAATATTTATTAAACATATAAAATATACCACCAATTCTTTACATTTTATATCTACTATATATCATTATACTAATATTTCAGCTTATATTTATATTATATTTTAGAATCATTGAATAATTTTCATCTATTCTTTGAGAACTAAGATTATTTTTCAACAACTTTATTTCATTTTTGTATTCTAATTAGGTTGGAGATTAGAATATTCAGTGCAGTTTGTAGTGGGAGAAATGCAAAACAATTAGTTTTCTAGTAAAGATACAATTTATTCATTCAAGTTCTGTCTAAAAGTACTCCACCACAGTTAAACACTGAACTGAACTCCGGGAATCCAGTGACAGAGAGGGAGGACTGATGAATAAAGAGGTCAAAACTGGGCTGGGTTTAGCCACAGAAACAGCTGACCTGAACAAGGAGAACTCTTGGACTCCAGATTGATGGCTAGGAGTTCAACATGGAACTGATCCAGACTCCCTGAATGTGGGTGTCAATGAGGAGGCCTAGGCAATCTATGGGGCTTCTGGTAGTGGATCAGTATGTATCCCTGGCATATAAATATATTTTGGGTGCCCATCCCACAATGAGGGATGCTCTCTCAGCCTGGACTCTTGGGGGAGGGTCTAGGCCCTGGCCTGGATGAAATGACAGACTCTGGAGATCTCCCATGGAGGGCCCAGTCTTCCCTGGGGAGCAAACTGGGGATTGGGTCGGGAGTTGGGTAGTCTGATGGGAGAGGTAGGGGAGGAGGGACCAGAGAGGGTGCTGGGATTGACATGTGAAGTAAGTTTGTTTGTAATTTAAATAAAAAAAGAAGAAGAAAAAAAACGAAATATATGCAATGTATAGTTAAGCCTATTTCTGGAATTAAAAGTTCTTCATTTAAAAAGTAAAATTTTAATAATTTATTCTCTTTTATGCTATTAGTTTGAAATAATGATTCATTGTGATATTTTTAAAAGCAAATATGACATGGTTTGAGCATGTTGATGCTGATATCTACCCTTGTTTTATTTTTTATTTTTTGGGGGTATTGGCATTTCAAGACGGGGTTTCTTTGCGGCTTTGGAGGCTGTCCTGGAACTAGCTCTTGTAGACCAGGCTGGTCTAGAACTCACGGAGCCTGCCTCTGCCTCCCTAGTGCTGGGATTAATGATGTGCACCACTACTGCCCGGCTCTACCCTTGTTTTAAAGGAGTACACTGCAAGGAAGAACTGTGAATTTCATTATTAGTAATACTATACAAAATTGATTTCAACAGTCAGATTTAGAAAATACTTGTGCAATTTTATATTTTCATGCTTAAACTACGTTACCTTTATTTCCTAAATCATTTTCCTAGGTTACATTTTCAAACACTCTTACTTTTTGTACAACTAAAATGTTATGGACAAAAAGGCACCAAATACTTTATATTTAAAGAGTTAGATAGTTGACAGGAATGTGAAACCTAAGTAAGTAAGTTTGCAAATTCACATCTTGTTGTCATAAAACGTTTTACCAAATACAAATCAATAATGTCTTATAATGTTAAAGAAATATTATAAATTTTATATCTCTAAGTCATGTTTACCATAAGCACAAGTCAACACAAAGCAAGCAATACAACATAAAAATTGTGATCTGGAATCTCAGCATCCTTTTAATAACTTAGAAAAAAACAGTTGAAGTATTCTTCAATCATCAAAGTCAGTTATTTAGCAATTTTGGCCATGCTAGTAAGTCACATGCAATAATACCCTTAAAAAACATGCTTGAACTTAATATATATGCTGTGAGTCATAGGAAATACAGTCAATACATTAGTGTTAGTTTATAATATATGTTTAAAGCCCTATAATAATTAGTAATGTGTACTTATGATTATGCCAATATACACTTACATATATTTTACATATATTGTATAAATTATTATATTGAATCTTTAAAAGAGTTTTCGTATATTGTATTTTACAAGAGAAAGCATTTGATATAAATACTAAAATCTCCAATACCTCATGAAACATAAACATTGTGACTTACCGTAAATCTTGAATTACATGGCCAATGAATCAAAAGACCAAAATGAACTGAAGACATTAATTCTCTATAAATTTAGGATTTAGAACATATTTTCTTGCATATTTTGTAGTTTATTTTCATATCTGATCATAAGAATTGCTTAGTATTAGTTGGTTGTCATTCAAAGATGAATTATATATGTTTATAGATGTTTCCTCCACTAAGATACATGATTTCCTACATGATCACATACTTATTGAACCACACAAAAAAACACATAGCCTGCAGCACTTACATTTAAAAATCATTTTGAAAGTCATAATGATAATCATCAATATTTCTCTCTGTAACTGGAAATACTGATATTGCCATAAAATTGATCGATTACAATGTAATACATCTATATGTTTCTATGCAAGATATCACTGAAATTTTTATTAAATTCCAAATATTACTAACACTTGTTCATAGTTCATTTTCCCATGTATGTTATGCTTAGAAACTTCAAGTACAGACAGAAAAGTAAGATATTGGGGGTGAATTTCTTGCTCACGGGCACTGAAGTGTCACATATTTGCAGTACCAAGTATGTGTACATGCTGTCAGATGTTTCTCTTTGGAGGTATTGCAAAATATCAGTGGCTACTCAGGTTAACAATTAAATGGTAGAATACAGCCAAGTCCACCCATCAAGTTTAATACAAGGAAAAAATATTGTCCAGCTCTCCTGTATACCAATGGTGTGTCCTCTCTTACTTTGTGTATCCGTAGCTTCAGAGGAATCAACTTTCTAATTGTTCACAATTAAAATAAGCCAGTTAATAAAATGTGTGAGTTAACTAAGTCTATATAATAATGATTTATTTTCCTTATTATTTGAGCTGGTAATCCTATTCTATTATGAGCTTTAATATCATGTTTTTTTCTAAATACTCATAAATAACTACTTATTTTCCTTTATTTCTGTTTTGCCATTTACAAACCATAACTGGTACATCATTATTAATGAATTACTGTTATTGAGTATCAATTCTGCATAGCATGGGAGCCTATACTTACCAAAAAATAGCAAAATAACATCAGGACATTAGCTCTCATTACTCCTCCTCCTTTTCCTAGTTTCTCCTTTTATTTATCCTCTCTGTCTGCCAGCCCCACCTAGCCTTGCTCCTTCCTTGTTATTGACCATTCAGCTCTTTATTAGAACATTAGGTGTTTTAGACAGACACAGTAACATAGCTTCATGGAGTTAAACAAATGCAACATAAACAAAGCAACACACCTTAAATTAATATTTACCTAAAATAATTAATAAAAGTTAAAGAGAATGGGGTCACATATGAGGGACTATGGAGGGGCATAAGGGAAGAGACAAATGTAACCAAATTACATTCTCAAAAATAAGCAAAGTGCAATCAAGACCTGTAAATATAACAGTACAAGTGACACACTCTAAAGGTATGTGTTGTTTCCAGTGGTCATTTAAGATACATGCTCTATTTTGATTTTCATGAAGAACTAAGTATTGATGACTTGCCTCCACAAGCTCTCGAATATTTCTAGGAGAAACCAATATCCATTAGTAGACACTTCCAGTGCCAATCAAACACAGAAACACCATCATTCTTCTAATTCTAGCTCTCCAGTCATGTATTGCTCCAGATAGAATCTCTATGATATTTGGCTGACTACCTCAAAGGTGAAGAAAATGGAGTGAAAAGTCAAAGTCATAGGAAGACTTAAAGAAGAAAAGACAACTTCTTTTACACATTCTTCCAACAAATATTATTATTTTTATTTTCTCTTTCCTACCAGCTCTCTTGCACACTGTCATATTTGATGTGTGAGATCACTAAGATGATCCAAGGAAGAAAATTGCCTTGGAAAGTATGATGCTGTGGCTGGCAGTCTTTAAAGGGACAAAAGTCCTAGTAGAAATTCGAAATAAATCTAACCCCAGGCTCAACCTGTGGAGTCAGACAGCCTTTGGCATTTCAGGAAAATAAACAAATGAAACAAATAAAAACCCAAACATTTTGGTAGGAAACATACCTGTCATTGCAAAACTGTGATTTGATTATTATTTATGAGGTCACAAAAGTGACTATATTTGGAGCTTCTGTTGTAAAGAAATGTGGTTTTTCTTATTCAGCAGTGATATATATATTTGTTGATTGTCGGATTAATAAGTCCAAAAGTGAATAATAACCCTAATAACCAACAATGTGTGTAAAATGAGGCACCCATATTAAGTAAGGCAATTCTATCTCCTCAGTAATATAGAATATTAATTATCCAAATAAATATTTAATTTTTTACTGTGAGGTAAATTGTTACATGGAACATATACATATATGAAAATATCAATAAGTAGAATAATCCCCGAAGACCCATAATGGCTGAGTTTTGCTATTTTGCAGTTTCCATTTTAATCAGAACATGATGGAGCCACAAATAATTTAATATCATATTTTCAAATATAGGCTATGAAAAGGGTACTGTGAAAATTATATATATACATATACATATATATACATACAACCATATATATATGGTTGATTAACTTGAAGAAGCAGTATGTGTTTTAATATGAAGGTAATTAAGATGGGAAATATGTGAAGCTCATTTCTAGATGATGAGATAAGAATATTTGACCTAAGTATTGAAAATTTGGGAGAACATGAATGGAAAACAGGATGTTCCAAGTGGGATTATTTGAAAATCTAAATAATTTGTGTGTAAAGGGAAACCTTCCCACAAGCGTGGTTCCAGAGCTGCATCAGTCCCAAATAAACACACAGGAAGCTATAGTTATTATGAAGCTGTTGGCCTTGCTTGTTTCTTACTGGCTAGCTCTGACTTAAGTATTTATCCCACAATTGTTAATCTAAGTATTTCTCTTACCGGAGAGCTTTACGGGCTTCTTATCCCTATGGCAGTTACATCTTGGCTCCCTGTGTTTCTCCTTCCCAGAGTCCTCCTGGACTCCTAGTCCCACTTATCTTGGTTACCTATTGGCCAACAGTGCTTTATTGACATATACAAAGGACTTCCCCCAATCACTTGTGGATGATTTCACCAAATCTGAATTTTATCTAATTATTTATTTATTTAGATTTTAAAAATGCAATGCAGAAGGAATTAATGACCTAGTCAAAGATGTTTTAAGGTTTCTTCCATTGTTTTAGAGTAAAAAATAATAAGAGTGAAATTATGTAGCTCACCTCACCATGCATTCATCATTTTATTCAAATTTCTTCCATTTTTTTGTTTTTATTTTTTCAAGTAAAATTTGATTGAGACACCTCTATCACTTCCCAAGGCTCTCTCCTGAATTCTTGTTGAATGCATAGGATGAGAGCTTGATTTCCAACAGAAACTCCTTTCTCCCTAATGAAATTTGTTTGGCCTGTGTTCCTATTTTGGCCCCATCACTATGCTTCTCGCTGGCCTTTTGCTAATAAACCTTAAGTATATCCCTTAAATACTTGACATCTATATTGGTAAAAGACTTGATGCATACATTAAATTAAGTATGTTTTGCAGCCTGGTAATTACTAGTTAAGCTAAATAAGAAAGACATTTGTTGTTGTTGTTTTGTTCACTACTCATTTTATAGAAATAAACCAATACAGGGTGCACAGAAATTTCCTGCAAGTGTATGTATTGATTAAACTGTGTCCTTCCTGAGAGTAGAAAATTACTGTCCTAATCAGTGTTCTTTTGCTGTGAAGAGACACCATGACCATGGCAACTGTTATAAAAGAAAGTATTTAATTGAAGCTTGCTTAAAGTTTCAAAGATTTAATTCATTAAAATCATGTTGGGGAGCATCGCCGCAAGGAAACAGGCATAGTATCAGAGAAGTAGCTGAGAGTTCTACATCTGGATTCAGAGGCAGCAAGAAGAGAATGATACTGGGTCAGGCATGGGCCTTTGAAACCTCCCAGCCCACCCAAGTGAGACACTTCCTCCAACTGAGCCACAGTCTCCTGATCCTATTCAAATACTACCACCCCCTGATAACTAAACATTCCAATATACTAGCAAATTGGAGGGGGGGGCACTGGGTGTTCTTATTCAAACCAACATACTTACTTCACTAATCATGAAAAACTACACAGAGACCAAAAGTTTCTCCAATTTCAATGTTTGGGATAATCTCATTCATATCAAGAAATGATTGGTAATTGAATGAATGATGGCCAGAAGAGTGACTGAAATGAGTTATTAAAATTACAAGCCATTGTGTTGCTGAAAAGAATTTAAGTGTGGGTCCAGGAAATATTCTGACTCTAAATTGCTGTGTTATGCTCATCACGGTGGTGATGGGATTTAGATATCCATTTTCTCCTTAGATAGGTCAAGGGGCTGGACACTCTACAATTCTATGCATTGTCAGAAGCTGTGTTTACACATTCCCCAACACTCTTTCCAGTGAAACCTCTGCTTCAGAGTTGGCTGCTTTGCTCCACAAACACGTAATTTAACACTAATTGTCTTCACATTATGGGAAATGAGAAAGTTGTCATGGAAAGGTCACAGAGGAGAATTTATTCAGCACAGAGCGGCCGTTTCTGGCCTTTCCTTGAGCGCTGCCTGTGACAGAATCACTTGTCTGTAGCTGAGAAAGCTGTAGAAAGCTGAGGAGATTTTTTTCTGACCTATTTAAAACCCACTTAAATTTCTGGCACCTTTTAGGAACATGAAGACTTAATTTGACATATGTAAATGAGCTCCCTTTCTCCTGCATAGCTGCTCTTGCATATCCTTTGGGTTCATAAAATTGCTTTTGAGCATGGCCTTTGTTTAGGTAGAATTTTACCTAAAAGAAAAAAATCTGGTCTATCAAGACCCTGACGTTTACAAAGTCCTGAAGCCCCTGCCAATGTCTACAACAGGCTGTTGTCTTCAAAGAAAGACAATTAAGTGTACTCAACTCTGAGCTCTACCTTGAAACTCAGAAACATGTAATCATTAAAATGATGCTAGAAGAATTATCCTGTCTAAACAATGTAAAACTTATGAGAGTTTTAGCTTAGATGTTTGTGAACTCATCAGCATATATACTTTTAAAACTATAACAATATTTAAATTCTTCATACCACATAATATAGTCAGTGCCTAACAATGTGTGAATCACTGAGACACAGTCTCACAAATGAAGAAATGGGACCCAAATGCATGAGAAAAGGTCACAGACTTTTGGTTTCCATTTGTTATTTTGTATTTGTGTCACTATGCCATGTTGGTTTATGGCCTCTTGTCACTTTTCCATGTTCTGATTCATATGAACACCAAATGCCTCCAATGTCTGAAATGTCATTTTAAAAAATGTATGTGCAATGCAGAAGCTGTCTTTAGACAATAAATGGATTGTGAGCACAGCCAGAATCACAGCATCGCTCCCCATCCCATTTTAACTTTTGATTCTAGGTGCCTGGAGCAGCAAAAGGCTCTGGAGAGACTCAAGTGAAATATAACTTTAGGCTACAGCTTTAGTAGCTTAAACAAAAGACATGGCAATTGTTCCAAGACAAATACAGCAAGCCACAAGGCACTCATGATGGCTAATTCCCTCCGTGACTGTTTGGTATCTCTTTGAACACCTTAACCTCTTTAATATGATTCACTCTAGTTTGATACATGTATCTGGAGTATAATTTTACATTGTTGATAGCAATATCATATAGCACTTTATTATAGAATATCAATTGTAAGATAGTGGCAGATTTTCCATTTCAAATTATGCCTAGAAATATCTCCTTATCGAGTATCGTGTTCTCAGTCACTCAATGTCCAGTATCCTTTTAAAAATAGTCTTCATGATTTCTTGACATTTTTACCTTTAAAATTAGTTAATGAGCCCTATAAATTTATCAAATCTGTCAATGAAATCCTACTCAAATTCGCAAAATTCCTCAATTTATTGCTTCTCCTACTCAGTTTTGTTTTTAAGTTTTGACTCTTCATACTGTTTTCTTATGGTTATTTTTTTGGCACTGTTGCACACTTTGTTACTGTTTCCATCATCTTTTAGTTGCTAACCTCTTTCTCCTCCCTTCACTTTCTCAAGTTACAATGTGGATGCTCAGAATGATTTGAGATGCTGACTTATTTTGAACTCTGGAGCAAACAATGGTAGCCATAGGGATGGGATTCAGGGAAGCAATTGTAAATGGTGTTCATGCTTAATAAAGGGTATTGGCATTCATCTTAAATATCTGTGTGATTATAGAACACTGAGTAATTAAAGTTTCAGCTAGGAAAGGTCAATGTCAATACTATATTTATTTATTATATATATATGTCATTTATTTGTATATGCACACACATTTTAGAAGATCAAATAAAGTCAAGGAGTCTGGAGATATGTCCATTGCCAAGAATGTATAAAGTAGAAATTTGCATAGAGAGATGTAAAAAAACAATGATTTTATAAGACTAGAGTTAGTTTGGGAATATTTACTGTTTCCAGTGCAAACTCTCTGACACAATTTTTTTTATTTTCACTTTACAACTGTATTTGATTACATTGCAACACTAGCTTAATTTTATTATTTATAAGTTGTGTAATTATAATATTCAATTTTCTATTTATTTTCAATTTCATTTACTTAGAATTGTGACAATCACTTTGTTCATTTAGTAGATGCTTTGAAATCCTTTAAAGCTAAATGCTAAAACAACTTTTAAAATACAAAATTATGTAACTAGAGATATATATGTGATCTGCTTGGCTAGTTCCCAGTATTAGACTTCAATGCAAAGATATTTCCTTATTTATACAGTACTAACTCAGATATTTCCTTATTCATACAGTACTAACTCAGTTTTGTGACCAGAAATGTGGAGGTCATTGCATGGGTGCCTACCTAAACGTTTAATCACTGAAGGCAAATTTCTTTCACTGTGAAGTGATCAGATTGGACTGTGCATTAGGTGGAGCTGTCAAAGGATGAGTCTTTCTGGAAGTTCAAGAGTACCTAACTGAATTGCAAAAGAAAACTGTTAGTACACAACTGAGAGCACTTCAGCCCCACACGTTAATATCAATATTTCATGGTGACTCACCTTCCATCCACTTCTAAAGAGCAAAATTGGTTCTCTAAAACTTTGAGATGATTTCTCTGAGAATAAAACATTTTACTAGATGATGGAATCCAGCTTGGGTGGGAAAATGACTATAATTTTTTTTTACCAGATATACCTGCAAAACTAGCATGACACAATAAAATATAAGATCTGTTTAACTATAGCCTCAAAGTGTAGGCTTAAGCTAGGGGAAAAAGAAACTAAAATATAACCAGTGTGCTGCAATAATACAGAGTAACCATGTGCCTCATAATCTCCAAAATACAAGGCCAGCAAACTTTACTATATTTTATAAGTTTCTGAAAGCTATCTTCAGAATAAAAGTATATATATATGGTTTTAAAGACAGGAAAAGAAAGCAAGAGTGTTTTTTTAAGTGACAATATAAATAGTTTTTATACCACCTGGATGCACATTCAGATCATGAACAACTAATTTGTATTCAATTTAATAGTGATAGTGCTAAAGGCCTACCTTATTTCCATTTTGAAAATTAATGTATTTTGTTTCATTTCCCTTTAATTGAAATTATTTGATTATATTATGTATATATGTATGAATTTATTTTTAGAATGAATACAATCTGGTCATATAATTACTGTTTCTGAATGGAGCTAATTATGAGTTCTGCTATCTGGTAGTTTCCACCAAATGTCTCTATTATATAAAAATACATACTAAATGTGATACACATATAGTCAACCCCAGTTAGTCTCACTTTTCTGATAATACTACATTTCAGGACATCGTTATTGCTCAAGGCTGTCTGAATCATACAGTGACTTAGGCCTAGTCCTAAAACAACAAAATCTGCACAATGACAGGTGATTTCATAACTACATCTGTAGGAAAGGGTTTTTTTGATATGATAACCTGGCCTCACTAGAAACTAAACAAATTAAGAAAGGTACACATTTAGGAGCTATGGGAAAAGTACATAAATGGAAGACTTTTGTAGATGTTGTAAGTTCTAACATTCCCCAGTAATAAAGTATGTTTGGCTGGAAGGAGACTCGGTTTTATTCTTTCAATCTTTCCAATGACAGAAACATAAACAGGTTCAAGACAGCAAGCCTATCAAGGACTAGTATTTTTTAGGTGACTTTGGTCTAGCCCCTCTCACTTCAATGTTCTACTGATTTATCAAAGTTGTGCTGAGACTTTCCAATTAATAGTGCAATTTGTTCTTTTCTTTTATTCACATGATAGTAAAGTGTCCATTCCTTCTGTCCAAGAGAAACTATTGAAGATCTATCATCCCTTGATTCTTAGGCCCTGGTGGGGGGCCCTGGTTATCCAAAGGACTTCCTTTCAGCAATTATAAACCCAGCAGGACTTTGCTTTGCTTCAAGGATGTGGCCTTAACTGGGTTCTTGAAGATTCAATTCGTATTTTAAGTTTCACAGAACAAAAGGCAAGTAAGAAAACTAAAATTAGAAAATAGTTCACTGAAACACTAGCATTTCCCCCAGAAGTACTTTTGAAATGTTAATTTTAATTGAATATTAGAATCAGAAAAAAATACCGAAACCAAAACCCAAAAACTTTGTTATTTTAATATATACACCACAAAATTATTCACATAAAGGCAGTTAATGAAGACAAAACTGTAGATTCATTAATTTCAAAAACTCCTGTTTTGTAGTTATTATTTCCAGATATCCTTCTTTTTTTCTGAGAGGTATATATCAATAAATAAATTAATCATAATACTCAAATTTGTGATCTATTATAATTTATTTATACAAAAATCTCATGATTACATTTTTATTTTATTCATGATTGATTGTATCTACTTATAATTTTAAATATTTACAATGTTTAATAAAATTTTGAATATATAATAGGATTGTACAATGTGCTATTTTAAGATAGTGAATATTTAAATTTGTACTAGTGGTAAAGTAGCAGAGTTCCCTTTGTTTTATACCACTGTATGATTCTCTGAATCCATGCAGTACCTTCTCCTGATGAAGATTATTGACAGAATCCATTCATATTTGTTATCAATGTACCCAGGACACACACACTTAGATGGCTTCAATTTCATGCTGTCACAAACAACCCCACATTTTGTAAAATTTATGAAATAATTTATCTGAAATATTATCCCAGCAGTGGAATTCCTAAATTCAAAGTCTATGAATAGTTATTTTCGCCAAACTTTCTGAGAGTAACAATCCTGTGTTGCTACCTCAGGATAGAAACTCCCAACCGTTTCTAAGAGCTTCTACCTACATATTTTACAGTATGTGTTTTATCCATTTTTTCTTTCTGTAGGTGTTATTCTTCTGTTATTTTATATTGCATTCCATGGATGCTTTACTATGATTTGCGTATTTTCCTTTATTTTCCATTTCTTTGTGATTCTTAACACTAATGACTTACTTTTGATACAGTTCTTTATGTTGTTCCGTATGTAATAAGTACTATAAATTAATACTGTCAGAAAACAGCATAACTTATTGTTTAACTAGCTACATGTGATGATGGAATCATTGCAAGGAAGCTACTATGAGCTCAGACCTGATTGTATATAGATATTATTATTTTAATAATGCACTAAATTTGCAATTGATCAGTGACTAAGAGAGTTTGTCCACAGCTCTAAATAATATCATGTTCTTTTTGCATTTTTCTAATCCACAATGTGATACTTTATGATCATTTTCTTTCAATAGAATAACTCATTCTGAGCTCATTTTGAGACTTTCATAAGAATACCATGGAAGTGGCTTGTTCTATGGATTTTTATCCAAAGGACAAGAGCCCAGTATTCCCATTAGTTGTGTATTAATGGGGATCACCTCAGTAAATGTTGCCTGCCAAGTACCAATGGTACTCCAAAATGCACAGCATTATTAAAGTATATAAGTACTATTTCATGGTCAGATACTTGAAATTACATGAAATCATATTTTCTATTAAATTTTACCCATAATTATAAGTATTAATTAATGATTTTTGTCTGAATCAACTGTGAATGTGATTCTTACAAAATGGCATTGCTTCCAATTCTGTAATTCTGTCTTCTCTGTTCATTTAAATTTTTAACACTTTTTATTTTAATTTTAAATATCTTGTTTTACATGTCAATCTCAGTTCCCTCTCCCTCCCCTCCTCCCACACTCCCCATCCCCCCGAGCCTCCCACCCTATTGCCAATTCCTTCCACATAGGGGATATCTAGAGTATGTCTTTTATCATGCTATATTACAGCATATTTCTACTTATACTATCTTTCCTATGCTTATATTAAAACATATCCATAGATTGCTATATTATCTAATGCTAAATATTTCAAGTATCATTGTTCATTTAATGCTAAATGTTACAGTTTGGCCAGTAAGACACCCATCAAACAGGCCTATTTTTATTTCTGGCATGTGCTACCATTTTGTAAATATTTTCTTACTTGTTATCACACCATGAAATTTTGAACACATCTTTGATTTTATATTGTTAGTCCTACAATCAACCATTTATCCAAAGTGCCCTGTATGTTGACATAGGAACACAAACCTCTGAACAAGGAGGTTTTTTGTTTTGTTTTGCTTTTTGCAGAATGCCATTTTTCTACATCCTTTCAGGGGAAAGACTATTCTAAATATTTGCATCCATCCCTTTCATTGCTCTTGCTGTTTCTCCTTATGCTCTCTTTCTTTTTTGAAGACCTCATATGGATATATTCAATTTGTTTCCAGTTGATAACAGCTTAAAGTTCAATGAAGTACTTGCAATATTGTTATTGATTTGAGTCGCCTAGGTTCTTTGGAAAATCATCTGTAGAATTTACATGATGGCTGATGAGATGCTCCTGACTCTAAAGGGTCATTATTGACTTTGTAAGAAGAAAATCTGATGGTTTAGGATTTATAAGGATATTTTCAGTATTAACCCTCTCTGCTCTGCAACAATTTTTCTTTCTATTATCCTGTAGTTGGTGTTGGGACTTTCTTATTCTTAACAGATGGTAAGGTTTTCCTGGTTTTTGTTTGTTGTTTTCAAGTGAATTTTGAGGAGAGAGAGTCGCATATGAGACTCTCATATCTGTGATTTCTGTCTGCACATCTTGCTGCAAACTCATGAAACTCATGTTTCTGAGATTCAATAAACACATTCTGGGCAAAGCAGCATCTGTATTAATTTTTCCTTGGTTTCATTTTCATTTTTGTCTGTATTTCTTATTCTCTTTTTGGCTTTGCAGAACTTCAGAGAAGAAAGATTTGAAATTACACCCGGCATTTCTGTTACACTGGAAACTTATTCACAGAAATAGAAGCTTCAGTCTGAACTCTTCCACAGTCTTTCTCATAAAACATTTATCTACAAACACATCAGGTTTATAAATAACAGCTAGATTAAACAAGGGTAAACCACAACCCAATGCAGTAGTTAGCTACTGTTGGAATAAGCATTTCTCTGTTACTAAAATCCATATTTTATTTTATTTTTGTTCATTTTGGTTTGGTTTTTTGTTGGTTCTTTGGGAATTTCACATCATGCACCCCAACAACACCATTCTTGTCCCAGTCTGCCTCTATCTGCCCTTACTCTTGTGTTTCCCCACCCCCCCACACACAAGGAAAGCTAAAAAAAGACTAAAAACAAGAGTAAAATGAATGATGATTTGATAAAAGGAAAAACATTTCCCTCCTCCATCTTTCTCACATCTCCATTGCCTCTTCATTAGTCTTAGTGGTATTTGATACTGCTGTGTATCATCCAGTATACCATTTTGTTCAAATGGCTTTACTTGCAAATGTTCATTGTGTAATTATTTGTTGGTCAGGTTCAAGGACTCTGACTTTACATCATCAAAACTGGACCCCCACCCACACCCTGCCTTTGCCTCAGTCATGGAGATTCTGCAGAACCTTCACTACAGCAGGCCATAAATGAGGTAGATGTTGGGGTGTGCCAACCCCAAACTCTGGATATGTGTCTGAGTGGTAGCTAAGTTGGTCATTGAAGGGTGCTGGGAACACTGCCCTCCAGGGGAGGGAGAGAGTCAGCTCACAGGCCCATGGTGAGGAATGGGATGAGTCCTGCTGTCAGTAGGTCAGGAGAGAAGTAAATTGTGAGGAAGAGATGCAGGAAAATAACAAAATTCCTGACCTTGCTGTCTAGCCCTTTATATCACTTGGTGACACAGAAAGAAAGGTTCATCCATGAACACAGATGAATCCTCAACCTACTGGCACATTCATCTAGGACTTAATAATTTCTACACTATAACTTTTTTTTGTTCTTGTTTGACAGTTATCCAGCAGAGACATTTCATTATAACAGCCCAGATTAGCTAAAACAACTGTTTCAATTTTCAATTTATTTTGAAAAATGTTTGCTTATGTGCATTTTATCTGCATGTGAATCTGTCATGCCTGAAGAAGCCAGAAACGACATCAGATACCACGGAAATGGAGTTAGAGATAGTGATGAGTCATCATGTAGGTACTGGGAATGGAACTCAGATCCTCAGGAAGAGCAGGAAGTTCCCTTCACAGCTGAGCCATCTGTCCAGTGTCCTGAGTTTTCACTTGCACAATAGCTTCCACCTGCAGCACCTCTGAATCACGACATTTTTTTATTTATTTTTCATTTTAATTTTAAATAGCTTGTTTTACATGTCAATCCCAGTTCCCTCTCCCTCCCCTCCTCCCATAACCCCCCACCATCCCCCCCCATCCTCCCACTTTAACAAGTCCATTGCAGTATCATTCACACGCATGTGGTTTACAGTACAGCAGCTTTGGATTTAGTCACACAGCTATGTACATGCTTTTAGAAATTCTCATTTATGTCCCCAAAGTAAACAAACAAATAACAAATATATTACAAATACTCCTCCCATCACCTATCCAGTCACAGGAAAACCCACTCAATTTATTTCTCTATAGGTTTTCCTGCTGCCATTTCCAAATAAATAAAATTATATATAGTGTTTCCGTGGTTTATCTTACTTATCATATTTTAAGGTAGTCTGTTGAATTTTAACATGTATAAAGACCACTTTTTGACTGAACTTACCTGAACTTATTTATTCTATCGTGTTGGATTTTTCACAGTTTGTTTGCCAATTCAAGACAATTTGCGGTGTTTTTCTTTCCCTATTAGGAAAACTACTGTTCTCTCTATCTCTCTCTCTTGTTTTTTAAAAAAAATAAATTTTTTTCACATAATACATACTGAGTATGGTTTCCCCTCCCTCTACTCCTGTAAGTTTCTCCCTATCTTTCCTCCCGTCTTTATCCATTCTCTATCTCACATCAGAAAATAGGTAGGCTTCTAAGGGATAATAATAAAACAAAACAAAACAAATCAACAGAAGGAAAACTATAGAAGAGAAGGCACAAGAATCATAGAGCCACTTGTTCCCACACCCAGCAGTGCCATAAAAATTCTAAACCGGAAGTCAAAACATGCATACAAAGGACCTGGTAAAGATCGATGTGGCCCTGTGCATTCAGCCTCAGCCTTTGTCAGTTCATGTGAGCTTGATTATGTTGATTTAGAGGGCCTTGTTTCCTTGATATCCTTGATCTTCTCTGGCTCTTACACTCTTTCTACCTCCTCTTATGTGGAGCTGTCTGAGCCTTGAAGTGAGAGATTTGATGGAGACATCTCAATTAGGTCTGAGTGTTCCAAGGTCTCCCACTGTCCATAATATGAGTCTGTGATCTCTATATTTGTTCCCATTTGCTACAGGAGAAGCTTCTCTAATGATGACTGAGCAAGTCACTGATCTATGAGTATAGCAGAACATCATTAGGAGTAATTTTCTTGCTGCATTTTTTTTAGAACAGTAGTATTGATTTTATCCCTAATCTCAGGTTCTTTGCCATCAAACTGTCATAGAGTAAGCCTTCAGTCAAATCAGATATTGATTGGTTTCTCTCACTTGTGACACTGTGACCTAGTATATCTTGCAGGCAGGACATCATTGTATATCACAGAGTTTGTGTCTGGCTTTGGGTTTACATTTCTCTTGGTAACATGCAGAGAGCCTTCCTTACCAAAGATGCTAGTACATAGGGGTGCAGGCTCTATGTACTAGCATCAGCTTGGCTTCTCTTCATTCAATATGTTGTACAGGTGTTGTCATCAGAAAAGGGAGGCCTTGTTGTCAGTTTGTGGAGAGCAACCTATAGCCTTAGCAACAGCCTGTGTTGTTTGAGGATTCCCATGAAATCCCTTTGTCTAACCACTGATTCAGAGGTAAGCCAATCTCATTACTAGAGCTTCATTTACTGCCACTGGGACTTTGACTCCCTCACTATTTGATGATTTTATTTGGATCACCTTCATATATGTACATATTTTAGAATGTGTCTACTATATTAGATTTCCATACTACCCCTCCAATGGCCCTTAATTTTATCTGTCTATCCCCTATTCCCTCCCTCATCTTTTATCCCCCCTACACTTTAACATCACATATTTTTCCACACTATCCATCCATCCACAACTATTCATTCTATTTCCCTTTCCTGGAGAGATTTATCTGTACCCCTTAGGACATTACTCTTTGCCTAACCTCTGTGGTTCCATGAGTAATAGCTTCCTTACAGTTGACTTAAGAGTTAATATCCCCATATAAACAAATGTATACCATATTTATCTTTGTGGGTCACTCACAATGATTTTTTCTAGTTCCCTCTATTTACCAGTCAATTTAAAGATTTTTTTTTTTTGGTTTTTCAAGACAAGGTTTCTCTGTGGCTTTGGAGCCTCTCCTGGAACTAGGTCTTGTAGAACAGGCTGGTCCCAAACTCACAGAGATCTGCCTGCCTCTGCCTCCCAAGTGCTGGGATTAAAGACATGTGCTACCACCACCCAGCTAAAGATTTCATTTTTAAGGGATACATAAAACTTCGTCATCAAATATACCATTTTTAAGGCCATTCTTCTATAGAAGTACATCTAGGTTGTTTCTACTTTCTACCTATTATGAATAGAGCAGCAATGAGCATTGTTGAGCAAGTGACTTTGGGGTAGGATAAAGTATCCTTTGGGCATATGCTCAAATGTAGTATAGGTGGATCTTAGGATAGATTGGTTCCCATCTTCCTGATATTCCTGAGGTTACTGGAATAACCAAGGACTTTATGTTAAACAATGTAAACAGTGAATTTTCAAGTTCTTTCAGATTGTGCCAGTTTAAGTTATTATCAAAATATACAAATTCCAATTTTTTCTCAACAAATGTTATCTGCTTTGGGAGGTTGCTGGATTTTTCTTGTTTTGTGTATTTTCTATCATTTTGGACACTAGATTATATTGTATAGGAACAGGATAGCCCAGGATTAGACATTTTTAATTATATATTTAAATTAGAAATAAGCTTGTTTTACATGTTAGTCTCAGTTCCCTCTCCCTCCATTCCATGTCCACTCCCTCCCAATCCCCCAGCCCACCACCCAATCCCCACTCCGTTCCCCAGGGAGGGTAAGGCCCTCCATGGGGAATCTCTAGAGTCTATCATTTTGTCTTGGGGGATGGCCTAGGCCCTTCCCCCAAGAGTCCAGATTGAGAAAGCATCCCTCATCAATGCCGATTGTGGTGGCGCACACCAGTCGGATTTGCTGAAGGATTAGACTTTTTTTTCCTCCACTTCTGGAATGCTATAATTACAGGCACATACCACCATGTTTATCTTACTTGTCTCTCTAAATTTAGAATCAGATTAGGGATATAGTCTCATTTTGTCTTTACTTCTATCATGAGAGCTACAAGTTGAGACTTTTATTTTGTTAAATCAACTAATTATTATGTGATGTTGGTTAACTTAGGAGATATTCCAAATTTGCTACATAGGCTATGAATTTTTCTTAATCAGAATGTCAATTTCAAAACAGCTTGAAATGTATTATCAACTAAATATAAATTTTGATTTCAACCAATTTTTGTAGAGAAGCATCAGAAAATATATAAACTGGAGTCTTATTATTTCATACCGGTCATAAAAACTGGCTGCATCATTCATAGGGCATTCATAGTATCAAGAATCTTCTCAGGATAGATTATCAACTTGGCAAATAGACTTAGGTATGAATTATTTCAACTTAATTTTATCTGGAGACATGTCTTATGGTTATCCACTAGCAGGTCAGTTCATTTAAATATTAATTGGGAAATTACAATTACAAATTGTTTGAAAAGGGCAAAATACCTCAAAATTCTCCAACCTCATAGTGTAAAATAATAAATTTACTTACTTATATTAAACACTTGAGATTAGTAAAAGTATTACTCAGTATTATACATTTTTGACATAGAACATTAGCTCCAACTACCCATTTTTTAGGTACATATTTAATTCTAGACACTCTTTCTCCTTCAATCTGGCTAAAGTTATTCTGAGCTATGATCTTTGTTGAAAGACAGGTCAGTCTATTCTTGGGTCTTCCGTTCTGCGAAACAGCTGTGAGTCAGCACTGAGTTATGCTATTGAAAAAGAAATAGACTTTTCAGCTGTGGGCTAATATTTGATGTGAGGAATACAGTTTAATTTAAAATAATATTAGTGAATCTGAGAATATGCAACTTTACACAGAACTCCAATTTTTTTTAAATTTTGCATTATAAACCCAGTCATTTTTTGTCTTTTAATAATGTCATTTTACCATAATGAAATGAAATAGTTTGCAGCTATAGGAAAGATGATACATATTCACTTATTGACATGGATAGATGCAGAATTTTATTCACTTAAAGTATGTTTATGTAGATGTCCATAGCATATTATTTGTAGCACAATATTTATGACTCAAAGCTTTGGTATTGAAATTAAATCTACAGTTACATCTTTTAAAATATGAATTATTCAATTCATGCATTACCCCAACGTGTGGTTGTTGGTTAACACTAAAATTATAACACTGATCATTAATACTATCAATATCCAGGAAGAAATTATCATGTGACCAACATATATCTTTCATGTAATCTCAATAAACATTGCCTTATTCTCTGGGTTGTTTCCACTTAAAATTTCTTTGTTTTATGGTTGATGCTTTATATGTGACGTTTTTAAAAATTGTTTTAAAATTTTTTCCTCAATATATATTTTTATTTAAGTTAAAAACATGAATGTTTCACATGTAAATCCCAGCTCCCTCTCCCACCCCTCCTCCCTTGTCCCTCCACCAGCCCTCCCAGCCCCCCCACTCCATCCCCACATCTTTCCCCAGGGAGGGTGAGGCCCTCCTTGGGGGCATCTCCAAAGTCTGTCCTTTCATCCAGGGCAGGACCTAGGCCCTTTCCCATGTGTCCAGGCTGAGAGAGCATCCCTCTATTTGAAATGGGCTCCCAAAGGTCATTCATACACCATGGTAAACACTGATCTACACCACAAGGCCCCAGTGATTTCTGTGGCCTCCTCACTGGCTCTACATTCATGGAGTCAGGATCAGTACTATGTTGGCCTCTCAGCCATCAGTCTGGGATTCAAGAGCTCCCCCTTACCGGTCAGCTGTCTTTGTGGGTTTCACCATTATGGTCTTGACCCCTTTGCTCATCACTCCTCCATCTGTCACTAGGTTCCAGGAGTTCAGTTCAGTGTTTAGCTGTGGGTATCTGTCTCTGCTTTCATCAGTCACTGGATGAAGGTTCTAGGATGGCATATAAGGTAGTCATCAGCCTTATCATCAAGGAGGGGCTATTAAAGTAGTCTCTCCACTATTGCTTATTTTGCCATTTGGTATTATCCTTATAGATCTCTGGAGATCTCACTAGTGTTAGCTGTCTCCTTAAGCTTATAATGACTTGATCTACTATGGTATCTCTCATCCTGCTCTCCTCTATTCTTACCTTGACTCAAACTTCCTGCACCCCTATGCCTTCTTCACCCCCCCCCTCTTATCCCCCAATCTTTTTCCTGGTTCCCTGTCTCCTGCCCCAATGTTCCCAATCTGCTCAGAAGATCTTGCCTCATTCCACTTCTCTGAAAGTATCATGCATCTCTCTTGGGAACTTCTCTGTTTCCCAGACTCATTGGCACTGGGATTGTAGGCTGACACTCCTCTGATCTATATCTAAAATCCATATATGAGTGAGTACATACCATGTTTGTCTTTTTAAAATTGTTTTAAATTTTTGCATTAAAAGAGAATTACATGAGCCGGGCAGTGGTGGCACATGCCTTTTATTCCAGCACTTGGGAGCCATAGGCAGGCAGATCTCTTTGAGTTCAAGACCAGCCTGGTCTACAAGAGCTACTTCCATTACAGCCTCCAAAGCCACAGAGAAACCCTGTATTAAAAAAAAAAGGTAATTACATAATTACCCCTGACCAATGCCTCCCTCCAACCCCTTCCATGACCATACCTTGTTCACTTTCAAATTCACTCCCTCTTTTTCTTTGTTATAATTATGTAAATGTTTAAACACTCACACAAACCCAACTGTATCTGTTCAGTGTTATTTGTATGTATCTAATTTCAGGGTTGATTATTTGACATGAATAATCAAAAGTGTTCATCCCTGGAATTTATACAATGGAATACTATTCAGCAGAAAAAAAGCAATGGAATCCTGAAATTTTCAGCCAAATGGATGGCACTAGAGGAAACCATCCTGAGTGAGGTAACACAGTCACAAAAAGAGAAACATGGCATGTACTCTCTCATATATGGATTTTAGACATAGATCTGGGGAGTGCCAGCCTACAATCCCATGGCCAGAGAATCTGGGAAACAGAACCTTCATTCAGTGGCTGATGGAAGCAGAGGCAGACTCCCACGGCTAAGCACTGATCTGAACTCAAGAAATCCAGTGAAAGAGAGGGAGGATTGATGACCAAAAGGATTAAGACTGGGCTGGTTTAACCCCCAGAAACAGCTGACCTGACAAGGGTTTGATGGCTGGGAATCCAGCATGGGACTGATCAAAACCCCCTGAATGTGGGTGTCAGTGAGGAGGCCTAGATAATCTATTGAGCTGTGGGTAGCAGGTCAGTATTTATCCAGGGTATACAAATGACTTTGGACTCCCATTCAACAATGTGAGATGCACTCTCACCCTGAACTCTTAGGGGAGGGTCTAGGCCCTGTCCTGGATGAAATGACAGACTATGGACACCCACATGTAGGGCCTCACCCTCCCTGGTGAAATGAGAGGATATTGGGGGGAGTTGGTGGGAGGGCACGGAAGGAGGGGAGGGAAACAGAGAGGGACCTGGAATTGACATGTGAAGCAACCTTGTTTTTAAATTTAAATTTAAAAATTTAAAAACAAAAAATATCTTTAAAAAAAGTGTTCATCCCTGGAAATAACTAATTCATTTTCTCTCTCTCTGTCTCTCTCACTCTCTGTCTCTTTCTTTCTCTCTCTCTCTCTCTGTCTCTCTCTCTCTGTCTCTCTGTCTCTCTCTGTCTCTCTCTGTCTGTCTGTCTCTCTCTCTCTCTCTCTCTCTCTCTCTCTCTCTCTCTCTCTCTCTCTCCCTGTCTCTCTCTCTCTTAGTTGCCTCCAGTTCTTTGTTTAGTTGTGGGGTCCCATGTCACATGATTTTTTTTCCATCTACAAATGCCTTATATGTATTCCTTACATAATCCATAGAATTGTGAACTGCTTCAGTGTTAGGAAAAGGAATCTGTTACTGGCTTTATCTTATGCTTGGATTTTGTAGGAAAAGCAATGAAAAGCATAGTTTTGGGAGATAATTTGCTTCATCACAATTGTGCTATTAACGTAGCCTACCTATGCTGAGAAAGTCCTATTCCCGAACAGAATTAAAGTGAAACATTTTAGAATTATATTTTCTTGTTACATATTGATTGTGCTTTAATTATAGCAAAAAATTTAAATGTCTTTTTACACATTTCCATTTTCTAGTCACTATGCCTTATATTGCCTAATATCCATGAGTACATTTTAAATAACTTTTAATAGCTAGGAAACTACACTATTGTTTTATTTATTAGTCTTACTGTATCTTCCATGCACCATTTGAGTCATCTCATAAATACAAATGTAGCACTCACAATGCTACTCTTTTCAATACGCTGTCTAACCAGCTATGGTACATTTAAAGTATACTGTAACTAAATGTTTTATAATAGCATATTTTAATTTTAATTAACATAGCTAGTCTTTTCTATTTCTGCTTCCTTTTTAAATATAAATCATTATTTGCTCCTTGATATGGTGTTATATGTCTACTCAGTGGCCTAAAACACTTCAATCTCATATTACCTGATATGTATCTCAGACATAGAAAGGGGTTCTGTGGGTAGCTCGGCATATGCCAGCAAATGCTAGATGCTGCTATTTGGGTAAGTTATCATTCTCATTCTCATGCCATTTCATCTTACATCGAATGCAGCTCATTTTACCCCTCCTAAGCTCCCTATTGACTGGTGAGAGTCTGGGTGAGGTGTGCAATTGCAGCTCTCAGTGACAGTCAATGTCCTCAATTTCTTCCTTTGTTTTGTACCCTCAAACTTTAGTTGAAAGTTTTGTTTAACAAGTTAAAAGTGTATTTTCTAAAAAGAAAAATTCTTTTTTATAGGTATCTGAAACATATGATTATTTCCGAATGGTGTTATCCTGCTGTGCTAACAGTGTATCAGATACACAGACTATCATCCCATCTGGAATTCAAGACAAAGTAGAATTAGCCACAGGGACAAGGCCTGCTGGTACTAATGGGAAGAACAGCAGGCCTCCATATATTGTTCCTCTTATTATGGAAGCTGTGCCTGCATGGTAATCTGTGTAAGGCATTTGGGGGGCTCAGTGATGGAAACCTACAGGGACACACTTATGTTTTGAGAAAATATTTCAGAGAATGAATAAAGTTAAAAGTTTTGAGGGATATTATTTCAGCTTATTTTTTTCACAGCAAGGTAATTTTCCTTTGTATCCATGAAATGTAGCCAAGGAAGAAATTTATGATTCTGTGACATACTGAAATTAGCCTTATGAAATTATTTTTCATTTTTTGGTTCTATCTTTATTATGTCTATATTATGTTTATATTATGTACTTTGTGGTTTAGAGATGCAGCTCAATAGTAGAGCATTTACTCAATCTCTCTCTCTCTCTCACACACACACACACACACACACTCACACGTGCGCACAGAGACACACACACACACAGACACATCCTTTTATCTTCCATTTTCATACAACCACATTTTTCTAATTTATAATGTAACCACAATTTTCTAGTATGTATTTTGTTCATATTTTGTTCATTATGCTAATGTCGGAATTTCCTTTCTCCCCCAAAAGCACTATTAGTTATTATAGAGATTTTGCAACCAATCCCAAAGTATTGAGGATATCATTTTCTCCTTCAGGTAGTCCTTACTTAATGGAGCCATTGGCATTCCACACTACTGTAGTGAAACTGCTTCACTGTTTCTTAAGAGATCCAGCAATTCCACTATTAGGCATATACCCAAAAGATATACATTCATACAAAAAGGACATCTGTTCATAGAAGTATTATTTGCAATAGCCAGAATCTGGAATCAACCTAGATGCCCCTCAACTGAAGAACAAACATTGTCACAAAACACAAACATTGTATGTACTCATTCATATAGGAATTTTAGAAATAAAGCAAAGGATTACCAGTCTAAAATCCACAACGCCAGAGAAGCTAGGAAACAAGGAGGACCCTAAGAGTGGCATACATGGTCCCCCAGAGATGGGGAAAGGAACATGATCTCCTGAGCTAATTGGAAGCATGGGGGTAGGAGACAGGGAGTTAGGAGAAAGAGAAGGGGAGAAGAGAAGGGGAGAGGATGACATGAGGGAATAGGGAGATTGAGTCAGGGGAAGAATAGGGGAGAAAAAGAAAAGAGATACCATAATAGAGGGAGCCATTATAGGCTTAAAGAGAAATCTGGCACTAGGGAAATTAACAAGAATGACCCCAACTAACAATCTAAGCAATAGTCAAGAGGTTACCTTAAATGCCATTCTCTGATAATGAGATTGATGACTAACTTATATGCCTTCCCAGAGCCTTCATTTGTTGGGGTCTAGCCCCCACAGGGTCTCTGAGTTGTTTGTCCGCTGATAGCCATGGATACATCCTGTTTCCTAGTCCTGGCTTACTGCCCCTGCATTGCCCCACTGACATCAACATCTAGCAGGAGGAAAACACGCTCTCTTACACCTGGGGTTTTTCCTACTGTGTTGTATGACTATATATAAGACTGCTCCCTCCTACAAGAGAGAGACTTGTTAGCACTTGCAAAATAAAGACACTTCTTAGTACAAACAGCTGGACAGCTGGATACCTCAGAGTTGCTTGTGGCGCAGGCACTGCATTCATCCAGTAGCTCATGGAAACAGAAGCAGACACCCTAAGCTGAACTCCTGGAATCCATTTACATAGAGGGAGGAGTGATGAGCAAAGGGGTCAACACTAGGCTGGAGAAACCCACAGAAACAATTGAACTGAACAAGGGGGAGCTCATGGACCACAGACTGATAGCTGGGAAGCCAGCTTAGGACTGATTCAGACCCCCTGAATATGGATATCAGTTTAGAGGTCTGGGAAATCTGTGGGGACTCTGGTAGTGGATCAGAAATTAATCCTAGAGTACGAATGGATTTTGGGAGCTCATTCCATATAGAGGGATACTCTCTCAGCCTAGACAGATGAAGGAGGACCTAGGCCCTGTTCCAAATGATATGACAGACTTTGAAGATTCCCGAAGGAAGGTCTTACTCTCCCTGGGGAGCAGAAAAGGGATGGGATAGGGAGTCAGTGGGTGGCAGGGGAGGAGGGGAGGGCAAAGGAACTGGAATTGTCCTGTAAAACAAACTTGTTTCTAATTTAAATTTTAGAAGTGAATTGGAAAAATAAAGGAACACGAATAATGAAAATATTTTCTATGAATGGGGATAACATGTTTCATCATACATTTATTTTGGAAAAAAGTATTAATTGCATTACCAATTTTCTTTCAAATATTAAAAGTGATAATTCTTGACATTTATACAAGGCCTAAATTTATTATAATTTTAATATTTTGGAAGAGCATGATTGCTAACTTACAAGAAAATACTTCAATTAAATGAAAAAAATTTAATAAGTTAGAACATGAACTCTACATGCAAGCTCTACAAAATCAAGTTTCATTACAAAAAAGATCCCCTTAAAATATTGATCAGGGTGGTCTCCAGATCATGGTCACTACTGTCTTACAGTGCTCTTTTTTCTTTTTTAGTCTTCTCTCATGCATTACATCCTGACTGAATTTTCATTTCTCTCCACTCTCCCCAGAAATGCCCCCACTGACCCTGTTCCCCAGATTCAGTGCTTCTCAATTTCCCTTCCAAAAAAATGCAGGCCTCCCAAGGATATCAACTGAACATAGCCTATCAAGTTACAATAAGACTAGACAAAAATACTAATATCAAGGCTGGACACAACAACCAAGTATGAGGAAAATGGTTTCAAGAGCAGGCAAAAGAGTCAGAGATACTCCACATTCCCAATCTTAGAAGTCACACAAAAACACTAAGCTATGCGATCATAACATATATGCAGAGGACCAACTCAGACTCAAAGAGGGTACATGATTATTGCTTCAGTATTTGTGATCCTCTATGAGCCCTATTAAGTCAATACTGAGGGCTGTGTTCTCTTGGTATCTGTTCTTAACCCCTCCGATTGTACAATCCTTCCTCTTCCTCTTTTGCAGGCTTTCCCTGATTCTGCCTAGTGTTTGCATGTGGGTCTCTGCATCTGCTCCTATTAGTTGATGGATAAAGCCTCTCTGATGACAACCATTCTATATGTATAGCATAATATCATTAGGAATTATTTTATTGTTTGTTGTTTTAAGTAATATTTGATTCTATCCTGGATCTCTGGGCCATCCAGCCTTTATTTAGTTCCTAGCCATCCAGACAATGTGAGGCATGGGATTCCTATAGAGGTGTATGTCTCAAATAGGGTCACTCATTGGTTGGTCACAAGTTCTGTTCATCTTTACCCCAGCATATCTTGCAGGCTTGACACAGTGTATATCAAAGGTTTCTTGTCTGAGTTGATGTCCCAGTTCCACTGCTGGAAGCCTTATCTGGTTATAAAAATGGCTTGTTCCAGATCCATATCCCCTATTATGAGAAGTCTTCCATGGAGTCACTCACCACCCATCATCCTATCACTCACTAATCACTCATTGTCTTCAATAAATAGCATGTCCTTTTGTTACCTAAAACTGACAGTCCCTGCATCTTTATCAGTCACAATCTCATGTCTTTCGGCCTCTTATGCCTCCAGATATATTTCCATAATCTTCACAGATTCATCCCTTAGTGTATTATCTAAAATGTTATTTGAAATCTATGTAGTTTCTTTCTATCTTTGTGTCCAGACAGTGGAGAATGAGGGACATTTTCTTCCTTCCTTGTCACTTTCTTCATCACTCTAAATTGAATTTAATGTTTAAAATTTCTGTGTTTTATCTGACCTCCAACTATCTGCTATTTATTGTGCCCCTACACCTCGCATCTTTCTGAGGTTGGAGATATGATGCTTCTGTTCATATGCTTGGAGATGTGAGAGATTGCTAGCTGGCACCACTCTACCATCTTGAGGTCCTTTTATTCTGTTCCACTCTCTTTATTGGCACTGTTTCTAATGAGAGACATTTTTTCTTTTCTAAAACCTGCATGCAAATTTTAATCTTTCCTTTTCTGATGTTTGGATATGACCTACTTACACACTTGCTATTATGGTGTTCTTATAATTTTCTTTTCTATCTGAGCTTCTTAAATCTACAGTTATGTTTAAGGTTATCAATCCAGGGAAATTATTAGCCATTATTAACTCACATGATTTTTTTTCTGCTTAGCTCTCTCTGTCTTCTTTTTGTTTTTACTACCTATAGTTTACAGTATACTCATTGGCTTATTTTGCTTCTCCTCCTCCTCCTCCTCCTCCTCCTCCTTCTTATTCTGCTTCAGTTTGAAAAGAATCACCTTATATCTATAGATATTTATTATAATCTTAGGCACTATATATCTACCATAGGCATTTTTATTTCACTTTATTTTCCTTTCAAACTTATTTGATTCTCTATCTCTTTATTAACAAATTTCATCTATCCTTATGAAGTAGCAACATCTTTCTTTTGAAATTAATATATAGATATTTTAAATTTCCTCCATGACAATACTAGCATGTTTACATCATTTTTTCTTATTATGATATGAGATTTATTCCCTTGGATTCATTTCTAATATGTTTATAAAATGTTCTTAAAACCTTGACAAGCATCAAGGATTAGAAAATGAGATTCATGGTCCTTACTAGCAGTATTTCTGGTCACCCAACTATATACAGAGCTGAGATTAGAATTTTCTGAAGCAGATTTATATGCTCATAGTTTCTTTGCTTTGGGATACTTTTGAATGTTTTTACTCCCCCAAGTTTTCTTCTTTGGAATCATGCCACACCTGCAGCCTAAACTGACTAGTATAACACATGAGAATTCAATTGTTGGAAGGCAAATCTGGAAATAGAAGCATTCTATATTTTAATTAATATTAAATATTGCTATTTTCCTATATCTGTACTCATGGATTTTATTTAAGAAAGGAAGCAGTTTTTTCCTCCTACATGGTATCTTTATTTCTTTCTTTCTGAGATACCAAGCCAAAACTTTAATTGTGAGTTTCTTAAACTTTTTAAAGCTCTGAACCCTATTGTTGATATATCCCTCTCAACATAGGTAATATAGGAGAAATGTAAGTCAGAGATCTGAAGAGCTTTCTTTTCCTGGTTGACAAAAGGTGTTTGGATTGAGTGATGAAAATTTTTATTTACCTTGAGAGAAGACATTCATCACAGGGAAGGAAATTCGCTATAATAAAGAAGGTAACTTCCTCCACCTCCCATCGATATAAACTTCCTCCTAATAGATTCTTTATGAGAACATAGAAGGAGCTATGAAAGGGAAGTCATGATATTAAGAAATATGTAAACATTAAGAAGTTCTGTTTCACATTGAAATTTATGACTATCAGATTTTGTTTGTTTTCTGTTTTGGAAAATTAAACATTGGAATTCCCAACTTGACTTCAGGGGTTTCTTCACCTCTCTGAATATGTCTTTCTTCCCAGAATTTATAGTGATATACTCATAGATTAGTGCCTAGCCCAATCATCATCAGACAGGGTTCCTCCAACAGCTGATGGGAACAGATGCAGAGACCCATAGTCAAACATTAGGTGGAGCTCAGGAAGTCCCATAAAAAAGGAAGAGGAATGATTGCAGGAGACAGTAGGACTGAGACCATCAGGACAATACACCATACAGAATCAACTAAATAGACTTCATATGGGCTCATGGTACTGAAATAGCAATGTAGGAGCTTGCATGGGTCTGCCCCAGGCCCTCTGCATATATGCTGTGGATGTTCAGCCTAGGGTTTTGTCAGTTTGCCTAACAGTATAAGTGGGAGGTGTCTCTGACTCTTTCACTTGCTCTTGGGATCCTTTTCCTCCTACTGGGTTGCTAGCCTTAATATGAGACTTTGTGCCTAGTCTTACTGTAACTTGTTAGGGAATGTTCAGTTGATATTTCTGGGAGTCCTGCTCTTGTGAGGGTAAACGGGGGAGAATTGTATAGCATGAATAATAAAAACCAAGACACAGATATTGTGGTTTAAGCTGAAGATCAGAAAACCAAAGCATCCAGGAAGTAGCTCCTACTTCTACCAAGGCTGAAATGGAGATCATATCTTCCCTGTGACTGGAAACTGAATCTCACATGAGACCTCTTCCTTCTTCCTTATATACTACTCTAGAGCTGGGATTAAAGCTGTAGGCTCTGTTTCTCTTTTAGACTTATGCACTCTAATGTAGCCCTGGGTAGCCTTGAACTCACAGAGATACATCTACTTATGTTTCCTGAGTACTGTGATTAAAGGTGTATGCCACCACTGTCCAGATTCTATGGCTAACTAGTGTGGTTAGATTTGCCTTCTGATCTTCAGTGGTTTCTTAGATCATAAACAGTATATCACTACAGAAGTGGATCTGGACAGAGGGAACTCTGGGGGTGGGGGTAAACTGGGAAGAGAAGAGGGATGGGAGACTGTGGTGAGGATGTATTGCATGAAAGAAGAATAAAGTAAAAGAAAAAAGTGGTATTCTACCCTGTCATCTCTGTTCTCTGGCTATTCTAAGGGGCAAGGGGAAATATATGTTGTAGTTAGTGATGGCATGCAAGCTCTCAGCAAATCACAGTCAAAGCCAGAGTTGTCAGCATTTTACTATTGACATGATTGTTCAGTGTTTCTGGAGATCTGGAATAATCTACTTAAACTCACACAGCTAAAATAAGCCACTTAAGCTCATTGTCTCAGCTTCTATTTCCAGAGTAACTGAAGCTAAGATCACAAGTGAAACAATTTACTGAGAAATGATAGTATCTTATTCTAGACTGCTGCTACAGCTGAGAAAGTCACAAATAAGCATTAGATCATTACATGCCTTTCCTGTAACTCTCAGAGAAAATGACTACTGCTTGTAAATTTAAGAAATTTCTAAAGTGAAACAATTGCCTTCAATACTATCACTCATATGCTATAGATGGGCTCTTTGAGATCTATTTATATAGAATTTTCCTTTTTGAAGTCTATACATAATTTCATGTCTATATGAACTAGAAATATAATATAACTCAGCTTTGTATAATCTAATGTAATTTTTTCTTATTTACCTTGAAAGCTGTGAACATCCATCCTTAACATAGGGAAACTAGGGGGTTGATATTAATATCAGGGAATTGCTAATGTAATCCTTCCAAACACAAAAGAAAATTGTCTAATGTTTTCTGTAGCTGCCAGAGTTGTAATAATTATAGGTTTAAAGCAGAGGATTTAAATGATAGTGTAAATGATGCAAAAAATGGACACCTCACTGATGAATATATCCAAGTTGGCTTTATAAAACTGAATAATCTTTTCATGTGAGAAATTTTGAAGATAGAAAATATGCTATTTATCCAATAGTTGAAATTATCTGAGTAGTCATAAAAAGTAGTAGTTGTCATTAGCTAAGGTAAAATTTCATGATATTCTAGAGAGTTGGTTCAGTGGTTGAGAACACTTGTTGCTCTTGTAGAAGACATGAGTTTTATTCCTAACACTCATGTGGCAACTCATAATCACCTATAACTCCAGTCTCAGGGTGTCTCATGACACCTTCTTCTGACTTCCACAAGTACCAGGCATGCAAAACACCATACACAAAAAAATAACAAAATAAATAAAATCTTAAGGAAAAGAAAAGCCTTAATGATACTTATACACATGATTTCTGTAAAGAAGAACATTGGGAAATAACTTTAGTTGATTTTTTTGGGGGAATTGTGAGCAAATGAGCATTGAAGTTTACTTACTGTTTAGTCACAATCTCTACCGAGACATGATACTCAATATGAAACTGTGTCAGTGATCAGTCTCTGCAATTACCTGTAAGAACAGTGTAGATAAGATTGTGTTTTGTGTTATTTTTGAAATTAGACCTTTTGTTGTTGTTTAAAACTAACTTCCTAGGGATGTTTTGTTCAGTGTCTCTGTGACTTTTGATAACAATTTGACATTTTGACTTAGCCTTCTCTTGTCCCTTCTATGGTCCTCAAAGCATCTTGTGATAACATGGCTTTCTATTTAGTTGATATAATCTGGACTTTGAGATCACCCTGAATTTATGGATGACAATAGTGGTCCTCTTTTATCTATAAATGTCTGTTCCTTTGCAATATAGGGAAATTATTTGAACCAGATAAAGATTAAAACAGAGCTAGTTGGATATGTTTCTACTGTAACACTTCTATACACCAAATCTATGACATTTTTTCTCACAAAAATTAAAATTCCAACTCTTTGGATACTATGTGTCATAAAATTTCATTTAATTGAGAAAATAGTTATCTGAGTCAGTTACAGACACTGTAAGTAAAGCTTCAGTCTGCAGGAACATGCTCATTTGGAGTCACCTCTAGTTCTAACAATTTAAATTCATGATTTCCCAAGACCTCCACAGGTTTGATAATTTCCTAGAATGGTTTGAAGAAATCAAGAAAATAGTTTATCACTCTTTCTGGTTTGTTGTAAAGATGCAATTCCAAACAGTCAAATGAGAGAGATCACAGGCAGAGTCAGAGGAAATGCTAAGGAATTTTGCATTCCTTGTAGGAATGCCATCCCCACTACTTCCAAATGTGTCATTCTATCCAAAAGTGCTTTGAACTACACAGAGTAAAGGTTCTTATGGAAATTTAATTATGAAGCCATTACTAGCTACATCAATCATTGGTAATGGGGTTTGTCTTTATCTGCTCATCCACTACATAGGAATTTTGGAATGATGTTGCAAATTACACCTTGGACCATTCTTTGGAATTTTTACATAGCAGGCTTCATCTTAAAGTCATATAAGGATCACAAGCCATGATTATCTATTTGTCATACTGAAGATAATCTTATCACTCTGATGATACCAAGGATTTCTATAGTTGCTTGTCAGGAACTGAAACATACATATGTATACATATATATACATATGTATGTGTGTGTATGTATATATATACATATGTATGCATATATATTCTTTATTTATGTAAATATATAATATGTAGTATACATATCTTTCCTACAATATTTTAGTATGATAATAATTCTAATATTTTCTTTGTATATTATCTCTTATTCATTGTTAATGTAATTTTGAGACTCAAATACTCAAAGTTATAAAGGTATGTTCCTTCATTTTCCTTCTTAAATAAATTTTCTAGTTATATTAAGAGGAAAAATATAAGAGATATAAAGATAATGTATAAAAGGAATCATACTTTTCTAGAAGCAAAATAAAGAGGTGATAATAAGTCAGTAGGATTTTTTTTAGATATGAGCAGATGTAAATAAATGTTTCATGTGAACATCTGGTGTAAGAACATTCTTAGGAGAATAAGTGACAAACCTTATTACTAAGGTGAACATAAAATTGACTAAGTTATAGAAGCATTAAGGAAATTAGATTGCTCATGGTGTGTGATAATGGTATAGTATGAGGGTAGAGCTGTAGCTGAGACTCAAAAGCATTTGCTATCTGTAGCTCTGTGTGTATTTATACTAGTGACGGTGAGAGAACATTGAAGGTATCAACACAAGAATAGTAATATCACCTTCAGTTATTGAGTGAACAGTAGCTTGTCAAAAAGTTCTTCCCAGAAAACACTAAAAACATTATCAAAGCAAGTTCTTGAATTAGGAAATGAGAATTTTAATTCCCAAAGCCTTCTTTTGAGGTTATTAATTTGAGAAACTAGTTCAGAAAGCAAAAAGAAAATAGGGTAGACAAAACTGATGTAATGTTATGATGCTTTCCACTAGCAGAAAGCCACGCTGTTTTCCCTGGATTATCAGCACAGTTTTATAAATATCTGCTTCAAATAGAAAAAAAAATCCATGCCTAAATTCTCACCTTGTAAACTGATTTCTGTGTGGACACAGGTAGCTTTGACTCTTTTGTACTCCTAGGTTGGTAATATGGTAATATACACTCTTAGGGTGAGATTGAAAAGCACCTGCTCAGGCAATGAAAGACACCTCAGCATAGACTAGGTGACAACACAGTGATACAAAAGCTACTGAGTCACTGACACATGAAATTAATATTTCCCCTCATCTCTTTCAAGTAAAAGGTGCAATCAAGAAAAAAATTAAAGAAACAAAGCATCAAAGCATAAATATAAAACAAAAATACACACAGCTCCGCACCCACAGAACCACAAGCTAAAATTAAAAAAATAAATAAAAAGCAAAACAAAAAAGACAGAAAGCACAAAAGAAAGTCAATCGAAAATGCTAATGAGGTTATTTGGGGTTGGCTAGCTTTTCCTGAGCATGAGTCAATAATATGAGACTCCATTGGAGAAGACTGATTGTTACTTTGCCAGGGGATATCAATTGCAAATGACTTTATGGTTAATAATGGGAATTTGTGTCTGTCTCCTTTCTGCATTCTGGAATTTCCTCTGACTTGAACCTGTACATGTCTGTGGATACTGTCAAAACCTATGTGTGTTCTCATATGCACCTTCCCTGATGTGTCTTGCAAATGCTGTTTTCTTGAAGCCCTCTGAAACCTCAGCCTCCCACAGTCTTTCTGTCTCCTCTTTTGCATAAATTCCTGATCCCTGATAGGAGGATAAATACATCCTTCCTAAGGTGAAATGTTCCAATACCTCTCAATCTGCAGTTGTGGGTCTCTATGTTAACTATCATCTACTGTGAGAAGCTTCTCTGATGAGTGTTCAGTGATGTACTGGCATACTGCTATGTTAGCAATATAATTGTAGTAGATTACCTCTAGTGCTCATGAACTTTCTAGACTCAGGTTCTTGACTTCATTAACAAAGCCAGGTAGAGGTTCCATTTTAGAGAACAGTCCTTAAATCTAAGTTAAATACAAACAAATAAAAAAAAACCCAAAAAGGTGGTTGGTTAGTCCCATACTATTTATGTCACTACATGATGGTCAGGGATATATTTCAATAACTATAAAACAAGGAGAGAAGCCTCAGTTGCCAGTTGCAAATGATCCCTAGGTTGTGATGAGTTTGCTAGTATCCTGTTGATGGTTTTCCATTCATTTTCACCAACAATATTAGATTGTTATTTTATTCTATTTTGTTTTATTTTAGTGAGCTAATATGGCTCTGAAATCAGAATGATCCTGGATTCAAAAATAATTCAAAAATATTCTCCTTCAGTTTTTTCTAAGAATTTGTAAGATTGTTTAAATGATGGACTTTAGCAAAAATTTAGCAGCACTTGTGGTTTCATTTAACCCAAAGCTTTTTATTATTCATTGTCACTTTAATCATTATTCATGGATTCTGAGTCTCTATTATTTCCTTCGTCATTCTTGGCAGGTTACATTTGTTTGAAATTTGCCAACTCCACCCCAACCCCTCCCCACCACCCTGGGATACCTGGTTTATTATCATACATTCATTCTTCCACTGACATTAGTGTTCACTTCTCTGGATCCTTTGCATGTCTGATATCAAAGACTCCATCTCTTTCTGTAGTTTTAATTTTATTTCAGGCTAATTTTTCTTTTTTCTATATTCAGATAAAGGCCTATCATGTCAATTTAACTAATGTATCTTCCAAAAATAAGAAATTTTAGTTTAATTTATTTAATCTATTATTTGATTTCTTTCTATTTTGTTTATATCTGCTCTGATACTTGTAGGGCCTACTTTCTGATGATTTCTGGCTGATTTTCCCCCTAGTTCTTTGAAAGGCAGGATTGGATTATTTAAGGTCATTCTCATAAAATATTACTGTAAATATGTATGTATCTGTATGCAGGTGCTAAAAATAGCATGCATAAGAAAGTCAGAGGTCAACATGCAGAAGTTGAGTCCAGCATATGGTTCCATGGTACTGTACTCACATCAACAAGCACTAATCCATGGAACCATCTCACTAGACACATTCTCCATTTTGATATAAGCATTTATTCCTAAGAGTTTTCTTTTTAGACATGTTTTTGTTACATCCTACATTTTCTTATTCTTTTATTACTTCTACTGTTTCAAAATAATTTCTTTTCCTCTCCTTGCCTAATTTCTCAAACCTATTCTTCAAGTTCATAGTTCATTCTGTTTGACCAGTTCATCAGCTAATATTCTCTAGTAAACTGCTTTTTATTTTTATACTTTATAACGTCAATCTCTTTGAAATTACTCAGTTAGTCACGAATTATCTTCCCAATATCATTGAATCACTCCCTCTCGTCTGTGTGTGTGTGTGTGTGTGTGTGTGTGTGTGAGAGAGAGAGAGAGAGAGAGAGAGAGAGAGAGAGAGAGAGAGAGAGAGAGAGAGAGAGCAGAGAGACAGACAGAGAGGGAGGCAGAGATTTCTCAAAGTGCTCAGTCTTCAAACATTTATTGATCATGTCAGTATTACTCAAATACCTTTGTTTTGGGGTCAGTTGCTCAGAGATGATTTTTTTTCTGTCAGGGGTTATGCCTCCTTGGATTTTTTTAAATCTCTTTTTGCCTTCCAAGTGTCTGCATATTTAAATAAATAAAGATTTATCTTGTTCTGATTGACTTGCCTGGGGAAACTTTTCACAAGTCCATCTATTTTAGGTTGTGGGTCCTCTTATTTGACATTGTGAACCTGTCTTCTGGAGTTCCCCAGCAGGTAGTTGTCATATGTGAAACAAATGCACTAAGCAGAAACTTGAAATTCTGGGAATCAACCTGAAACTTGGGTTTGAAGAGACCTAGTTATCATCATAGCTGGCCCTGAACCTGATGATTAAGGATAGACACACCTCTAGGATAGGCATAGTACCTGTGGCCTGATCCCACATGTACTTTCTAGGTTATATCTTGGTTCTAAACCCATGAATTCAAGTTTAAGTTTTATGTTTCTGGACATGCCATTCAACTATTAATGTGCTGAAAAATGAAAAATTCTTTTTTCTTGCTGTGCTGAGGTCAAACTCATGACTTGTGCATGCTAGACATTGCTCTACAAATTGAAATAAATCTTTAGTAGTAAAAATATCTTAACTTTATGATTTCATTTCAAACCTGGATATTGCCCTCTTAAAAGCAAAGTTTCAACCTTAACTATTTTATTAGAATATAAAACTTGATGGGTTAAAACATGACTTTCGTGACTTTATTCTTCACTTTCTGCCATCACAACCAGTAGACACTTTAACATTTGTGTTCATGGTTAAATATAGAATGACTATGCCAGGTAAAGATAGATTTGTTTTGATTTAAGCAAATATGAGTAATTATTTCCTTTTTCCATTATTTAATTATATTCCTTACCTTCTGCTGTGGTTAAGTTGTGCTGAATATATGTTAACATTGTTCATCATAAGAGCCAGTGCTTGTTTTAATAAAATGCAAAAGGAAGATCAGAGGACTCAAGAAGCAAGGCAGCAAATTATGACATATTATTTTTTTATAAATTTTTATTGAAATCAGAAACAATTTTATTTTATATATAAATCCCTTTTCCCTCTCCCACCCATCCTCCCATGACCTCACCACCCACCCCATTACACCCACCATCCACTCCTCAGGGAGGTGAGGCCTTCCATGGGGGATCATCAAGGTCTGTCACATCATTATTCACTATTAGAGTATTATTATTATAAAGAATAAATCCTGTATCTTGAAAGAAACACCAAGATTATGTAAGCAAACATTGTTGTTAATAGAATTACATGAATAATGAAGAGATTTTACAAAAAAGTTTCTGTTGAAGAACATATGAGAACCATTTCAGCAAGCAATAAAAATGACTCCGTTATAATATATCCTATGTATTGACTGTAAAGTTGCCTCCGATACAAGTATTTACACCTGAAATCACAGTACTAGTTATGTTTTATTTAAATTGCATACTTTACAAACACTATTTTCCTTATTCAATACAAATTCATCTAGAATTCTATATAATAATAATTCATTTTATATCTTTTAAACTTCAAATGCAACAAAATACTACATAAAGAATAGACAGGCCACTTGAAACATGATAATTAATCATTTAAATTCATGAACTAATAATATGCAAAAGTTTCCAAGGTGCTAGATTTTTTTAACTTTTCCTATGAAGTTAATAAAAAGTAATTTCATCTAACAATGAATGACCTTTCATAAATTGATTGAGAGAGTAGACTATTCATTCCCAGTCTTGACAAGTGGCTAGTTACCATAAGACATGCCACACTTTATTATATGTGGTGTACATAAATTTACTCATTACAACAAACAATGGTATAAGGAAAGTAAAATAGTTAATCATTTTTAATAAACTACTTCTGAATATAACATATGTATGCATATGTTGTGTGTGTGCACTGTGTGTTTGGTATGTACATGTGTGGAGGATCAAAGTAAATTTCAGGTTTCTTTCCTTGATAAATCTCCACCTTCATATATGAGTTTCACATCTGTAGCTTTTTAGTTTTATATATATGGATGTTTTGCCTGCATTTATGTTCATGTCTGGTGTCCACAGAGACTGGAGATGAACTGAATGCTCTGGAATTGTAATTATAGAAAGTTTTGAGACACTATGTGGATTCTGAGGACTGAACTCAGGTCCTCTACAAGAGTAATCAGTGACCTTAACTGCTGAGTCATCTTTCTGTTGTAGAAACTCATTCAGCCAGTAGATTTGGGGGTACTGACTCTTTGGGCATGGTCTGAGGTGCTAAGTGTGGATTGATAAGCAGGGAGAAGAAGCAATCTGACTCTCTAGTGTGGTAGTCAGAGATCTGATCGCAGCTTTCTGTGCCCCTTGGCAGAAGACCATGACAGACAGCTCTCTACCTTTATTGCTATTCTTGTGTCCCCCAATAAATATTTGCTATCCTTTTATTCAGGCTCTCCTGGACATCCTTATTCCAACCTACATTTTTCAGCTTCTTTTTTTTTTTTTGAGTCAAGATCTTTCAAAGAAGCTGAAACTAGTGATATATTAATTAGATCATTTTGGCTGGAAAAATTCTCCAGGGATCTACCTGTATCTACCCAACTAGTGCTCGGTTGTAGGCATGCCTGCAACCATCCTTTTATCTTCAAAATTCAGTATCTAGGAACATGAACATTGGAAATGGCATGTGATTTCCCTTTTTATTTTTCTTATTTATATTTTCATTTTTTAAAAATCTTTTTTATTATTTCACATCTTCCCCTCCATCTTCTCTTCCTTTTCCTATCTCCATCTCTCAGTACCCCACCCCGATTCACTCCTCCTCAGTTCCTAATGTAGCAGGCATCCACTGAAGTCAAAAAAGCATGCCATATCAAGTTTAGGCAGAAGCAAACTCCTCCGCCTACATCAAAGCTGGGCAAGGCATCCCAACATGGGAATTATGTTCACAAAATCTAGCCTTTTATTCTCTTGAGTTTTGTTTTATGTGGGGAGGGCTGTAGAGGTGGAAGACAGATAGGAATGGACAGGAAGTAAATGAGATCAGAAAAATAATGTAAAAGACACATAGAATAAATAAATAATAAATAAACGTATACACCTGATCCTGTTCTTCATTCTCTGAAAGGTAGAGATGTCAATCAATCTTTACTACCAGTAAGCATCATGAATATGAAGTGTTACTGCATCTCCTTCCTTCCCTCCTTTCTTTCTTTTTCATTTTAGGTGAATAACTTAAAGATATCTAGAAAAGTATCTTATTATCCAAAGGTTCAAGTTTATTTAATTAGAATGAAAATGATGATAGGGTCAATCACATGATGAAATTAATGCAGTTTGGATGAACAATAAATTTATGCGAACATACATGAAAAGAAAGAAAATATCTTGCTTGCATATATATGTAGCAGTACAAAACTCTTTTATACACATTTCAGATATTTGCTAAAGTGGATTTTGCATGAGTTAACAACGGAAGTCTACACAGTTGCTGTTGGAATCTCATTTCTAATATTGGTACAGAGTATGTTCAGTTAATGCTTCTTTCTATATGAATTACATTCTTGTTTGTATTTCTGCTGGGTTTTATTTTTCATTTATATTGGCTTATATTTTATTTTGATTTCTTAAACTCATATTTTTGTTTTCAAATTTGGATTGCCAATTTATCCTTATTTGTTCTTTGTCCTGTTTCTAGCTCTAGTTACTGTGCTAAAGCTGACAACTTTAAAGACAAAGCATGCTCAAGGGAGAGCTAATTGTGTGAATCCTTGAAATTTTATGTTTCAGGACTATGCTGAGAAGGAGAACACTATTGCCAAAGCTCTGGAGGATCTGAAGGCAAATTTTTACTGTGAACTCTGTGACAAGCAGTATTATAAGCACCAGGAATTTGACAATCACATTAATTCATATGACCATGCTCACAAGCAGGTAAGAAAGAAAAGTCAAAAGTTAGCATTTTAAAGCTTTGATAGTAGACTGACTTGTTAAGATAATATTAAAATTTTGTTTTATATTCTTCCAATTTACAATTTTAAAAAAGTGATGTTAAACCTGCTTCAAAAAACCAGAAGCAATGTTTGAAATTAATGTCTAATACTGAAAAACAGTCACTGATCGATTGCCTTTTATTGTCCACATTTGTTTTGGAAAAATATTCTACAGACAATGATGTACTAAATGCCCTCAAATATATATCATATTAAAAGTTTTTGTTCAACCTTACAGTCATTGTGTACCAGTAACTTTTTATATACGAACTTTTACATTCCTTAACGATGAGATACATGTGCTGGAAGATGCAGCCTTGGTCAATTTTTATAATGAGATAAATTTCCTTAGACTGTACTCACACTAGAAAAGGCATATATGAAGTCAGTAGGTTGTGTATTTTTAAGTGACCTGTCATCACCTCATGTGCCATCTAAAGCTGACAAAGCCATGATAGAGGTGATGACCGTGTTCTTTATAGAAGCATTCTAGATTTCAACTACCTTCAAAATCATGGAAAAATGGCCCACGGATACTTAATAATTATGTACATGATATGTATATGACATGGTTTTCTTTTGCTGGTATTTTCATACTAATATTAATTTTAACTCCAAGATTCATGGCTTGCCAGAGTATATAAATATAAATTTTAAGCAGTTACTAAGACTAAGACATGAAATTATCACTGATTTTTATTTTATAATGTGACAGCTATTTACCAAGACAAATTTAATTTTTGTTTATATAATGATGGAAAACCAGGTTTAGCATCAATTTGTGAATATTTTATTTGTTAAAAAACACCCACAAACACTATTCTAAATTGATTTTGGTAGAAAAAAAAGGACTATGTTTGAACAGATGAATTCACACAAACTTTACATTAATATTGTGTTAAAATAGGATGAATTATCCAGTATAAATAGGAAAGAGTAGTGGGGAATTATCTCATTATATGCTTACAAGAAAGTCATATTGTGTTTTACTGTCAATGTTCCAGTTTTTCATATTGACTAAAGTATGTTCAGGATAGCTGTTGTAGGAGGTAAGTCAACCTTCAATTACACACATGACTAATTCATGCATGGTTAGCTTAAGGATCTGTCCTTCATTTGTTGCTTCCCCCTGGTGTGTAGTAGATCTCTGACACACCTTTGATTATTCCTGGATACCTAACATTTTAAAATATTTTGCATATCCCACTTTACAAGTAATTAGTTATTCTAAATACATGGATGTGTATGTAGTTTTAAGACTACTTACCATTAATCTGTATTTTGACAATAAATGCCAAATTGTCCATATGAAAATTCACTTAAGTAAGCCTAAGGAACTTTCCAATTCCCTATTCTCAGTGAATTTAGTGAGCTTGTTACTCCTGTTTTCTTTTTAATTCTAGACCTCACTTTATTAAAAAAAATAATAAGGCAGAACTGTCATGGACATCAGGTTTCTACAACTAAAACCTCTTTGTGGGATTCAGATGACTACCTTAACCTATAACTTGTGTAAGGTTTCCTAAAGAATGAAGCACACATTATAAACAGAGAAAAATACAATATAAAATGCAAAGAACAGTTTAAAAATGTATACCACTCCCTAGTCATTTTGAATAATGCCTTTTTCTTTTTTCTATTTTTAATTGAAAATAGTTGTTTAACACAAGACACATGCACATAAACACTTACATGAATGCATGTAAACCACACATTCTATCCAAATAAGCTTAGAGAAATTAGACTATATCTGACTTGTTATTTGAAGACCCAGAGTTTCCCACTTGACTATAATAAATACTATTATGAAAACAGCACACTTATAGTTCACTAGTTTAGCATGACAAATACTCATTCTCTTGATGAGCAAAACCTGAGATAACGATGCAGTAGTTGGCTATATCATCATTATATTACCTTGCTATAAGACAATGGCACATCATTTGAGGAGTGGATGGGGTATGGGATTGGGGGTTGGTGAGGGCATGGGAAGACAGCAGGAGAGGGAACTGGGATTGGTATGAAAAATACGATTATTTTAATTAAAATAAAAATGTATTAAAAAGAAAAAACAATGGCACACAAATGACAATATGAAGATTCAGCATGATTATCATCTCTCATTAATGATGTCATGGATGCTTTAAGTAACATCAAGGGAGGCACGAATTGGAGGCAGATGATTTATAGATTTGTCTTGTCTTCTAAGAACTTTAGTTGGAATACTTTAACAAACATAAAATATTTACTATCTGACTATATTCAGACCTAATATTGAAAATATAGATCTTCATCCATGAATAAGTCCACTCAAGAGCTAAGAATGCTAACTTGCCAAAAGTACAAGTCAAATACACACACACACACACACACACACACACACACACACACATGCCTATGCATGCACACACACAAAGAAGAAATCAATCTCAAAGGATATTGGACAGCTAACATATAGAGAACATGGAAATATCTATTTGAGAAGGTTCTCTGATCTGTTTGAATGAGCTTTCTGCCCTTGCAGCATTCCTAGGTCATTTTTAAATCCAGAGAAATCAAGTAGTCTTAATCTCACCCCCAAAACTGCTGTAATCTTCATTCATTTCTTGTTCTTATCTCTCCTTGTGTGTTTTCAGGTGACCTAAGGATGAGTGTTTTATGATCAACCTAACTTGCTATTATGCATTCAGTTACAATTTTTATTTTATTATTTTTTCAGTTCACAAAAATTTGTGTAATTTTTAGAATTGTGTCCATTACTTGAAGTTTCCCTATTAACATTCTGAATATTTCTATGTATTTCTTCATTTCATTTAATTGATTTAAAATCAGTATTTTAATTATGTTCAAAAATTATTTTATACTTGTTGTCTCTTTGCATGCTGCAAACAGCATCTTTTCCTTTTGATATGGTCATTATTTTCTGAAAGATCTTCTGGGTAGGATGGAATATTTGGCATTAATTCCACTCTTTGCAATATAGTTTTCTTTGTGCCTTCCCATCCACATCCCTATTTTGAAACAGAATGGTTCTTAAATCCAAGTTTTCTACAACCTTGCTATTGATCGATTATTTATAGTTCATTCTGAAAGGCAATGTGAGGTCAAAAAGGTCCCCAATATGCAACTGAATGTTATTCCCTAGGAAAATAAGGAGTATCTAGTAAGAGCAGTCTGTTCCCACAGCTTACTCTCTATGTTATGGCTGAACTGTGGTCCTTACTCAGTTGCTGGCCTGGAGTCACCAGTATAATATTTGTTTCCTGATAGCAATGGAAAGACAGACGAAGGAAAGCCCTGGCCCAGACTGTTATGTTACAGTTGCAGCCATTAAAGCCATATAGTCTACTACTTCCTGTGGCCAGGGTTTCCAGAATCTATTGCAACACTGGGGCAAACAATGGCCCTTAATGATGTAGAAAGCATAACTGCGGTAAGAGTTAAGGCACAGGACCGCTGCAAGAATTCTAATGAAATGGGGATGCTTTTCTTCACCTGGCCCTAAAACTGTCCTGGAGGCTCCATTCTTAGACTGTGATAGGGAGATAGCATCCACTAAGATCTGCCTACTATTAGATTTCAACAAATGGTACTGTGCTTAGTACCCTGTAACAATTCCAATCTTGTCCCACATGCACTACACAAATGTGGGCTAGTTTTGGTGAAGAATTTTCTTTGCTCAATAAGACTTGTGCTAGACTATTCTGTCCTCAAGTCTCACAAATACACGAACCCACGCAGCTTCAGAGATACACTGGCACACTGTAGCTGGTGGGATACAGGCTAAGACCTCCTTCTCATCAGGGTTAATTCTTTGCCTAGCGGAAGAGCTAGTCATTAGGATTCAACAGTAGCCAGTGATCTGCGATTAGCTCTGCTACCTAAGAACAAGAGACAGTTGTTGCAGACAGTACTTCTGTCAATAAAGCTGATAAGAACCTAGTTCATGCATAAGTCTAAACAAAGAGAAATGCACAGTGTTTTGGTGATAAGAATGCTTTGGACCTATGCAAAACTGGCCGTGATCAAGCTTGAAGCAGTTCAAAGCATACAGGTCTCTGTCTGGTGCCTTTAGAGTCCTAGAGGACTCACAGTGTCCTGGCTTCCTGTCTGTTTACGGATCTTGCTATTGTGGGCTTCACACAGATAATGCAATGCAAAGCCTTATACAGTCCCTAGAATCTGTGGTTAGGTGGATGGTGTCTTGCTTCTCCTTTCTGCTGCCTGAGGTTGTAGGAGGAGGAGTGGCGGAATTCCTTATTAACAGTTTCAGAATCTCATCTGGTAGATAACAGCACAATGAGATAGGATTCTGTCAACATAGAGAAATTCAGCTTTGGGCAGGAAATAGACAAAGTGATTACAAACCATTATTTTGAGATGCACTTCTAGAATGGCTACTATTTTTGTTGGGTGTTTGCTTATTTTTTATTGTGAGACATTTGCTGTCTGCTTAGGCATATCCTACTATTCAATATGTATAACGGGTTAACCTTGAACTCTAGGAATTCACCTGCCTCTGCTTCCTGAGTACTATGATTAAAGGAATATGCCACTGCACAAGGCTAATAGCTATTATTTTTAAAACACAAGAAATAGCTTCATACAAGAACCAGAGAGTTTTTAAGGATTGGTATATAATCCAGTGCTCTCTCTCTCTCTCTCTCTCTCTCTCTCTCTCTCTCTCTGTGTGTGTGTGTGTGTGAGTGTGTGCCCATAATGCTGGTTTAATTATTGAATTCTCTCTTAACAAATAACATGATTATAATATGTGTTGATTAAAAGAAACAGTTTAGGATATGTTTAAAGAAGTTGAAAGATTAAAAGTAATATCCTGGTGATCTTTATAATTCTTGCTGATTGTATGTTGACTCAAATATATATCAAGGGACATCCAATGTTGAAAAAAATCATACAATCTTGTTTATAAGTACCCATGAGAAAAATACAGCATAGATATATAACAAACACATTTGAAAACTTAATCATATGTGCACCTTTCTGTGATTGTTACCAACTGCTGGTATGGATGGGTTTTCTCATCTTTGTCTTTCTGGTGTTCTATTATACTGTCTACATGCATATGGTTCAGAGGTGTGGATTTCATTGATTGGTCTAGATATAAATTTCAGGAATTCTAAGTTAACAAGTATAGCATATAGTTAGTAATTGTCAATTTATAATTGTACTGTATTTCACATTTTAAGTGACTTTCATATTAGATATGAATAAAACAGTTTTCAGCAGTGTATTATCCTTCTAAATTTTAGTGTCTGAGATAAAAAAAAGGAAAGATCAAAGACTCAGCATCAGATTAAAAGGAAAGATTTTCCTCTAAGCAATTTGACCTATTTGTCTGCTGTTCGCGTCAAGTCACACTGAGTCTGTCCACTCACCTGCCTTCCTATCGGCAATTCGGAGTTATTTTCACTGTAAGAAATCTGTCACACTGATGCAATGGAAAGGCGGAAAAGGGACTGATTGCTTTAGTGCTATAGCCCCTCAAACATCCTGATTTTTGCTTTAGTGGTTACAGTGTGCCTGAAATACCTCCCAAAAGGCAGTGAAATGACCTTCACCTCAGCAAGTCAAGACTCAGCGTCTTGCAGCTTGCTGTTTTGTTCTTCCCCAGAGAAAGTTGAGGTCAGGTCAGGTTGTTGGAATCTATTATTCCTGTAGAGAATTCTATGGCTATGAAAATGGAAGAGCTTTATTCACAAATTTGAGCATTTTGTAATAATTCAAACTGCTGTTCAGTGACACTGAGAAAGAAACTACTTGTTATCTGTGTGTAAGTATATAAAATTAATGGGGAATTTGAAGCAATATATATGTATGAAAAATCATTTCCAATATTTTCCTTGTGTATACTATGTGATTTAATCTAATATCACTCTTTTATTTGTTAAACAATTATATTATTATATTTAGTACATATATCTCATCTTATTTTTGATATTATAATTTAACTACAATATTTTTCCCTTTTCAACACTCCAAATGCCTCTCTATATACATACATATCTATTCCTAAATAAACCCATTCAATTCACATAGTAACACTTATATATATGCTTTCTGGAATGATACTCATTGAACAATGAATTGGTATGCTCTCATCTGGGAAAGACTGTCTCTCCCACTCCCAGCATTCCTCAGTTTACTGTAGTTTTTGGTGTAGAGTTGAGGCTTTTTGGCTTTTCTCCTGCCAGTTTGGCATGGTTTTGATGTCATATTTTGCAGTTCATGTTTGGCAGTCATGTTGCTGAGATTTATAGATATAGCTTATGGTGATCCTAGGAGACACACTCTCATAAGAAACCCCCTGATCATCTGGAGTAACAATCTTCCCACTCTCTCTTCTTCTACAATGTTCCCTGAGCTTGTGTGGGGGCCTTATTATCTATGTTTAATATATATAGATATATATTATCTAGGCTCCATAGATCTGCATTTTGATCATTTGTGATTTTTCTGGAGTGATTTCTACTTAAAAGAGAACTGAACTCCTGGAATCCAGTGTCAGAAAGAGAGCACTGATGGGCAAAGGAGTTAAGAGTGGGCTAGTTTAAGCCATAGAAACAGCTGACCTGAACAAGGGGGAGCTCTTGGACTCCAGATTTATGGCTATGTGGAAAGCATGGGACTGCCACAGACCCCCTGAATGTGGGTGTCATTGGGAGGCCTAGGTAATCCATGGGGCCTTGGGTAGTATTTAATCCTGGTGTACAAATAGACTTTGAGTGTCCATGTCACAATATGGGAGGCTCTCTCAGCCAGGACTCTTGGAGGAGGGCCTAGGCCCTGCCCTGGATGAAATGACAGTTACTGGAGATACACCATGGAGGGTCTCACCATCCCTGGGGATCAGAGTGGAGATTGGGTGGGGGGCTGGGGGACCTGGTGGGGATGGAGGGTGAGGAGGGGAGGGCAAGAGAGCTGGTATTGATAAGTGAAACAAGATTATTTCTAACCTAAATTTAAAAAAGAACAAAACATCAAAAAAAAGAGAGAAGCTTCTTTGATTTATTATAATTTGAGAAATTATGTCAAAGATTTTTCATTTAGAAAAAGGGAAAAACCCTTAAGCCCCTCAAAATTGGCAACCCAATGGAATAGAAATATACATGCATTATTGATTATTTAGCACATATAATGGAAAAACTGTACAGTTTTGACTTTTCTTTTTTTGTCGAATTTATTTTTATTTTTTGTATCATTGTTTGGTCTGAATGTTGTCTGGTGCCTATTAAGGACAGAAGACATCAGATCCACTTGATATGAACTCTTGTGGAATCATAGATAGTTTTTAACTGCCACGTGGATGCTAAAATATGAGCCAGGGTCTTCTGCAAGAGAAAGGAGTGCTCTTGACCTCCAATCCATCTATCTCCAAGTATCAATATTTCCTATTTAAAACCACTCAGGCATTAAGCACCACTAAACTGTAAGTTTTGTCTTAAGCTAGAAACAAGTTTTAGACAAATGTATCATTTTTAGTATTTTAATGGAGGCCGTTTGTTGTTGTTGTTGTTAGTTTTTTATTTTTTAATTACTTTAATTTTAAATAGCTTGCTTTACATGTCAATCACAGTTCCCTCTCCCTCCCATCCTCCCGCACCCCCCCCACCATGCCTCCCAGCCTCCCACCCTATTCCCACTTCCTTCCACATAGGGGATATCTAGAGTCTGTCATTTCACTCAGGGCAGGGTCCAGGCACTCCCCTAAGAGTCCAGGCTGAGAGAGCATACCTTTTTGTGTTATGGGCACACACAGTCCAATAGTATGCCAGGGATAGACACTGATCTACTGCCCAGGGCCCCATAGGTTTCCCAGGCATCCTCACTGACTCTCACACTCAGGGGCCTGGATCAGTCCCATGCTGGCCTCCCAGCTGTCAGTCTGGGGTCCAAGAGCTCCCCCCTTGTTCAGATCAGCTGTATCTGCTGGTTTTGCCAGCCCATTCATTGCTAATTTGCTCATTGCTCCTCTCTCTCTGTCACTGGGTTCCATGGGTTCAGTTCAGTATTTAACTGTGGTTGTTTGCCTCAGCTTCCATCAGTCACTGGATGAAGGTTCTAGGATGGCATATAGTGTAGACGTCAAGTTCATTATCAAGAATAGGCATTTAAGGTGGTCTCTCCACTATTGCTTAGCTTGCTAGTTGGTGTCATCCCTTTAGATCACTAGAGGTCTAATTAGAGGTCTCTCTCTTCTAACCTATGACTCCCTCTATTATGGTATTTCTCATCCTTTTCTCCCCCTATTCTACCTCCACTCAACCTTCCTGTTCCCCCATGACCTACTCAATGGAGTACTACTCAGCAGAAAATGGAGGCCATCTTTATGAACTTCCCCACACCTTCTTCTAAGCTTGGTAGTTTAAATGGCATTTGCCTCTAGAGGCTCATATATTTGCAAGATTGGCCTTGAGTTTGTGGAACTGTTTGAGAGTGATTATGAGGTGTGATGATTAGACTTGGTGTGCCCTTGGATGTTTCAAAAGCCCTTGTCATCCCAGCTGGTTCTCTCTTTACCTCTTACTTGTATCAGATGAGATCTCCCAGCTACTTCTTCAGCACCACATGTGCCTGTCTGCTGCATTCTCTCCACCATGATGCTCATGCACTGATCTTTGGGAAACAAGAGCTCCAAATTAGGTGGTTTACTTTATAAGTTGGTTTGGTCTTGGTGTTTTGTCACAGCAATAGAGAAGAAACCAAAAGACTGCCTGTTCTCCTTTTCCATATTTATCATGCTCTTGTGATGGAAAATGGGTTCAATCATTCAGTGTTGAGAAAAAGGGAAAAACTGTTCAGAAGAAAGGCTTGTGCTTTCTAAGTATAAATAGGCAACATTAAAAAAAAACAAGAGTATAATATACTTTTTATACTAGTTTTGTTTTATGAATGTCAATTAAGTACTGAAAGCCAACAATGTTCCACTAATTTGGTTTTATTATTCTGTAGCAGCATCCATTTTCTGTAATTTAAAATAATTTAAATTATTCTCTCTTCTCTCTCTCCTTCCCTCCCCACTCTCTCTATGTGTGAGCATGTGTGTGTGTGTGTGTGTGTTTGTGTGTGTGTGTGTGTGATGTATTTGTGAATACTACAAGGTTCCTATGCCACAGTGTGCATAATGAGTACACAGGTCAACCTTTAGAAATCAGTTATTTCCTTCCACTTTTATTGCTTTTGGAAATAACTGGCCCATAGCATGCAGATGATTCAATGTTCTTTTCCAGAAGTGGAAGAAAGGCTTTTATAGGGGCAAAACAATATACTCCTGTAGGAGGCACATAGAGATAATACTTTCTACAAAACAAAGGGGTGACCTGGAGACCAAAATCCCACAGGTGATTCTTCTGTCTCTGTCTCTGATAGCCTTAGAATACTGGGATTACATATGTGTACCACTGCATCAGTATTTTTAATGTGGATTCTGCAAGTCTTTAGTTGGTATTGCAAGTAGTTTCACTCTTGAGCCATTTGGTGGCTCTTGTTCATAGCATTTTACTGACTTTGTTGGTAATATACTTTTAATTGCTTATCTTATATTTCTATTTTAATTATACATGGCTAATGATCATAAGTTAACAAAATGCTTCTGATGAAATATCTACTTTAGGAAGCAGTTTATACATTTATTATTTGCTCTTCTTATTTAGCATTATTTTTGCTTCTTGTTCTGAAGAAATTAAGAAACTTTCTAGGAACTATCATTAATAAAATCCAAATTATTCAGAAGAAAATTGATTATGAGTAAAATAAATTTGTAAATTTGTAAGTGCAATAGTATCATAAGTGACCTTGGTGCCAATATGTTATTGAACATTAGAATTTTAGTTGTTAATTCCTCCCAGATATAATTGTCCTACTATTTATAAACATTTATCTCAGAATATATTTAACAATACTTCTTAGAAATGAATATATCTGTGTTTATATTTTCTTTCAGTGATAAAAGTGGTTTACAATAAATTAAATTATAGTTTAATTTTAGAGTCACTTGAGAAAGTTAGGCAATGGTGACACATGTTTTTAGTTCCATCACTCAGGAAGCAGAAGTAGAATGGGTCGACACACACACAAACACACCCTATTTTTCCAGGGTCTTGTGTAGGTTCACATATTATTTCTCATTTTTGAAGCTTTCCAGATGCCCAGGGTTCTAAAGAAAGCTGAGATCTTTAGAGAGATTACTTATTCATTACTTCTAATGATGCATGCATGCATTCTTCTTCAATTTAGAAGACAAGCAAATCAAAATGCATTTTCTGAATGAAAAACAAGTCTTTAAAAGTTGTCCAATAGAAATGAAGAGAGAAGCATTGAAAATGGACAGGTTACATTGTTTGATATCTCTTCTCCAGGCCAAAAAGGAAAAAGCTAAAGAATCATTGCAAAAAGGTCATTGGTCTGTACCAGCGAGTCCCTTGGCCTCTGAAATTGAGACAGTGGAGCTGTCAGCATTTCCCATTTAACTGATGAAAACTACATCTGCCCAGGCCAGTTCCCAGACTCAGGGTTGTGACTTGGCCTGCCCCATTTATTACCTGCTGGAGCATGTGAAGGGTACTAGCCTGCAGACCCAAAGCTGCATAATCTACATAACAGAGTAGCAACTGGCTATCCAGGAAAAGTCCTAGCAGGGGTCCAGTTTTGCATGAGTTTAGACCTTTTAATGAAAGAATTGAACTCAAAAGGAAGATTGATGTCAATTATTTCCAGTTTAAAAGAAAAACTTCAAGGCATACAAGCTATAAATCTAGGCAGCTTCCTGGAGGAGGAAGATGGAGACAAGGAAGGAAGAAAATAATGTAGTCATATGGGAGAAAGAAGGCATCTTAACCTTATTGAGAAATAGTGAAAAATCCCAGGCATCTGAAAGAAGAAAAAGGAGATTTAGTAAAACAATAAATCATGTTTTTCTGAGTGACTCAGAAAAGCAGTTTATCACAGCTGCAGGGCTTCAGTTCCATAAGTGACTACACAGAGAATAGAGTTTCTGGGAGTGAAAAAGATGTTTCCTTAAGAAAAAATGATTATTCCACCTGTCTCCTAAGCATTTATTAAGGTGAACTGGTTTCCTGAGTACTGTTCTTTTGCCCAGGTAGCTGGCCAACCTAACTGGAATGTTAGGTCTCCAAGGCAGTATCCTGCCTTATCTGTTTAGTGTTGGTGGTATATAATTGAATGCAGAGCAGACACCTGGTATTGTATAACCACATTTGAAAAATAACATGTATAGAAATTTCTGATTCATTTAATCAGACATACCGATTTCTACTGAGTATTCAAAGATCTTGTAAACATCTCGATTATGTAGATACTACAATTATAGGGATGAACATACAACAAAATAACTTTTACTTTTGTTATATAATACAAATAAGTCTGAGATTAAGTTTAAATTTTAAATTACCTTCTTAGTCAACTAAAATGGTAATAAAAATAATCAAATATTGTTCAATTGATAAATAAAATAATTGTTACCTTATGAAGATATATACTATTTCAATATATATAACTACCTTGTTATGCTGTACAATATTAGCATGCTCTTTTTAAAAAATGGCATTACTCTCTCAGCCTGGACTCTTAGGGGAGTGCCTGGACCCTACCCTGAGGGAAATGTCAGACTCTAGATATCCCCTATGTGGAAGGAATTGGCAATAGGGTGGGAGGCTGGGGGGATGGGGAGTGCAGGAGGAGAGGAGGGAGAGGGAACTGGGATTGATATGTAAAACAAGCTATTTAAAATTAAAATAAAAAGTGATTAGAAAATAAAAAATAAAATAAAAAATGGCATTACAATCCAAGAATATAAAACATTTTAATTCTTTTTTTCTATTTTTTTAAGTTTGAATTTAGATTAGAAACAAGGTTGCTTCACAAGTCAGTTCCAGGTCCCTCTCCCTTTTGCTCCCCTCTTCCCGTGCCCTCCCCCCAACTCCCCCCACTATCACCTCATTACCCCAGGGAGGGTGAGGCCATCCATGGGGGTCTGTCATTTCATCTAACGCAGGGCCCAGACCCTCCCCCAAGAGTTCAGGGTGAGAGTGCATCTCACATTGTTGGATGGGAGTCCAAATTCCATGTGTATACTTGGGATGAATACTGATCTACTGCCCAAGGCTCAATAGATTACCTAGGTCTCCTCACTGACACCCCCAGTCAGGGGGTCTTGATCAGTCCCATGCTGGATTCCCAGGCATCAGCCTGGGATTCAAGAATTAACCCTTGTCAGGTCAGCTGTTTCTGGGGTTAAACCAGCCCAGTCTTAATCCCTTTGGTCATCAGTCCTCCCTCTCTGTTACTGGCTTTCTTGAGTTCAGCTCAGTGCTTAGACTGGGAGTCTGCTTCTTCTTCCATCAGCCATTGAATGAAGTTTCTGTTTCCCAGACTCTCTGGCCATGGGATTGTAGGCTGACACTCCCCAGATCTATGTCTAAAATCCATATATGAGAGAGTACATGCCATGTTTCTCTTTTTGTGACTGTGCTACCTCACTCAGGATGGTTTCTTCTAGTGTCATCCATTTGCCTGCAAATATCAGGAACCCATTATTTTTTTTCTGCTGAATAGTACTCCATTGTGTAAATGTACCACATTTTCTCTATCCACTCTTCGGTTGAGGGACATCTAGGTTGCTTCCAAGTTCTGGCTATTACAAATAATGCTGCTATGAACATAGTGGAACAGACATCCTTGTTGCATGAATGGGCATCTTTTGGATATATGCCTAAGAGTGGAGTTGCTGGGTCTTGTGGTAGGTTTATTCCCATTTTTCTGAGGAATCTCCATACTGATTTCCAAAGTGGCTGAACCAGTTGGCACTCCCACCAGCAATGGAGGAGTGTTCCCCTTTTACCACATCCTCTCCAGCATAAATTGTCATTGAACATTTTAATTCTTAACATTGTTAGTAATAGATGCATAATATACATTTGTAAAGTTGAGCCATAAATCAATCATCCTTCATTTTTTACTCATTCAAGTGGTTTGTGTCTTTTGAAAATAATCATGTCCATATCTCTTACAATCAAGTTTCTATTGCTCTCACTCTACTACTGAATATCTTATCCAGATTTTTGTTAGCAAATTTTCAAAGCCTCCTATTGTAAGAGGAAGTTAATCACAGCCATCCTGTGCCAATTCAATTTGATAAGCATTCATAAGCACTTACAATGCAGGAGACACTTCTTACCCAGCACTTAAGAAAATGAACTCAATAGTTGGAAAATCAGTTTTAGACAGAACACACACTGATTGCCAAGACTTTTATATTAGAATTAAAATGAGGTTTTATCCACAAAGAGAACCTTGAGTTAATAGAATCTAAAGAATGAGAGGCCTTGGGGAAAGATATTGTTCAGATCTGATATGCCATTAAGAGATTAGATGCTTTAAAAGCTGCCAGGAGAAAAGTCCAAGTGATACACATTCATGGTAATAATAGGAAACGAAATTTGAAAAAAAAGTAAAAAAAAAAAGACTTCTACAGTATCACTCAGCATAGTGCCATTGATTAAATAATGACTAGAAGGAAATTGCACCTTGAAGTCTGATAATATGCACTTGAATATCATCTCTGAAAAAAATGTATTTGCTAACATTTTAATAGATCACTCGGCACTGCACAGTGTATTTCAAGAACACTAAATTGATTTAGGAAATGGAGACGCTGATTCTTTGATGCTATTACTTCTCTTTGAGGCTATTACTACTCTATAAGATAAAAAAGCATACTTAGATTTTTTAAAAGCTACTGAAACAGTTTTTGATGGAAAGAGCTCTCCTAAATTCAATGCAAGGCTCAAAATTTTGGAAAGAGTAACAGTGTATAATACAATAACAGTGAAATATGAAACTATTTGCTGATGTCTGGAAGGAAACAAGTAATTGGTTTACTTATAAAAGAGAAAACAATTGAAGCTGTTTTTACTAGTACTCTAAATGGATATTTTATGTCATAGTGACTAGTTCTATTCTAAAAGATATTACTGGAAGCTTGTCACAGAATATAAATGCTGGAGAAAACTTTAAATATCATTTAAGAAGAAATGCATCTGAAAAGAACTACCAAAGGACATGCCTAGAAAGTAGAAATATATTTTGCTCAAAGTAGAAATACATTTTACTCAAATACAAATAGAAGCAAACTCAAATTTAGCTTTTTATTTTCCAATTAAATAATTAGTTCAAAACTTATGCTGTTGTTAAATTATGGAATTTGGGCATGAAACTTTTAAATTCCTTATGCTCTTATTTTAGGAGTTAGATATTTGCCAAAACCTAACAATTGAGAATACGTCTGACTGTCCTGTTGAAATCACAGTTCAGCAATAGTAGTGACAGAGAATCAATGTTAAAGTACAGGAAATGAAGTGTTCTTCTTTAAAAAGAAAAGGAAGGATGGAATGATGGATAGAAGGAAGGAAGGAAGGAAAGAAAGAAGGAAGGAAGGAATGAAAATAGAACCCTACAGTTCAGTGACTTTTGATGACAATCCAGTTAGTGCTGAATTCAATCAAATTCTATTAATGGAACAGAAGATTGTATATGTTTACACTGGGTCTCAATTTATAATGGGCCTTAAAAAAATCAAATTAGAATATTCATTCCATGTGATAAATCTGTATTCATTGGCTTTCTCTAGAGAAAAGCAAAGCCACATCATACATGGGACAAAGGGGTGTGTGTGTGTGTGTGTATGTGTGTGTAAACAGTAGAGAGAGGTGATACAATAGATAGATAGATACACAGACAGATAGATAGATAGATAAAAATTTTATAGCTGCATCTTTTCTTTTCCCAAGCAAATGAATAACAGTGTTTGCCATTGCTGTATCCTTTGCATGGCCTGAGGGACTTGGACTTGACTGGCAATTTTGAAGGAATGAATAAAACACACATAAAGACATAAGGACAGAAAATCTGGGGATGGGATGGATTTTACTCTCTGCTTACTGGTGAACCGACAGTTCCACATAAGTTCGGATTGTTTATTATATAGATTTGAATGAGGAGGTGGGGTTATTCTACATAGATGAACAAAGAGAGTTATTACATATAGATAAACAAGGAGGCAGAGTCTGTGGAGTACAGCTGAATCAAGAAAGCAGATAATCAATGTCTGTAGGGAAGTTATCTTCAGGCTGAGAAGATCCAGGGGAAGAAAGCTATGATAGACATTTTCTATAACCATATGCCAGCACATGGACCAGAAGAGAAAATTTTGCCATTTCACTCTGAAAATGTCTGCCATTTTGCTTTGAACTTGTTTCATGTAGTGGAATGGGAGAGGAAGGCCTTGCAGTTTCTTCAGGGGTCCGATGTTTGAGCCATTGACACAGTTATACCCATATCACACAATAAACATTCACTCAGGATTGCATATATTCATGGCTTCTTCTGCTCCCCACTGGAAAGTTTCACAACTATCAGCAAACATCTTGAATCTCCCAGAATGCAGCATTGACCTACATAGGAATTGTAATTGCATCATATGCACCATGTCTGCATTGTATCTTCTACAAGTTGGCACTCTTTGCATTTCTCCATTAACTGAGAGCCCAGGAGCATCACTGTTACCAAGACATTATGAAAAACCAAACTTGTGATTAAATGGGCAAGGCCTGTATTTCACCATGTTTTCATTCTGACTATTCTATCTGCTTCAAGGGGTTTCTTATTTATTTGCTTGTGAAATAAATTTGTAGTTTTTTTCCTCACCTAATACAAATCTTTGTTTTGATATTGTCATCATAATAAACACTCTCATGGTGAAAATGCCATAGATTAATTACTAATTAGTCATATCTCAGTGAATAGACTTTATTGGAAATAGAAACTTAGACTTATTTCTCACTGATAAAGTTCATAAAGCAGAATCATATATCTTAAAATATATGAGCCTCTATAGTGAAATTGAGAAGAGTCATCATTGTTTACTCTGAAATAGTTGTCACCTTATAAAGCAATTTCTGAACAGTTTCTAGAAGATATTAGTTGCTTAAAATGCCCTTTTTTCCTAGGGAACATCTAGAATTTTTTAATAGTTTTATAACTTAGAAGAACATGCATATTATCAATTATTTTGTAGAATTCTGAAAGGGATTGTCCCAGTCATGTTTCCAAATGAAAACAATTTGGCTGAAAAAATGGCAGGCATACTAAAAGCTAATAAGTATGTGCTATTTTAAGGTGTGGATTTTGTCCTGAAACCAAAGTTTTAAAATAAATGTACCTTCTCTAATCACTGTATGTAAAATAGTTTCTCCCCTAACATATACCAGAGCTGTTTGTTTCAACCACATTAAGTTGCATTTCAGTGCCTACTATAAGAAGCAAATGTATGCTCCAGTATTTCTCCCCCTTAACTACAATAAAAACATGAAAGGAAAAAGTCAATCATCCATTGTCATAGATATTTAAATTATGCTTAAAATAACACTTGCAAAAGAGAGGACACCTACAAAAATTAAAATGAATTTATCACAGGTACCTCAGTCAGACCTGAAAGTTGGATAGCTTGAACAATAATACTAGGAAAATTGAGAGTTACATCATAGGGTATGCAGATTTTAAGACATTTTGATTTTTCTTCAATCGTGTTTGGTTTGTAATGATTCTGAACAAGCCTATGTTTCTTAACTCCAATCTTTGTTTCCAGAAGTAAGTAAAAAAAGACAACTTTGTGAATATAGGTATTTATTGTAAGAATCAATAAGGTAATATTTCCTTAATGAAATTTAGGGAGGAAACAGCAGATGTAAATGGAGAAATACTGAAGTTCTATATGGTTATGAAAATGATTCAACCTTCCCAATAAACATGACAACATAGCATTATTGGCTGTCAAATTTAAAATCTTAGAAAACTGCTACTCAACAATAGACAAAGTGCAAACTTGCGTATAGATTTGAAAGAGTATAAAAATGATGCAATATTTGTGTAGCTGTTTGGAATGTATTAACCCCCCCAAAGGAGGACTTGATCAATTTGAGTCCAGAATTTACTCATGAAATTATCTCATGTTAGACACGTGTATAAAGCATGAATAAAATATTTATTAAGGTTTTGTTTGAAAAAGTTGTTAGTGAAAGAGTATAAACAAACTTTTAATCTTACATAATTTAAAATTTCATCTTTTTGGTAATAACCCATCCCCCATCTATCACTGGAAGTATTGTTCTTTTATCTTTTTCATGGGATTTAAAATTACTAGTTCACCCTCTTTCATGACATATATTCTATTAATTATACATGTATACATATGTTTGTTATGCATACTTAATATAATTTTTTGCTACATCTGTAAAAATTAACTTTTTACTAAGGATTTTATATAAAGTAATAAAATCTCTATCTTACTCACTTGCTCTCTGGAGCCTTAAACATACTTCATATTTAAGACCTGGAAATGACCAAGACTACTGATTTCTAAAATTAATCAGTACATTGTCATTAGCCTATATTCTGATTTTAAACCAGAAACAAGTTAACGCATCTTGTAATTTGTAGTTACTTTGTCAGTCATATAGAGACAATGATATCAAATCTTTGTGACAAAGTTTTCCAGTGTAATATTCATTACAAGGTTCAATAAAGTATAAACTTAATACTACAATAACTCCTTCTGAAGAGATAAACTATTACCAATGGAAAACTGAAGAATGTGTTATTTAAATAATACTAAAGTTTAAAATCCAGAAATACAAGATTTAGAGAGTTACATAAATGTGTATACCCTCCTGTAAAATTCATTAATAATTATAACCAGAAGCCCCCTGAGCCTGATTCTGTGTGCATCCATCAAATTGTTGATGTTATATGATGTTGTATACATTAAATTAAAAGTTAAGTCTGTGACAAATACTAGTTTGACAGAGTGAATATTTTAAATATATAAATATGTATGTATAATTATTGATTCAGATAATAAAATTAATTTACCTAAAAGTTTAATAAACATTTATTGAGTGAACCTTTTGTGTACAATGCTATAATGAATATGCATAAAGCATTTATTGACATTTTATTCAAGAACATTATAAAAATATAGTGATATCATTCCTTGATTTATAATCCTGCTCTCAAAATATTACTCTTCATGTATTCAACACATCATAAACCATTGATAAAAATGCTATTTCAATCATTTTTGCAACTATGCATTATCTCATTGAGTAAACAGAATTATAATAACTGAGAATGAACCCCTTTTGATCAGTTCATACATGTGAATGTTACTCTTCAAGTGTGTTTGCATTTTTTTCTGGCCTTCAACTTAGAAAACAGTATCTTTTACTACAGATAAAAAATGTTCAACATAGTTAGTTCCAAAAAAATAGAATTTTCTTTAAGATCTTGATTTGGGGAAAGTATCTGATATTTGAGAGAAGAACTATTTAAAAATATCACATCAATAGAAATCATTTGCTTTAGGTTTATGGTATTAAATTCTAGTACAGAGCACATTCAAATAAGAGAGGTTTTATTTTATAACCAAAATCCATAAATGTATTGAATATGTTTGAAGCTTGGGGGCTTTAAAAAGTCTCTGGTGCATCATCTAATTTAAGTAAAGATACTTAGAAGATAACAATCAATACAAAGAGACGGAAGGATGCAATTTAAGTATACGTAAAGCTCAGCTGCAACTTTTACTGTAATATAATTACATGGTTGGGCACCTTCACAAGCCAATTTGAAAGAAAATATTTTTGTTAGAAACGCATTTTGATTGAGAGTGTTTTCCTTTGATAAAGTCAATGTATTGAAATATCCCTGCAACGACATACCTTTAAAGATGCTCGAGACTTAGACACTACTAATTATTTCCATATGTTTTAATAGCGGCTCAAAGACCTGAAACAGAGAGAATTTGCTCGAAATGTAGCATCTAAATCCAGGAAGGATGAGAGAAAACAGGAAAAGGCACTCCAACGTCTTCACAAGCTGGCTGAGCTAAGAAAGGAAACTGTGTGGTGAGTCTATAATGAAATGTTAACTCTCCTTAAAATACACCTAAAACATAGCTGCAGGAGTTAGAAAGAAAGGGCACAAATCTATTTATTCCAGTATATAGAAAAAGGCATGCATGTTTGCATGGCCTTCTGCAGAAGTAAAGAGCAATTTCAATTCCATTCAAACACCTGTTTAATGCACATTTCACTAAAACTCACAAATTACTGTAATCTTGGCTTATAAAAGTAGATTTTGCGTCAGTAGAGGCTTGTATCTAAGCCATCTTAATTGAAAGCTGTCCCATTTCTTCATGAAATTCAACCATTTGACAGAGGATGAGAGCACAGCACTATCTCCTGACTCTTGGTAAAAAGAGTTTTTGAGAAGATCTTACTTTATTTTTTAAATGATAATTTGAAAACCTTTCTTTGAAATTACTTTTAAATTCAAAAAGGAGAGGTCATGAAGATATTGCACACTTAAGAAGCAGCTCAAAATTAGTTTCCCTGTGAATAAACTATAGCTGGACTGTTAGAAGTTCACAGCTCTTAAACTTTGACCTGCTTCTCAGAGTGAGCAGCTGTTAGATGTGAAAAGAGTCATAATTCAGATCTCACAAGCTCAGCTAGGGCAATGCTATTAAAAGAAGATCACTTGTAAAATGCCCTTCTTTCTCTTAACAAATGAAGTCTCTCTTGTTACTGTATATAGCAAAGATTTCACGCTAAATTAATTTCTTATGGAATATTATTAGGGAATATTTTGACTAATAAAACATATTTAAGAATCCCAGTATTAAAATATGCAGCAATATGAGTGACATTTTTAAAAAATCCTTTGTGAAACTGTTTGAAGAAATTGCTGCTCAACTATAGTAATGACATCTGTTTAATGTTGTAGCATTGGATGCAGAGTGATGCAAATTAAGGCTACATAGACTCATGGGATCGACTTATTACATAATAAAATGATCTAGAAATAGAATTTGACACATAGCTTCTGCTATATTTAGAAAGCTGTATTTATAAGACACAAACAATGTTTATATTACTTGCCTTCATGAAAACTTTCAATGGGCAAAAAGTTTCATCACGCGTGTGCCACACACACACACACACACACACACACACACACACACAATTTCACTAGTTTTGTACATAAGAAAGTAGCAGTGTCAGCTGAGCAGTTGTACATTGTGTTAGTGATTTTAAAAATCTGCTATAATATTTGTCATTTAAAGTTCCTTAAATATAAACACTTAGGATGGAATGGATTTTCTCTTAGGATAATTGAAAGTATAAACGGAAGGTATAGGGATTTCCTGTATTATATGAGGGTCATATATTCTTTTAAAACATATCCCATTGCTTATGATATACTGTCAAATACAGATGGAATGTGATTCATATTTTAGATAAATAATATTCTATCCTATGGGATTACATATTATAAAATATCTAACAACTTCAAAGTAATTTTAAATTTTAAGCCTAACAATTCCAAAGACCCATAGCTCTTCGCTAGCTAGCTTACCTGGCAGCATAGTGTTGACACAAAAGCAGACTTAATGAAATTTGGCTAAAGTGAATCATCTAACCAAATTCCCAGCCTTTCTAAAATCTTCATTAAGGTTCTGTTTGTTTGTTTGTTTTCTTCCATTTCCTTGGTATCTGTTTTATAGGATCAATAGCTAAAATTATTGTAATTAGGTAGGGGGACAGGAGGAGTGAAAAGGGGAAACTTGAATTGATATGCAAAATGAAAAATAAGTTTTTAAAATAAAAAATAATTTTACTGAAGAGAATTTTATAACATTCCATGAAGAGGCCATTGGGATAGAAAAATTTGATAGGGCAGCAAAGAATGCCCTGTATATTGTTACACCTGTATAGAGCATTCCCAGACAATAACTCCAGGTAACCCCAACAATGACCAGCAGCAAAGAGATACTAACACACTGGTAACAGTAACTATACTCTCTGAAGTAACTTTATAGCACACATTAAATTACAGTCACAAATTCATGACAGACGCTGAATCTGAAAACAAATAAGGCCATCAATAGTCAGACATGAACTGAAGGAGCAACTTTGAGGATGCCCATGCTCATTGCTGAACTGTCTGCTAATGACAGACTCAGGAACCAGGAAAAGTGTTGCCTTCCTCTGTGTAGCTTCTAGTCCCCACCAGCATCCTATGAACACTTCAAATCCAATGGGTAAACAAATCATCAAGGTTAAAATAAGCAGAGCACGAAAAGAAACCAAAAAGCCAGGGACAAGGAGAGGGACTTTCAGTTATTGTGAGGTACATGGTTTTGATGCTGACAGGAAGGGCATTAAAGATCATGGCATAGAGAAAGGAATCAGAATATATTATCTACTTGTATAAGTATCAAACAATAGCATTAACCAATAAAAGTTAAAAAGTATTTTCAAAAGAAATGTAATTATATCTCTAAGAAATTAGTCATTGAATAGTTTTCTACTAAATTCTCCTATTAACTTATTTCCCTCCCCCCCATTTTACAGTGCTCCTGGAAGTGGCCCCATGTTCAAGTCAACAACTGTTACTGTGAGAGAAAATCTCAATGACGTTTTGCAAAGAGAGACTATAGATTTAGTTAATAACCAGCAAGATTTGAATCACAGTGAAGAGAAAGGGAAAGATGTCACCATGGCTCCTGCAGAAATGGAAAGGGCAAGTAACTGCACAGCAAATAATTGCCAGCTTGGGGATCAAGCTCAGGGTATCCATAAACATAGAATTGGCTTTTCTTTTGCATTTCCAAAGAAAGCCTCTCTGAAGCTGGAGTCTTCAGCTGCAGCCTTCTCTGAATACAGTGATGAGTCCTCTGTGGAGAAAGAATTGGGCAGGAAAACGAGATTTGTCCCCAGCACTTGTCATCTTCAGCTATCATCACCAACATGCGAGCTTCTAGGTTCTGAAGAGAAAGCTAACCCCTTTCATCCTCTGGAGGTTATGTGTACTGACAAAATAACTGCTCAACGTGAAGAGATGAAAGAAGTTTCTAATGAAAAAAACACATTGTTGACTTCCTTTTGCCAACTTCAACTCCCTGTATGTTCTGATGCAGATACGTGCCAAAATTCAGCACCATTTGAACATCAAATAGCAATGGTAGATGTTGTTGATAATGAAGACATACCTGTGAGTAAAAATAACCCTGACTTCATAGAAAAAAATCCCACTGTGCCTAATGACTACACACCAGCACAAACAACCACAGAGGAAATCTCTAAGATTAGTGATGTGGCCAAAATGGAAACCGGGAATAAAATTAGTCATGAGCCGTTGGCACCTTCAAATACCACAGAGGAAAACATAATGCTACAAAATAGACCAGATTTGTGTAAAAGACAACGTGACCCATTTGTCCCTGTACTTAACAAACTTGGATCTGCAGTGCTTCAGTGGCCATCAGAAATGCTTATTTATACAACTACAGAACCATCAATATCTTATAGCTGTAATCCACTCTGTTTTGACTTCAAGTCAACTAAATTAAACAACAATCAAGATAAAAGTAAGTTGACCTTAAAAGACCTTAATTCTCAACAGAAGGAAGACTTTTGCAAGAGGCCAGATACTGATGGCGACGGGGTACCAATTGAAGGTGTCACAGATACTAGCAGTAATAAAAATGATCACACGAAAGTTACTCCTCTTCAGGCTGTCCACAATCTGTCCAATAGTTGTGATTTAGAACAAAATGAAAATGTGTATGAGAGGTATAAAGATAATTCCTGTATGAACAGAAAAACAAACAAATACAATTTTACTAGAAATCAAATTAAACGAGATAGTCTAAATGAGAAATACAACAAAATCAGGTTGAAGGAGACTCGTGAACACTGGTTCCACAAAAGTAGAAGGAAGAAAAAAAGAAGAAAGTTATGCCACCATCATCGTGGGGAGACAGCCAAAGAACCTGAGTGTTACTACAAAGCAGAAATGGGTAGGCGGTACACTGATGAGACAAGGAAGGGTTCACAGGAACCACTTTCTGAAAGCAGTCCCGAGCAGTGGTCAGATGTACATCAGCTACCTGATGAAAGACCCAATGCAGCATCTACAAATTTAAGTGAAAATGAAGAAATGAATACAACATGGAATACTGAATCCAACAACCATGCTATCAGTTCTCAAAACCATGAAAGAAAAAACACAATAGTTGTAAATGGACAAACAAATACACCCATGGTACATCTTGGGAAACAAAACTTAACATATTCCGGAACTTACTGCTGTTGGAAAGCCAGAACATCAAGCTGTCTAGGGGATGACAAGTGCTTAGTTCCTCAAAGTGATGTGAAAGGTCCCAGTCAGAATCAGCCTATGAAAAGAGGTTACAATTCTCTCATGAGTGAAGCAGAAGGATTCCATCGGAAACGCAGACAACACTCATGTTCTTATTCAGCAGGTGAAAGTTTAAATCGGCAGAACCATTTGGCAGAAGAATATTTGAAGCCACCAAGTGCTTCAGTCACTCCCTGTCAGCCGAAAAAAAAACGAAGGAGAAAAAGAAGTAGATTACATATTGGGGGTGGAACTTTGAAAACCAAGGACAATTCAGATTATTCCATGAAAAGCAGTTCTTTGAATCCTCCAGATGGCTTAGTAAAGGAAGACAAAAAAGAGGAAATAAAGCCACAAGAAAATATGAGTATTGAGAATAACTCCAAGCAAGCAGAGCAAGCAGAAAACAAAGTAATGCTACACCCTTACAATCCACTTCCTTCTGAAACCAGTAGCAAAAGTGAGCAGTCAATAGTGGAGACTACTCCATCTGATATGTCACAGGCTTCCAATGATCTCACTACATCTGTACATGTAGCAAGGACCCCGCCAAATGACTCAAATGACAATACCTTGCTTGAACACAGTCTAAGAAACCAGACTACACACAGTAATGAAAAGCAAATTCCTTTGAAGGTGCCTAATTCTGAAAGGAACTTTAGAAATTCGCAGACGAAATCATACATTTGCCGTTATGAACTGGCCGAGACTGCTCCACAGGGAAAGATGAATGAGACATCAACAGAGTGGCTCTGTTACAATTCTGGGATCCTCAGCGCACAACCACCAATACAGTTCAAGGAAGCCCACGTCAGCGGGCACACCTTCGTAACAACAGAGCAAATCCTGACTCCATTAGCTTTACCAGAGCAAACAATATTGATTCCACTAGAAAACCACGACAAGTTAAAACATCTACCATGCGAGGTCTACCAGCACATCATTCAGCCAAATGTGCTGGCCAACACGGTCAAATTCACCTTTCCTTCTGCTCCCCTGCCTCCTCCTAGCACTGCTGTGCAGCCTTTGCCTTTGCAGCGGCCCTTTTGTTCTACCTCTGTTACCACTATCCACCACACTGTTTTACAGCATCATGCTGCAGCTGCAGCAGCTGCAGCCGCAGCCGCAGCTGCTGGGACCTTCAAAGTGCTTCAGCCACACCCACAGCTTCTCCCTCAAGTCCCAGCTCTCGCCAGAACATCTATACCTCAGATCTCGGTGGGAACTGTGGGACCGAGGCTTCGCCCGGGCAATCAGCCGGCTTTGGTGGCTTCTCCTCAGATGCCAATCATCCCTGCGTCGGTTCTTCACCCCAGCCACTTGGCTTTTCCACCTCTACCCCACACACTTTTTCCTTCTTTGCTTTCCCCGCATCCCACTGTCATTCCTCTGCAGCCCCTCTTCTAGTCACCATCATAAAGAGAAAAGAACACACACACACACACACACACACACACACACACATATATATATACCTATGAGTAGGTGTTTATCTACGTGCATAATTGGCGATTTAAGTGACAGTATAAACTGGCCAAAACTGGCCTTGTTGATTTCAAATCATTTACTGTAAGTGTACTGATGCTGATAAATTATTAAAATTTCTGATACATGATATTATTAAAGCACTGAATAGTTTGAGAATCAATATAATATATGCTGTATATTAACATGATGTCTTAAAGTATGCATAATGTACATAAAATATATTTATAGTACTGTAATTCATGTTGTAAAGTATGCTCCTTGTTTTTCTAATCTTTGTGTATTTGCACCTATTTAACGTTTAGACAAAGATGATGACCCTATTTGTTTTGTATCATGTTCCTTGAATCTGTAAATTCAGTGAACTATATCTCTTGCAATAAATTTTTGTTAATTATTTAAGTAAATCAAACGTTGGTGTTTAGATGGTCTTTGATTTAGTATTGGTGGCAATAGAGTGTGTTCTATTTATGATTTTCTTCTGCCACATGATATCATTAAATCACCAAAACCCGAGTTTCTTCAGAGTTTTACCACACTTAAATGTTGTCATCAATCACAGCAAATATAATAGACAATATAATAGAGAGTATATAGGTTTGAGCCTCCATTTCTTATAACATAGCTTATCTTGAGAATTTACTGCATTTCTTAGCCATGGATTTAGACAGTAGTCATGGAAATTTATATTTAAGCAATTTTAGGATTTGAAAGGAAAATAGTCTAAAACTCACGAGGAATGTATATTATTTCCCCATAGGCATTCTAAAACAGAAATGTCAACTAACTAATATAAGTGTGTTCATAAAGTTTTTGAATATTAAAATTCTTAAATTTATTATGTTCATTTATAAGTCACATAGGAAATATATATGAAAGTATTGACATAAATTAAAACAATTAAGTCACTATTAAATGACAGCTTGAGATTAACTGCAAAAGCACTTTGTGTCTTGATATACTCTTGAGAGTACAGATGTGGGAAAAAATAAAAATTAGCAGCTGTTCCTGCAGTAATTCTTTCTATGTGCTCACATTTGTAACATCTTTCCAAATCAGGTAGAAATAACTGTGGACATTTCCTAATTACCTTTCCAGACTCTGCTTTACTTGTAATTAGCTCAGCATTATAGTTTCTCCAGCTTTTGGTAGATAGTAAAAAATGCTAATATTTCATGGAAAACCTTGGAAGAGTACAGTTTTCCCAAGAAACTTTCTTAGTTGTTTCTGTTCCAGTGAATGCCATCTTATAAGAAGTCTTCAGACCAGTTAGCATAGGCTAATTTCATCAGATGCAAAGGTTAGAAAAGTCTTGTCATAACAGAGAAAACAATAGACTTCAACTTTAATGTGATCCTGTTCAGAGAAAGTATTACTTATGTGACATGTATGGCTCTAAAGACAGAATATAATGCATCTTTCATATCATAAAAATCAAGAATCTTATTTTAAATAAGAGCCAAGGGAGAAAATTAGAACAATTATTTTCATTATTATTTACTATAATAATAATATTGATCTTTATGCTTTCCTAAAAAGTTCTTTTGATGGAGTAAACATCACAATTTATGATTGACAAATAGGAAGGTTAAAAATAGGATGGCAGAAATTTTATTTCAAATGCTTTAATATGTTATGTTCCCAAAATGGGGACTTAAATTGGAACAGATGATTTTTCCCCAAGCAAAATATTTGAAAATAGCTTTGAAGACAAATAGATAAAGACATCTACTGTGAAACACTGCCCCAGATTGGTTTTCATATATCAGAACAACTGTTCTTTATTATGACTAAAACCTACATTGACTGTCTGACTCAATTAACAATGTACATCTTTCTTTCCATCACCCTATGACTCTCATCCAGCTTGTTCATTTTTTCTCCTGTTCATATCCTGCAGTTCCTTCCTCCCGGTGCCTCTCCCTGCAGCTAATTTCATGCACACTTGTGTGATTATTCTTCTTTCTCCATGTTATCTTCCCCTTTTTTATTTCCAAATGATTCAGCTCTCTTACTATTTAAATTATTGTTGTTAAACTGGACTTACTTAACTTTTAATTTAGAATAGCCATATAGTTTGTTGCTATTACATGGCCAGAATTTATTGAATGTATGAGGAAGAATGTTCTTAGGTGTGATAAATGGAAATTGAACTTGGCTAATAAATTGCTATGTTGTCATGGATACAGATGTTTGAACAAAAGATGAGCTGCAGTTAAGTGCTATCAAAGTCATTCTGATTATAAATGCATATCTATATTTAATACTTTCCTTAGATATTATTTACAGTATCTCCTCATCCATTATGTGTTAGAGTTATAAATTTATAAGGAGACTCCTGTTCATCTATCCTGACAAAACTCACCCTATAATCAAGTAATTCTGCTTAACTGGTTGAAGAACAATGATGAGGGGAAAAATCATACAAAAGTCAAGAAAGTGTCTACAAGCAGTGTGGCCATCAGACAACTAAAAGTTAAACTCCCAGTAATAAAAAAAATGCTCAAATCAATGGGTGGCTAACCATGGTTCTGAGAGCAGCTTGGGATATTTCCTTGTGTATTTTTCTAAACATTATGTTCTACAGCTGAAACCCTAATTCTTTCCAGACATGCATTAATATGAATCACATCTATTATGGAAATTTAAGTGATTTAACAGTTCTTACCACCACCTCTAGTCTGTGTAGATGGAGGTTTCTGTCCTGCCCTGTCCTGAAAACATTTAGTCCCAAATAAACACACAGAAGCTTATATTAATTATAAGGTGTTTGCCTGCCTAACCAAGGCTTCTTATTAGCTCGCAATCTCTTAATTATTAACCCATTTTATTAATGTGTATATCTCCATGTTGTTTTTGTTTACTAGTGATGTCTTGACCTCTTGCTCCACCAACAGCTACATGGCTTCTCTCTGGCAACTCTTTGTGTTCCTCTTCCCAGCTTTCTCCTAGTCCGGCAGCCCTACCTATACTTCCCATTTGACTGCATCTTGTCTGTCCATTGGCCAAAATAGCTTAATTTATCAACCAACAAGAGAAAAGTATACTCATAGCATACAAAAGAACATCTACCATCAAGTCTGTTGATTATAGACACCACTATGGTATGTGTGGCAATCATTAGAATAACTTGGAATACAGAGTGAAACGTGAATGTGAAATGCAATTGTACTCAACTAACAAAGGGCTTTCCAGGACTAGGGAGATGATGTCATAGACACAAGCCCATGAAGCACAAGGATGAGAAAGATGTTTAGATTCCCAGGACCCAAATGAAAAGTCTAGCATAATAGCTTCTACTCTGTAACCCTACTTTTGTTGAAGGGACTTAAAAATCACCAGACTTGGACAGCAAGTTTACCCAAAACTGTGTATCCCACATTCAGTGAGACATTACTGATGTCTTAGGGAATAAGGCAGAGAGTGACATAGCAGGCCTTCAGGGATGCTACTCTTGCCTTTGTCTATGTATTGATGAGGAAACATTACATACACATACAATACACTTACTCATAAGACAACAAATAACAAAACTTAAGGTAAAAATTGCCTTCACATTGGTTAATGGGAAGCAAAGAAAGAAACACTCATAATTTCATATATTTGGGTGTCAAACAAGTATTTTCTCTGAACTCCATTATTGGTGGTGAAACACAGTGAATTACCCACAGGACATCTCAGCTTGGCTGACAAAAGGTTTGAGTTCAAGTTCAATCCAATCACCTTATTTTATAAGTACCATTGGCCTTCTTTTTGGTCCTATATTTATAAGCTCTGTGAATGACAACATAAAAAATCATGTTACTAAAGTAAAAACCATGGTGATGGGGGAAATCCATTTGTGTATATGTTTCCCTTATTGGTTGATGAATAAAACACTGATTGCCCAGTAGCCAGGTGGGACTACCAGACCAGAAGAAGGCTGCAAAGAAAAGCAAAGAGAAGTCATCAGAGGAAAGACATGTAGAGGTAGAAGGAGTAACATGCCAGGGCATTACCAGATAAGCTAAAAGTACATGGAAATACTTAATTAATATAAAAGGGTTAGTAATTAGAGGCAGCTAGCCAGTAAGAAGCCATAGCCATGCGCCAAAAATTTTATAGATTAATATGTCTTGGTGTGTTTATTTGGGGCTAATCATCTGCAGGAACAGGTGCAACAAAAACTTTCAATTACACCATGGTGTTTTGCCCACATCAAAAAAAAATCATTGAGCTATATTATTTCCTTTCCTTAAAGTCTTCTGAAATAACAGTCATTTTATGGAGTTCTCTTCTCATCCTAGTCTTGGTCAATAAGTCAAATCTGTTTTACCATTAGCCCTTCATTCCCCACAATCTCCACCTTGGATAATTCATCTTCATGTGTAGCTTTTCCTGCTACTCTTTAAAAATGCAATCTCAACATTATAGGATTAATTTTAATATATTTTGGATTTATCATTTTCTTTGCAGACATTAAAATCTTTATATATCATGTGAAAAAAAACCATGGTGAAGTACATTCCAGGATCATCTATTATAGCATTTTTAAGGTCAACTATCCTAGTAGATACAGCTACAATCTTAGTTTAGCTCACATGAACATGACAGTCAGTCTTCAATATTTTTGTTTCTACATGTGCCTTCACTTGACTAATAAGGCAATGGGCCAATACCCATGAGACCGAAATTTTGGTTGAGAAATTCCCCTTTCAGATTACTTGCTAGTTCTAAATTCATGCAGCAGGAAGTGAAACATTATTTTTATAAATAATTCCTTGTGCTGAAAATAGTGACTTGTTTATCTACCCAATCATTTAGAACACAATTTTTCTGTGAAAGTGAAATATATTGACACACAGTGAACATACCATAAGCTCAATGATTAAGAATAAGGTGTGTATGAAAAGAAACTCTTAATTCTATATAGAATGTATTCTAATCTAGACTGCTGCACATCTTCACTCCAAGCTTCTCCTCAAAAAAAACTGTAGTTAAAATGCCATTTTCAAAATAGTTTTTTCAAGAAGATTGTATGTTCTAGTGAAATTATCTATCAAATAAAAGTATCACTCCAAAAGTGAAAAACCAAAATGTGGATCTAAACTTTTACTTCCTCTCCAGAAGCCCAGTCTTCCTGAATATTCTCCAGGATTGTATCTATCCTCCTACCTTCCTAGAACTTTGCCAATCATCTAATCTACTGACATTGAGATTTTTTTTTAGATTTTATAGCTGGATATGGTCAACATACAAAAATATACATGAATAAAGTACAAATGTTATTCTTGCTATTAAAATGTGTATTGCTTATAAGGACAGCACACATGCAAATATTGTATTTATGCACGCAAAGTTAGTTCTTCCATTATTAATAAGTTTAATAGATTGATGTTATACTGCCTTGCCTTTCATTCATTACTTTTTGTTCACCATCCACATTCTTTTTTGTATGTTTTTCTTTCTCCTTCTAAGATTTGCTTAGTTAAGCCACAATCCATTGAGTGTTCTTGAAAAGGACGTTGTCTCCAAAAAGCTTTTCAGTCAGTTCATTACCTTTGCTCACCAATTTATTAGATAAGTCTTGGGATATACTAATATTGTGAGTAGACCAACAAAGTCCTGTTTTAAATGCATACATAGTTATCTCTGTATTTGGGTGCAAAGAACTAGAATCTATACCAGAATTTTCAAATCTTGTGAACTATGTATACAGAAAGGACTGGAAGAATTCAAACAATGGTCTATCTTTCCCTTACATCCTAGGCATCATTTCTTGCTACAGTCATGAGATTTCCCACCATTGGAATTATGAGCATTCAAATCTTAATCGAGCCCCAACACTGTTGGCAAAGAACACATATTCGTCTAAGTCTTTCCTTATCTTTTAAAACTCTTAATCTCTAACTTTTAAATAATTTCATTAATTATATTTTCATATGGTTATCTGTGAATGAACACTCACATCTGGACAAACATATGCAGCATTTTTCTTTTAAAACATTATGGTTTTACTTGTATCATTAATTTTTATGTAAGCTTCTTACCAAAATTTATTCTTCTTTTCTATATCTTTGCTGTCATCACATGCTTCAGAATACTATGCTACACATTTATAGTAAAAAATTACTTACTGCATGTTAACTGTCAACAAGTATTTTGTTTAATATTGCCTTCTGCATTTAGTTTTCCATATTTGCCATATTTATGACACATCATTGTATATTAGTTGCTTTTTATTTTTAATATCATACAAAAATTATAAACAGGAAGCACAAGCTCCTAGTGCTCATATATAGAAAAATTTTCTGACAAACCTCATGTTAATAGGCTTCTAGGAATGTAATTTTCTATTCTTTATATCAGCCAGTATTAAGCCACAACTGCCCATACATTAATTTACATTATGCTCCAAAGATCCATGATATACTGAATTAGGAGAAAATCCATATGCTCATATAAAACACAAGTCATTTTCTTTTACTTTGGTGACTTAATTTAATGCGTAAACCTCTCCACAGTATGCCCTCTGATTAAGCAGTTCTAAAGTAGCTTATTTAGGCCACACTTCCCAAGAGAACAAAGCTACATCTTGTATTCTTCTCTAGAACTACCCAGCTCTTTCTTGTGGTCTCCAGATTGGAATCTCTGAGGTTCGCCCCTGATCCACTTGGTTGTTCTAATAGCTACTCCCTCCTGCTGTGTCTTACATCTCCTGTTTGTTCTTATGAAATTGTACCTCTGTGTCTGAGTTAATAATGCCACTTCTAAATGACATTGACCATGCCCTACAACATCTCCTTTTAAACATATTCTCTTCATATTTCTGGTCTGAACATTTGAGGATTATTACATCTTTAATATAATGAGAGTGAATTCTCAAGAAAATCCTGCATAATCATGTAGTCATAATTTTTCTTCATATTAAATTCTCTACATATTTTTAAACAAGTAAGATTCTAATTAATGCTCTGAGATTCAACTAATCTTCTTATTTTATTCAACTTATCTTTTATTCCAGTGGTTTTACAAGTGGCTATTACTTTGACTTAAGTGAGTTGACAGGAAATCAATCTTCATATTACAATGATAAGCCTAAAACAGATTATAGGTTTAAGTAAGTGGCTTCTCATTCTGTGAACAGCTCAAACAGAAAAGCCTAGAAATATTAGCATGAACTATACACACAGGCATATATATAATTTCTTCAGTCCATATATTCAGAACATGAAGTTGCCCAACCAAAATCATTTCTTAGACAATGTGAAGGATACTAGACTATTTGAAATATATTTTAGATGTTATCAATTATAATAATAAAATTTTTGGTATACAAGGTTTTTTATGTGTTTATCGGTCAGTTGTGTGAATGAGTAATGTTATTTTCTCTGATTTTTTCACTTGTTGAATTAATAATTATTTGTAAATTTAAAAATCAGGATATTTGACCAGTTTTTCATTATGTATCATTCATATAATTTTTCTTTAGTACATCAGCATAGACTATGCTGAAATGCATTTGCTTATGATATATGTATCTAAATTGGGAGGTAGCGATTGAAGCTCATTTCAGTTTTACTTTAAATGTATTAGCAGTCTTATCTATGCATACTACTGCTTCCAGTTGTTTTTACTTGAATAAGAGTCTATTAATGGTAATGGAGTTTAAAACGGAATAAGAATATAGGAGCATTAAATCAAAACACAGAAGGAAAATAATTCACAATACTATTTCTATTACAAAATTTAAAATTGAACTCATCTACATTATGTGATGCCAGAACTTAATAGCAAAAGATAGATGGTTTCATGTAAGTTGCTTGTGAAAGCCACTTTGCTTATTGTTCTGCTTGCTACTCTCCACATGCACGTCTTGCAGGTCCTCCTCAGAAGGCTGGGGTCTCTCTTTACAGTTATAGTAGAGAAATTGCATGGAATAGGCCACATTGCTCCAAGGTCACAATGCTATATACTGTATATTGCAAGGAGAAAATGCGTCAGACTTACCTATTAAAGGACTAAGATATTATGAGATAAATTAAGGCATTATCACTGGGATATGGCTGTTAAAACCAAGTACTGGGTCTTCATCTTTAATAATTCATTCAGCTATTGCAAGAAAGTATTGTTTCTACTCTTAGCCCTGGCTCACTTCCCTCATGTGCATGGCAGCTCTACCAAGGCACCACTAAATTGTTTCCCTGTTTTAAGATACAGTAATGTATACTACTGCTTCAAGAAGCAATAAATACCAAATCTGAACCACTCACTTTGGATAACCAGTAGGAAGATCCTTGATTACTATCACTTTTATTTCAACAGGAAACACTGGATGCGAGTTCTAGGATGGCATATAAGGTAGTCATCATTGTCATTATTATGGGAGGGCATTTAAAGTAGCCTTAATGACAGTTGGTATCATTCTTGTAGATCTGTGAAGATCTCACTAGTGCCAGATCTCTCCTCCAACTTATACTGGCTCCCTTTTTTATGGTATCTCCCATCCTTTTCTCCTCTATTCTTACCCTGGCTCAACCTTCTTGATCTCCCATGTCCTCCTCTCCCCTCCTCTTTTCTCCCTCTTTTTCTCCCATGCCCTTCTGCCCTCCCCTCCCCCCCCATCAATCTGCAAGGATAACAGAATAAATTTTGTCTCTACACACCAATTTTGTGAAACAAACACACACACACACCTCAAGAACTATCTTATGATGCTTGTTTGGGATTACAATATACTATTCCCATAAAAAGGACAGAACAACATCTTCAAGTCCATTATAGTATAACACAGACTTTTAAATCTCTAATTCCTTGGAAGACCTAAAGGTAACTTCTCATTCTGCATCACCTATATTCCTCTAGCTCATCAAAAAAAGGTAAATAATTTTCCTGAAGAAAAATGTCATGAAAACTAATCTTATGAAATTGAATAGATATCTAGCCAGGGTCATTTGCCCAGAGCTTCCACTCAAAGACCATTTATAACTGTATGAGTGATTAAACTGTGTAGATTTTTGTCTCTGGTTCATTTTGGTGTGTGATGTTTCAATTTATTTTCAAGTTTAATAATGAAGCTTATTAAAATTAAAAATAAATAAAAGAGAGAAAGGCCATAAAATGTTGAAATTTCTATTAAGAGGCAACAATAAAAGAAATTTATTATTAAGACTAAAAAAAGTGGCATTAAAATTTAGTAATAATATTCAAATAAAGCAGTTATCTATAAAGTATATTGTACATATGCATATATGATAAAATTAGTAAATATAAAGCTATGCATATTAATTTGCTGAGCCACCAAAGTCCCTTACAAACTAATTAAGAGGTTCAAATAAATTGAGTTCCTTATGTATTAAAAGCCTATGAACCAGGCTCACAATTTTCATTGATGTTACTCAGTTCAAGTATTTTTTGAATTTTTTAACTTCATCTGTTTTCATTTGAAGCTACGTTTGACTAAGAAAATATAATTAAATAAAAATGTGGACATGACTATAAGATATTAAAAATGGTTGTGGATATGCAGAGATCCAAAACATACAATTTCAACATTGTTGGAAATAGACACAAAGAAAAATATTTTTATTGCTCTAATAGTCTAACCTTCTATGAAGAAAGAATTCATAATTCCCACTGAATATAAATTTCAATGTGTTTAGTAATATTATTTAATAGTCTACTCTGATCTCATATTCCTTATACATCAATTGAGATAAACTGGTGACTCAGAGACAATATGTTCATAGTACTAAACAAGTCAGTTAGTGACCTTATTTGAAGGTTGCTTCTCAAATATTCAAACTGGGACCATAGTGAGCCCTACCCAATAGCCCTGCTGCAGCAATGTGTTGCAGTTCTACACCCTTCAAGCATGTAGCATGATGAGGTTAGCAATCATTTTCCTGGCCTGGCTTCAATAATTCACCAGAAACAGAATTGGAGATAGAAATGGGAGCAAATTATTTATTTAGAAAACACTCCTAGAATCAACTAAGAGCCAATCACTGCCTTGCAGGAGCCATAAGGAAACCTCTTTACCCTCTTCCAATGAAGAAAATTTGGTGACAGAACCGCAAGGAACATTATTTGAAGTAAAATGGTGAGGTGGAGCAATACTCTAGAAATGAAATCCCAATGAGCTAGTGATTAAGCCCACTCTGGGAGACCAGAAATAAAACTTCGCTGCCTTTATTTCCTGAGGTTTTTTTTTCTGGGCTATGTTTTGCAGCATTTTTATATTTGAACAAGTCCTATTTAATTTTCCTTCTCCATATCTTGAAAAGTTTCCAAGAATAACTTTAGAAGAAGACTCAAAGAAAGCATCTTCATAAGCTAAAAAATGAGGGAAGGTCGCTCTGTGTGTAACAATTCCATTTATGTATGGTATATAGGCAAGATACTGCATTTTTATTGTTGTTTTGAAATCTTTTTTACCATGTAAATAGTGAACATCCTTGGGAAGGGTGATAGTTTCTCCTTTAGAACAAAGTATAGACACTATGAAAAATTAAATAGTTAAGGTCAGTGCTTGTTTTCTCTAAGAAAATGTACAGTGTTCAGATGCTGCCTGGGCATCTTAAGTTTTCTTTTCAAGATCAAAATTCAAAGAAACTGCACAAAAATGATGATGTAATTGTGACAATCACTGCCCTTCGCCATTGACCTTCATTAAAGGCTATACAACGGCGGCAGGCAAATTATTAATGTTCAAGTAGGGTAACCATGCTCATGTTTCACCCATTTTTTATTCATTTAAATTTCTTCATGTCATTTATTTTTATGTTTTACTGAGTCTCTTCCTCCAGCTGGTCTCATTCTTTTCCAGAATGAATCTCAAAGACATATACTTGTACCTCAGAATACCTTTCCAATGCACAACACAAATATAAAAAAGTGATATGATTGACAAAGTATTTTATTAAATAGTATGCAGCCGGGCGGTGGTGGCGCACGCCTTTAATCCCAGCACTCGGGAGGCAGAGGCAGGCGGATCTCTGTGAGTTCGAGGCTAGGCCGAACCGACAGCCTCCAAAACAATACAGAGAAACCCTGTCTCGTAAAAAAACAAAAAACAAAAAATAGTATGCAAAGGTTCATAGCTTTGGGGGATCATGAGTCCAAAGATTTGAAGCAGAGGTGAGGATTTGTACTGTTGTCATCAATAGGTTCAAACTTTCAACACAGACAATTAAGTACAGGCAAGTGGACACATATAAAAGGTTTCTCATGATAAAGGATGCTATGAATACGAAAAGCCTAACGTAAATTTTAATTTTCAAGAGTTCCTTAGAGGCCACTGATTACCAGCTAATATGTTTCCATTATTCCTTTTTTTATAATTATCATGTAGATTAAAAAAAACACAAAAAATCTGTAATTTGTGAATGTGTTAGGGAAAGAGTGTTCCCATTCTATCTGTAGTAACTAGGTACGTAAAGTTTCACTTTCATGTAAAATTGCTCATTATAATTAGGGAGCTGAATCAAATTACTACTGATTAAATATACCTCATTTTTCAGTGAGTAACACAGATTTCAAATCATACCTCTAACCATTATTATCAGAATGGACTTGCTTTATAACATTCAATACATATTTAAATCTTTTCTTCTGTTTATTCTTAGTTATCAAACAAACTATTTATTCTTTTACTGTTTTGTAATGGTTATTGATTTGGTGTATAACAATTGAGGCAGAGTTCAGCAGAGCACTAATACTATTACATATGGTTATGACTCTGTAACTTTGTTGAACAGTTGAAGACTAGTTTAATTGTAGATTCTAAAACTCAGTCACATTCAAGCCCAATTAACTAACAATGTGATAGAAGTTCTATATGTGTTCCTGTATTTCTAATTTATATAAGTTATTGGGTTTCTCTTGTCTTTCAAGATAGTAACTACAGCTTCCCGTTATAGCTGAGCTTTCTAAGAGCAAATTTCCAACAATAAGGATATGATTATCCTCATGTTTTCTCATTTGGGCCCAGAAACTATAAAAGTATAACTTTTATTGCTCAAGAAAAATTGATAAAAACCAAACTCAAGAGGATATGCTAGCAACTCTTCATCCCAAAAAGAAAGGCAGCAAAGTCAGTTAGGCTTTTTAAAACTATTTTGTTAGAGGGGAAAATCAATTCTCATCTTCGAAAACTAACTATTGGCAAAGAGCAAACAACTTAATATTAAAATTTCATTTTTCAAGCCTGAAAATTTAGTGTGTGTGTGTGTGTGTGTGTGTGTGTGTGTGTATGTTTAAAATTTGCTGGAATTGAAGGAAAGCCTGTCTATAAGAACAATATTTGCTTGACTTTCAATAAATATTAACACAAAAAATTAACCTAAAATAATTATTTCATGTTTTATAAAGATAACAGATATTTGTAATTAAACATGCTATATAATTAAAACTATATTCTGATATTCTTTTGCTTTAAAAGATGCATGATTTTAATGATTGACAGATGATTTATTTACACATGTGACAAGTGATTTGTTATGTTGACCTTTGTAATTTACAAATGAGATGGTCATAATTTAACAAGTGTTTGATTTACGTGAAACACATACAGATATATATTTATATATAATTCTAATTTTTTTCTTTCACCTGAAACATTTCCTTACTTTGACAGCTAGTCTAGACATAAAACTCTGCTGTGAATGAGTAGAGAATTTAAGCATTGGTCATAATCATTTGCAAAAAGAATTGTGTATAAGAAAGCAATATAGCATTTACTGCTTCCAGCTCCAGTCTCATGATACCCCCAGAAAAGTGTAACAGATTTAATAATAGTGTTCAGACATTGCTATAAATCTCTGCCTCCTCCAACTGAGACAGTGCAAGAAATAATATGATTGACAATCAGGTATACCTGTGTGTCAACACAAACCCTGTTACTTCTCTAGAGGCAGAGAAGAGATTAAAATGAAGACCATTACAGAAAAGGAAGGGGCAGACACATATTCATTATTGAATTAGTTTTGAAACAAAATATAAAAACAGGACTATGTGTCACATGAGGTCAAAATTATGGATAAGAATTATTACAAAACCCTCTGAGAAGAATACTCAATAGCCATTTTTAACCAGTGACCATTACATATCTATATAAGCTCCGGGGTATGGAATAATATTTGACACATTTCAATTGAAAGAAACTTCCCTTAATAGCTAGGTCTTTATAATGACGACATGGACATGCTGTGCTTCATGAGCAAAGGTGATCTGAAGGTGAACAATCATGGAAGACATTAGCATATTTAGCATTCTTGCCTTGAGTGTTAAGCTTTATAATAAATGAGACATTTAAATTTAGCATCACATTTTCCCAACAAATAGACTGAGGTTAGAAGGTTAAGTGGGGTTTCTAAGAACAAATGCTAAATAAGTAGTAAACTGTAAGGGGAGGGGCTTAATGTGTATGTCCATACTATAGCTCTATTCAGTATTTTAACATAATGAACATTCAAACATAAAATGTATCAAGAAATGTATGTTCATATTTTGAAACTAACATGAAAAATCGACAGAGTACATTATTTCAGGAATATGACACTCAAAAGAAAGTAGATAACAGGAAAATCGGCAGTTTTCAATAGTTATTAGGAATAGGATGAAAAGATCAATTTTCACACAGTTTAAGAGAGTAAAACTATTCATTGACACTGTATTGGAGGATACACGGAGTTTTACAATTTTCAATGTCCACAGAATATGTAAAAGAAAAAGTAATCTTTAATATGATCTATGTGCTTATTTAATGAGAAAGTATTAATGTTGGCTCCTTCAACCTAGCACACATTCCTCAACAATATAAGTTTGTTATCAACAAAGAAAAACATTCAAGGAAGAGGATGTATTAATGGATCCCTGGGAAAATATCTAAAAGTTTTAGTGAAAGATTTATGTCTTTATTTTGCATTTGTATCTCTAATTGTTACCATGCATTTTAAATATAAATGTATGTATCTATGTCTTGTGTGTGTCTAAGCACATGCATTAGTATGTACGCTTGTGCATAATATAAGAGACTGTAATCCAGGCAAATATATCTTTATTAAAAAACAACAACAACAACAACAAAAAAGCCCTGGGAGAGTTTTCTCATACAGTTAAAGCCCTACAAGAAGAATATTGCCCTGTTACAAACGAGAGGTGCTTTAGGAAAATATCAAATCTACCAATACCTAAATTTCAGACTTGCATTCTCATTGCCACATGTTTTCTAAGTCATCTATTCTATGATGTGTTATTATGACAGTGCAATGTGCTTTCAAATCCTACTCATTTATTTCTGGTTTATAGAAATTCAGTTGACTTTTGAATATTTTTCTTTTACCCTCCCACAGTGACACCATCATTCTCAGGCTTTGGAGGTGCTATTTTAGCAGGGCTTTCTACATAGGGAGAATATTTAGGCCATTATGAATATTCCCTAAAAGAAGCTTATTGGGTTCTGATGACCCTTTTATTACTCACTTGTCTTGGTCATGAAATAAAGAACTTGACCACACAACCCCACCATTACATACTAGCTCATCATAGGTCCAACATGCACTAATACATAGTGTCAGATTGAAATCTTTAAAACTATGAGCCAAGAAAAACAAGCAAATATTTAAAAATTAATTTCCTAGTTTTATACATACTGGCACAGGTACTGAATACACCAACTAAAACTGAATATAATCCTTCAGTCTCTTTGGCATCTCAATTCTTGTTTTGACTTATGATTCCTTCTTAAATACATTGCCATTTTTCATAATCCTAAAAAGTTAAGTCTGTAAAAAAAATAGTGCTTTATTTGTTTCATGTGATTGGGAGTCATGAAGCCATAACAAATAGCTGTGAAAAGAATGAACATCCTGAAAAGTAATAACTTAAAGATCCTAGAGGAAATCTTATGGCTAAGCTTTTGAGTTTCCTTCTATTTTTTATATATACAATTAAATGCCAGTTAGTGAAATGAAATTTTTTCAGTTGATAATGGAAAGAGGAATGAACAATTTAGCCGAATTAAAAAGATTTTGTTACTCATATGGCTTGAGGTCTCATAAACAATCCTGCATCAGGCTTTGCTGGATCTAGGGGATGAGTAATTAAAGAAATGGATTCTAGCTACCAGTGAGGTAGCTAGATGAGACTTGCTGTTTACTGTCTTTAAAGGACCAACTATGAAATTATCATTTTGTTAGCTTTATGCTACAAATCCTTCCTTGATAATGCCTTGCTAAAGAAAGACAACTCATCTCTTTAAATGTTTCATCCCTGCAAAAAAATATGATAGCATTTATCAGTGCAGGGAAATATAAGTACAGGGCTTGGGAAAAGGGCAAGAATTCCTTATCTTCATGTACTTTTTGTTTTGATTCCTTCTGTTCTTCTCTTAGTGTTGCCAGTATTATACAAAGAAAACATGCTGTGGCATCATGTTCAGTTATCATGCTGAAGATATCAGACCCTTGCTAAAATCATAGGTTTGGCTAAGGCCCAATAGATAACAAAGTCCTCCTTACACCAGAATTACAAGATCCAGGTGGCATGAAAACTCCAGAAGTTCTCCCTTGAACTCACCTTCCAAACTTTAGTTGTCTAAAGCTGAGTTTGGATGCTAAGTGAAAACGAAAAAAAATTTGAAGCAGTTGTCAATTCAATCCAGAATGTTCTTCCCATCTAATTTCCATAAATGAATGCCAGCATCGGTTTATCTGTTCCTTGAAATCCTGGTTTTTATCCTGATAATTAAATTTCTGCCAAATGTGTTGTTCTGAATATGCCTTGAGTTGTATGATATATTTACTCCAGGACTGAAAATTGAGTCTTTTTCTTTTCTGTGACTTTCTTTTCTTTTCTTGAACTGACCATCAGATAACCAGACAAGACTTTCAGTGGAAGGATTGGAACCCCAAGCCAGGAACATAACCTTTGACTTAGAGTTTGCCCTTCCTACAAAATATGCTGGGGTAAAGGTGGTGCAGAAATTATGGGAGTGGCCAAGAAATGACTGGTCCATCCTGAGACCCATACCATGAGAGAGAACCTACACTTGACATGCCTGGAGGGCCAGGACCAAGAAAATGATATCCCAGAGAACTAGAATAGAACAAAACATGACTTGAAATAAAAAAGTCAATAAAAATATTCCTGATGATATTCTGCTATACTCATAAACTGTTGTCTAGCCCAATTTTCATAAGAGATGTTTCATCCAGCAACTGATGGACACAGATGCAGAGACCAACAGTCAAACATTAGGTGGACCTTGAAACTCCTGTAGATGAGGGGTTGGATAGATTATGAAAGCCAGAAGTGTCACTGACACCACAAGAAAAGACACAGAATCATCTAAACTAGGCTCATAGGGGCTCTCAGACACAGAACAGCTAACCCTAGAGCCTACATGGAACTAACCTAGGACCTCTACATGTATGCTACAATTATGTAACTTGATCTTCTTGTGAGACTCATAACAGTGAGATCAGAGACTGTCTCTGACCTGTTACCTACTTTTGGGACCATTTCTTCCTATCTGGTTGCATTATTCAGCCTTATTGAAGAGAAGGTGCCTAGTCTCACTGGAGCTCAATATGACATGGCTGACTGATATACATGGGAGGCCTGCCCTTTCCTGAAGAGAAAGGAGGATTGGATGAGGTGGATGAGGGGAGGGATTGGAAGGGGAAGACACAGGGATAGGAAACTGTGCTCTGACTGGAAATAAATAAATAGAATACTTGAAAGTAAAAAGGAAAAGAAAATATATTCTTTATCACACAATATATCCTGATTATAGTTTCTTCTCCCTTTACTCTTCCCGGTTCTTTCCCTATCCACCCTACCTCCAGACTCACTCCTTTTCTGTCTCTCATGAGAAAAAAATCAGGCTTCTAAGAGATATAACCAAGCATGACAAAATAAAATATAAGATATAACCAAAAGTCATTACATCAAGTCTGGGCCAGGCAACCTAACAGATGGAAAAGAGTCCCAAGAGCAGGAAAAGAATAAGACACTCACGTGTTTGGATACTCAGGAGTCCCACAGAAATACTAATTTGAAAGATACAATATATATGCAGAGGACCTGGAGAAGACTCATTTGTTTGCTGGTTTTGTCTCTGTGAATTCTTAGGAGCCTTGCTAAGTTGATTAAGAGAGCCTTGTTCTCATGATGTCCAGTATACCATGTGATTTATCATGTCCTCTTCCATAAGGTCCCCTTAGCTCTGAGGGGACAGATTTGATGGAGATATTCCATTTTGAGCTCTGTGTTCCAAGAACTCCTGCCCTGGAACAGGTGTGGGTCTGTACATCTGTTCCAGTCTCCTTCAGAAGGAAACCTTTCTGATGATGCGTGAATAAGATACTAATTTATGATTGCATCAGGATATCATTATGAGTTATTTTGTTGATAATTTTTTGACCAGTGATGTTAGGGTTTGCTTTGGGTCTCTAGGCTATCTAGTGGCTGGTCCTTAATCACTCAGGTATGATCAGGTATGGGTTCCATCTCATGGAGTGAGTCATAAGTCAAATAAGAAGTCATTTGGTCACTCCCACATGGTTTGTGCCACCATTACCCTAGCATATCTCGCAGTCAGGACAACACTGTAGATTAAAAAGTCGGTGGTTGGATGTGAGTCTTAACTGTAGCAGCTGAAAGAACTTTCTGGCCATCAAGTCAAGTATAGGTTTTCTTCTGCACTTCTCCAGACATGTCTGAAGTTCAGACTTGGAATAAATTCCCTTTTATTTCTGACCTATCTTTCAGTGCTATATAGCAACCATTTCACTATTTGTTAGACTTCCATAGATGCTTTGAAGGGACGCATTTATTACCACTAATAAATTTCATATCAAACTATGGATATTCTATTTACTTTATTTGGTTGACATCTGATTGATAGAAAATATTATGGCAGGGGAGATACAGCCGAAGGATGATAAAATGTACTGAGGAAATATAATTTAACTAGCAATAAGACTCACTGTTTAAAAGGGATCATTATATAAAAATTTTAGATTATCTAAGCATGAACTGTTCTCTTTTCAAATGTTATATACATATAAACCAGAATTCTAGATTCTCAATGCTTATTTTTAACATTTTTCTCCCATTTGAATGGCACGCAAACAGTTTTTCTATTCTGCCCAATTAAAGGAAAGATGAAGTGGGACAAATGGGAAGGAATGGGATGGAGAGACAGGAAGGAAAGGAAAGCAAAGGGAAGAGAGGAGAAAGATGAACAGAGAAGAGGATGAAAGAAAGGGCTAGGAAAAGGAGAATGAGGGAAGGGAAAGAGGATAAGAACACAACCACAGATTTATTTCTTATGACAATGAATTTCGTTGAAAGAAGTTTTAAAGGGTACTTTTTAAACAAGTCTTGATAGAAAAAGTAACGAAAATGTTGGTAAGTTCAAATTTGTAATGATACTCTTTATTATTTTTACTAACATTCTATTTTCATTTTAAAAACTTTCTCGGCCATAGATTTTAGAAAACCATTTCTTTATATTTCAACCTAAAAACTGAATATCTGTTGGATATTCTAAAAGAAAAAAATTGTTGTAGTCTAACTACAATATTGAAGATCCTATAGTAAATGAAGTTTTAAAAAGTTACAGAAAAGAAAACCGAAAGACTCATAAATACCTCAGATTTAACAAATACCAAATACCTCATATCTGTGTCTTTTCAAACCTGTATCATGATCAATATGCTTCTTTGTGGAGGAAATTCACAAAGCCACTGCTTAAGTTATCATTAAGAACGCATATCTTAACTCCTTCCTGAAGGGATAAACATTTTTTTGGAATATAAAATCAATAACTCTTACCATCTTCTGTGTGGATGAAGAATAAATTCATGACTGGTAGCAGAAAACAGATTAATGATTTCCTAAGGTATGTAGTCAGATGCTGGAAAAAGAGCAAAAATGGAGATTTTCAGAGCACACATAAATATTCTGTCATGCTTACAAACATGGTGCATTTCTCATAATTAAAATATATAAATTCATCTCATTGATTGTCAGTTGTTGCCTAGTAAACACTGGAAAATATGCATGCAAGTCAAGTTCAAGAAAAGAAACGAGCAGAATGATAACTTACTGAGTAATAATCATTGCCCTTTGTAACTTTAAACATAGGAAACAGAAAATATGAATAAATTACAGCTTTGTCTTGAAGATTCACTTGGGATAAAGTTTAAAATAAATAAAACTACGCATATGGGAATTGCTACATTTTGTTCATGTATATCTGACTTCAGAAATACCATGTTAAATACATGTTTTACTAAAATTGTAATTAAATCAAGTCACTCTTCTTCCTATAACGATTATAAGTGGTGAGATAGCTGTCTCCAGTTAGTTTAAATATCAAAACAGACACCACACACACACACACACACACACACACACACACACACACACACACAAATCAAGAAGGATAAGCTTCTGAACTGAGATAACATTTGTAAGAGTGCAAATGGACTCTCTCTTGGAGACCCATTGGCATTTAAAATGCCATTCTTCCTGGAGGATCATGAATGGCAAGACTCACATGAATGAGAACACTACAAATCTCATCAGTATTTGTTTTAAATTTCACTATGCATTTTCTGTGCTTCCTGTGAACAGTTTCCTCCTGAGAGCAAAGTGTTCTGTGAGTCCATCTCACATTGCTTAAAAGAAGAAAAATTTCACTTTGTTTAAAACCAACCAAAATGCCACCTTCCTCCTTAAATCCTATGTAATTTACCCTTTTTTTTTTAATTTGGGAACTTCAGATATGAGATTTTTGTTGTTTATTTGTTTGTTTGGTTGGTTTGGTTTTTCGAGACAGGGTTTCTCTGTATTGTTTTGGATGCTGTCCTAGAACTCTTTCTGAAGACCAGGCTGGCCTCGAACTCACAGAGATTCACCTGCCTCTGCCTCTCAAGTGCTGAGATTACAGGCTTGCACCACCAATGCTTGGTACTTTAGTTTCTAGTACACTATTTACCTTTGCTCAAGCAAAGGAAGTTTGAGTAAATCTATCACTTTTGTCTTGATATTTTAGCAATTGTGATTGCCATTAAAATTTTTAGCTTTCCTTGATAGTATCTGAAGACATTAATCACTTCTTCCTGTACTTGAGAAGATCCTAAATAGAAATTGACATTACTTGAGTTGATGACGTATCTCCCTGGTTCTCTTGGTCATGAGCTCCCCCATATGATTGTCTTTGTTATCCCACATGTCTTAGTCAATTCTGTGTCTTTTGTTCTCAGATTGGGAGGCTCCTATGTGATTGAAATTTAACATTCTCAAGGGATATCATGGCTGCATCTCCTGACCAGTGGGGGTCCTTTGTGTGGCATCATTTTGTGGTGACTCAGAGATAACCTGAATTTTTGAAACAGACTCACTCTCAAGAACCATTGAACTCATCCATAACTACTTTAAACATGCATGGGGATGTACCTCCTAATTTCTCACAGTAAGGCCTACACGACATCTCCCTTGTACTGGGTGTGGGGTGTTTTTTTGTCAACACAACAATCAGGCATCATCTTAGGAGAGGGAGTCTCAGTGGAAAAAATGCCCCCATCATATTGCCCTGTGTGTGATTGATGCAGGAGGGCCCAGCCAAGGTGGGCAGGACCATCACTGGGTAGGTAGTGCTGGGTTCAACAGAGATGCAACCTGTACAAGGAGTGGAAGCAAGACATTAAGCAGCACTCTTCCCTGGTCTGTGCTTTTGTTCTTGCCTGCAAGTTTCTACCTTGAATTCCTGCTGTGATTTCCCTCAAAGACAGACTGTGGTCAGGACATGTGAGCCAAATAAACTAATATTCCCCCCAAGTTGCTTTTTTTTATCATAATCTGTATCTTAGGTGTAGAAAAAAATCCAGAGTAGGAGGTGAAGAACAGTAAAATCATTGTACTACACTTCATGATACTAGGTCATCCGTGTAAGGTGCACCTGCATTTATGTCTCTGTGACTTGTAATATTGAACAATATAAAGGGAGAGAATGGAGGGAAACAACTCTGTGGTAAAACTCTACTCTTCCATTTCATCATATTCTTCTGATTTCATTTACTGAATTATCTCTTCTGCTATTTATCACATGAAACTGTGATGAATATTATGAAGATATCAATTTAGAGATGAGACAGATATCCAGACTGGGTCACTCTCTGACTATGCTCGGAGATGGCCGCATTACTTGCATTGGTAAGTTGGCAACTAGCTTTGCCAATTCCCTTAGAAAATTCTAGTGAGGAATTTCTAGCTTGGCTGTCCAAAAGCCAAAAAGGTTGGGAAAAGATTTTTTAATCAAATGGACCCAAGAAACAAGTGGGGTGAGCAATCCTAATATCTAACAAATTAGAATTTATAATAAAATCAGTCAAAAGAGATGAAGGAAGTCATTACATAATCATGACAGGAGAAATCCACCAAGATGAACTTTCAATTCTGAACATCTATGCCCCAAATACAAAGGCATCCACATTCATAAAAGAATCATTACTAAAACTCAAATCACATATAAAGTCCCATACTCTTATAGTGACAGACTTCAACACCCCACTCTCATCACTACACATGAATACCAGACAGAAACTTAATGAAGAAGCAGAGGGTCTAATAGAAGTTATGACCAAATTGGGATTAACAGACATCTATAGAATATTCCATCCACATAAAAAAGTATATACCTTCTTCTCACCACCACATGGAACCTTCTCAAAAATCGACCACACACTTGGCAACATATCAAACCTCAGCAGGTACAAAAAAATTTGGAATAACTTCATGCATCTTATCAGACCAGTATGCATTAAAATTAGAATTCAACAATAACACAAATTGCAGAAACCCTACAACCTCATGGAAATTGAATAAAGCACAACTGCACCATTCCTGAGTCAAAGAAGAAATAAAAAAAGAAATTAAAGACTTCCTACAATTCAATGAGAATGAAGACACAACATACTCAAACCTATGGGACAACTTGAAAGCAGTGCTAAGAAGGAAGATCATAGCACTAAGTGCCTACAAGAAGAGAATAGCTATACTAGAGAATTAACAGCACGGCTGAAAGCTCTAGTACACAAAGAAGCAAACTCCCCCAGGAGGAGTAGATGCCAGGAAATAATCAAACTGAGGGCTGAAATCAATAAAGTAAAAAATAGGAAAACAATACAAAGAATCAATGAATTGAAGAGTTGGTTCTTTGAGAAAATCAACAAGATAGACAAACCTTTGTCCAAACTTACCAAACAGCAGAGTGTGTATATGCAAATTAACAAAATCAGAAATGAAAACAGGGACATAACAATGGACTCTGAGGAAAATTCAGAGAATCAGCAGGTCATACTTTGAAAACCTGTACTCCACAAAATTTGAAAATTTAAAAGAAATGGACAATTTTCTGGATAGCTATCACTTGCCAATCAAGAACAGATAAGCAATTTAAATAGAACAATAACCCCTATGGAAATAGAAGCAGTCATCAAAAGTCTCCCAACAAAAAACAAACAAACAAACAAAAAACCAGATCCAGATGGCCTCAGTGCAGAATTCTTCCAGAAATTCAAAGAGCTGGTTATACTAATTCTTCTCAAAATATTCCATGCAATAGAAACAGAAGGGTCTTTGCCAAACTCTTTCTATGAGGCTTCAATAACCTTGATCCCCAAGCCACACAAAGACACAACTAAGAAAGAGAACTTCAGACCAATATCCCTAATGAACATTGATGCAAAAATACTCAATAAAATACTGGCAAATCGTATCCAAGAACACATCAAAACAATCATTCACCACGATCAAGTAGGTTTCATCCCAGGGATGCAGGCATGGTTCAACACACGAAAATCCTTCAATGTAATCCACCATATAAACAAGCTGAAAGACAAAAATCACATGATAATCTCACTAGATGCAGAAAAAGCCTTTTACAGAATCCAACACACCTTCATGATAAAGGACTTGGAGAGATCTGGGATAACAGGAACATACCTAAACATAATAAAAGCTATATACAGCAAACCAACAGCCAGCAACAAACTAAATGGACAGAAACTCAACGCGATTCTGCTAAAATCAGGAACAAGACAAGGCTGTCCACTGTCTCCATACCTTTTCAATATTGTATTTGAAATTCTAGCTAGAACCATATGACAACAAAAGGAGATCAAGAGGATACAAATTGGAAAGGAAGAGGTCAAACTTTCACTATTTGCAGATGATATGACAGTTTACATAAATGACACAAACAACTCTATCAGGGAACTCTTACAGCTGATTAACACCTTCAGCAAAGTGGTAGGCTACAAGATCAACTCAAGAATATCAGTAGCCCTACTATATACAGACGATAAAAGGGGTGACAAAGAAATCAGAGAAACATCACCCTTTACAATTGCCACAAACAACATTAAATACCTTGAGGTAATGCTAACCAAACAAGTGAAAGACCTGTATCACAAGAACTTTGAGTCTTTAAAGAAAGAAATTAAAGAAGCACTCAGAAAATGGAAAGATCTCCCATGTCTTGGAGAGTTATGATCAATGTAGTAAAAATGGCAATCCTGCCAAAAGCAATCTACAGATTCAATGCAATTCCCTTTAAAATACCAGCACAATTCTTCACAAACCTTGAAAGAACAATAATCAATTTTGCACAGAAAAACAAAATATCCAGGATAGCCAAAACAACCTTACTCAACAAAGCAACATCTGGAGGCATCACCATCCCCAACCTCAAGCTCTATTATAGAGCTGTAGTCCTGAAAACAGTTTGGTATTGGCACAAAAATAGACAGGTAGACCAATGGAATAGAATTGAAAACACTGTTATTAACCCATACATGTATGAACATCTGATCTTCGACAAAGAAGCTAAAAATATACAATGGAAAAAAGAAAGCATCTTTAACAAATGGTACTGGCATAACTGGATGCTGGTGAGTAGAAGAATTTGGATAGATCCATGTCTATCGCCATGTATAAAACGTAAGTCCAAATGGATCAAATACCTCAATATAAATCCAGCCACACTGAACCTCTTAGAAGAGAAAGTGAGTGGTACCCTTGAAGAAATTGGTACAGGAGATAGCTTCCTGAACGTAACACCAGTAGCACAGACAGTGAGGTCAACAATTAATTAATGGGACCTCCTGAAACTAAGAAGCTTCTGTAAGGCAAAGAACACAGTCCACAAGACAAAAAGGCAGACCACAGAATGGGAAAAGATATTCACTAACCCCACATCTGACAGAGGGTTGATCTCCAAAATTTACTAAGAACTCAAGAAGCAAGTCTCCAAAATAACAAAGATCCAATTAAAAATTGGACTACAGAACTAAATAGAGAATTCTCAATAGTGGAGTCTAAAATGGCTGAGAGGCACGAGAAAGTGCTCAACATCCTTAGCCATCTGGGAAACGCAAATCAAAACAACTCTGAGATACCATCTCACTCCTGTCAGAATGGCGAAAATCAAAAACACCAATGTCAATTTTGCTGGAGAGGTTGTGGTGAAAGGGGAACACTCCTCCACTGCTGGTGAGAGTGCCAACTTGTACAGGCACTTTGGAAATCAGTATGGAGATTCCTCAGAAAAATGGGACTAAACCTACCACGAGACCCAGCAACTCCACTCTTAGTCATATATCCAAAAGATTCACATTCATACAACAAGGACATCTGTTCCACTATGTTCATAGCAGCATTATTTGTAATAGCAAGAGCTTGGAAGCAACCTAGATGCCCTTCAACCGAAGAGTGGATAGAAAAAAATGTGGTACATTTACACAATGGAGTACTATTCAGCAGAAAAAAAACAATGGAATCCTGAAATTTGCAGGCAAATGAATGGCACTAGAAGAAACCATCCTGAGCCAGGTAACCCAGTCACAAAAAAGAGAAACATGGCATGTAATCTCTCATATATGGATTTTAGACATAGATCTGGGGAGTGTCAGCCTACAATCCTATCTTTACACATCACCTGTGTCTCATGTTCCTTACCAAATTCTTAAGTCACCAATGTTCACATAGCTTCTGCCCATCTCTTGATCTTCTCAACCTATATAGATGTCATTTATTTTTACAAGATCACTGCTGCAAGCCTCACATTTTAGTGAGATTAAGGAAACTTCCAAAAATATTTGAACTAACCACAAGTTCAGATATAAACCATTCACTCACAATGTTTATATAAATTAGTGACTTAAGATAATTTATAGGATTTATAATAAAATAGGATGGGAATTTAGAGGTTTTGATCGATATAACATTACCCTGATATTCTGAGTTAGAACACTAGCATGCTAGTAAAAAAACACAAGCATGGATTCTCAGAATTACAACTGAAGTCTGAAGAAGAAAATAAGTAAAAGGGTCTACGGCCATACCACCCTGAACGTGCCCGATCTCATGTGATCTTGAAAGCTAAGCAGGGTCGAGCCTGGTTAGTACTTGGATGGGAGAAAATAAGTCAAAGGGATCAGCTAGGATTCAAAAGTCTGCTAGGAAAGATCCTTACTGATGCAACCCTGGTAGCCAATACCACAAAGGTAGAAAAATGGCAGAGAACATACCTAGTGGTGGGGACACAATAACAAAATTCAGAGGCCAGCCTACAAAGTGAATACCAGGACTGTTATACAGGGAAAGTGAGAAAGCCTGGCTTGAAAAACCATAACAAAAAAAGTGATAAAAGTAAAAGAAAAAATTATAGCCCTATACTCTCCATCCTCTATCTGATTTCCTACAGAATTAAATATACATATATTTTGAATGTTTTGACTCAGAAAATTATCTTTTCATTTTAAAATCTTATTTCTAAAGAAAGGCTGCCCATGTATTACAGCTTTTCACATGTGACTGTCACTTTAGGACCATTGTCGGTGGGACTCCTGGACTGCAGATACTAGAGGGAAAAGAAGAAAGGGGAAGGGAGAGAGTGAAAATCGTTTGTCACTCTGTGTCACATCCCTATCTATTAAATTACTATTGGTGTTCAGGTTACTGCCCCAACATATCACATGTTGGTATCTGAGGAAAAAACAGTATTTTAGAGAGACAGCTCTGTTTTTAAGCATACTTACTGATCTTAGAGAACCTAAATTCTACTCCCAAAATGGTGCCCACCATGTTACAACTTCCTGTAACTAAGGCTCAAGGACAACCAGATCCCCTCTGCCATCCATGAATCCACACACATGAGACACACCACACATACATACACACACATGCACATATATGCATAAAGACAAAATACCACAATTCAAATAATTAAAAATAAATGTGATTCTAAGCCCAATATTGTATGAAACAAAACAAAATAAAAAAAATATAATTCCAGAAGTTTGGGGGTGAGGGGAGTGAGGAGTCTCAAAGTTCAACATCATGCTCAGCATGAGGTGCATAGACCTTGGCAAAAATAAATACATTATAAACTCATTAATTGAATTAAAATGGTCACTGTGATTTTCTTCTAACCGATTTCCCAAGAACCTAGTTCATGTCTTTCTTTCAGATACAGGCAGAACTTCTGAAATGAGTTTTAATCATCTACTTTATAGGAATATAAACTAGAGTTTTTCAAAGTAAATATTTTGAACAGGATAATGAGCAGCTAATATTTGAGTGTTTTCCTTTGTAAGAGACGAATGTTTATGTCTCAATATTGAGTTTCACCTCAGCTGATCATATTCTTACCTTTTAAATAATTCTAAATATTATCTTATGGAATTTACTTTGTAGAAATTCAAATTTCATTACCAAATATCATAATGTTGATTAGCTGAAGTAATGAGAAAAGTGATAATTAATGTTTAACATTAGAATTTTCTCTAGTTATTTAAATAATTATAGAATAATAATGATTTTACTTTAATTAAATTTCATTGTACCATTACATGGATTTAAAATTTGATTGCTAACGGGCTTATGAATAGTATAACTGTATTCAAAGTAATAATGGCATTGATAAGAAAGAGAAAGAACGTTCCTAAGTTTACATTACATAGCTGGTTAGTTGGGACTCATTTTCAGCCATAGTTTTCATTAGTGTCATGATGAAGAAAACATAATTACAGTTAATATACATTTCCTCCAACTTATGGAAACTCTAAATTATCTGAGTACCTTTTCAAAACCTAATCCTTTTCACATGCTAAAGGTTATTTTAGTTACAGAGGGATCAGAGTCACCACATGGGTGCTGGGATCTTAGCCAGTGTCCTTTGCAAGAGCAGAGAGCAGGCTTAAAAGTCATGCACTTAACTCTCCAGGCCTCACTTGATTTCTAAACCCCAGAGCCATCTCTCCAGCTTCTTTTTCCTTAATACTCAATAGTTGCCAAAACTTTGTATTTCTCTTGTGCTCACCATTTAAGTTTGAATTTTTCATTTAGATGTTTTTGTTTGTTTGATGTTTTTTGTTTTTTTGTGGTTTGTTGTTTTTTTCTTGTTTTGTTTTGTTTTTTGAGTCAGGTTGCCTTTTAATGCATAAAGATCCCACGGCTTCTGCCTCCTGAGTGCCGGGACCACCCAGTCGGTGCACATGATTTGTGCACGTTAGGCTGATGTCAGGTGTCAACTTTAGTAACTCTACAACTTATATTTTGAGACAGGTTCTCTCACAGAACATGGAAATCACTGATTAGTCTAGGATGGCTGGCTAGAGAGCTATAAAGGACTTCCTGTCTCTGCTTTGCAAGAACTACAGTTATAGGCTCATACTGTAGGGTCTTTTATTGTATTTTTTTCAAGGTTGCTGGAGATCTACACGTACACTCAGGACTTTGCACCAAGAACTTTACCAATTGATCCATCTTCCCATTTCTATTCTGTAACATTAAGTGAACCTAATGTCAAGTATTTCTTATTAACATCTTGATGAGAATGTTCTCCAAGATACATTATGTACAGTACTATCTTTAAATTGTAAATGAAATACTAAATTCAAGATTACTTACATTCATATTGTAAAACATCTTTAAGCCAACTTGCCAAAGCAATATTATCAAGGTTCAGTATAGCAGACACATTGACAAATTAGAAGTCTTCTTGGAAATATTGTAAATACAAGAGGCTTTGTTTGATGAACATCAATATTTTTTTAAAAGTCACACAACATATCTAAAGCATTGACATGCTCTAACTATGGTTGAAATGCTAACCTCTCAACTTTCCTCCTGTTTTTGAACTATGCTTCATCAGAAAGGGACTTAGTACTAATGCTGTATATCTAAATTGCATTTTCGTTTCTTCTTTTGGACATAAAAGCAGTGATAATTGAGTTTAAGTTGTTCCTCACCTCTTTTTATGTGTGCAACTTCTCAAGTGCCCCATTACTGGGTAACCACTTAATGCTGGAGGATGGGAATTCCTGACACTATGTAACACCTCATTAGCATGCACAGCTGGAGCCTGAAATAGAAGGCACCACAGGGACTAATTACCTGAAAAGATTTAAATAGCAAATACCTACTGGAATCTTTTTCTTTGCCCAGAAAGCAAAGCTCCGCTAACCCATGTACAAAGGTTCCTGTATGTCTAGGACTATTATTTATTTGAAATTTAAAATTTAAATCCCCACTGTAACACTGCCGTTCGACAAACTCCATCCAGGCCACTTGTCTTGCTCACTTGTCTTATCCTGTGGTATTATGAGCTTAACCTGGCTGGTGTGTTTGATGTGGCAGATCTCTGGGATGTGTGTCAGTAGAGACCTTCGAAGAGTACATGCATATTTTCATCACTGCTATTGTGAAGCCCAGGGAGACTATTTGAATGTATTTAATCGTGAGATAATTAAACATTTGTCAGCCATGTTTGATCAGGGTTTCTGGGCTCTAGAGGAGTTGTGAATCTACCAATTTTATAGGTAAATGGTTTAAAATCAGTTCAAACAGTAAATGTATGTGCATATTTTTCAAAAGGAGCTAATCCACTTGGATTAACGTATCCAACACAGGACATAAAGAAGTCCTAGGTTATGGTTAAATCCTCCACTCCTTGGTATTTAATATTTTTTTAAGTGTAGAAAATTAGCTATGTTGTCAAAACCATTTTAATGTGACCGACAGTCCTAAGGGAAAAGGGATTACGTGCTGGAGAAGAAGGCAGGGAGGTTATCAGTCACACAGAGCAACACTCCTGGATGCAAGCAAATGTGCCACTGAAGGGAAGTGCTGTGCACAAATTCTGAACACTAAGAACCACCAAGAGACCAGATCCAACGCAAAAGTAAAGAGTCCTTTGAATTGTGAGTTAACTCTGGTCCACCTTTAGTCTGACACAGCAGGTTGAGTAGGAGAGTCCCTGAGCCTCAATGGGGCAGGGCATATACTAGAGGTCCACAAGGAGGTCTGGGGGTCTGTTAGTTGTATAGTAACCGTCTCAGGATTGGTGTACTTCTGGGCTGGGGGAACCTGTACTGAACTGATTGGTCAGCTGAAGCTGCAGAAAGGTTGCTATGTCTGGAGGCCATCTCCACAGGGAGGGTATATGGCAGTTGCCTCTCAGTAATTAGGGCAAGGTCTGGCAAGGTGGGGGACTCAGTACATCCTGCTGAGTAAGACTACATCTTGTTGGGTGTTTTCTGCAGCCTGTCATGGCTGCCATAGAGGGGAGGCAAGGTGAGCTGGGTGAGGGTCTGGTCTTCTCAGAAAGTTTATTCACTTTTGATAAAATGAAAGAATATCATGCTTATTCTTTCAAATTTGACATTTCAATCTGAGAGCATATTTTCATGGTTAAAATGTTAACCCTTGATTTTTTATCACATAGTAATAATATAAACATGAATTTGTTTGATTTTTGTAATATTGCATAATTAAACCCTAAAGAGGATAGTTCACAAACTTTTTGTAAGGTGAAGACATTTAAGATTTGTTCCATCCACTTGGTGTTTTTCTTTTTTCCTCCTAAGGTCACCCAGAACTAAAACATGGTCCAGTAAGTCATGATCACTCTAGATACTACAAAGCCAAGTAGTTACTTCAAACACATAAGTTATATTGTGAAGAAAAATAAAATTTGAATACCACTGAAATTGACTGACATTAATAAAAATAGGAGATAAAAACAGACTATGCTACTTTAAGATAAAAATGTCCCTGAAAAGTGACCAGTTTCTATCATAGCAAACGCCAGAAATGTTCTTGGCCTTTTTGGCATGCTCAGTTTGCTGGAGATCACAGATCCCAGAAGTTTTTAGGCAAATGTGGATCTGCCATATGACCAAGCTGCACCAATCCTTAGCATATATGTAAAGGGCTCAATACCCTGCCACAGAACTGCTTGCCAGCCATGTATTTTGTGGGTCTATTCAAAATAGCTAGGAAATGGAAACATTCTAAACATTGTTTATCTTATAAATGGATAAGAAAAATGTGACACGCATCCTATGCAACTGTAAATGAAAAAATAATGAAAATGTCAGGAAATGGATAGAACTAGAAATTATTATGGTGAGTGAATTAATGAGGCTTAGATTCCTCACTTGTGGATCATTGATATGAATCCTTAGATGTGAGTGTATAACATGGAGTATCCTTAGAAATCAGAGAATCAAAATTGTACCATGGCAGTTGAATGCACTGTAAACTCAAAACTATTGTCATGTAAGCAACACCTTCACAAAGACAACAGCAGGTGAGTCTACAATGTGAATGGGCAAAATCCCAGAAATCCTTAGTCCCACTTGAAGAACTAACAGTGAGGAATGGATGCTAAGAGTGGGGTAAATTTGTCTTCTGGAATGAGCCCATGATGGTTACACAACACTAACTGGACAACCCTGAAAAATACACATACAGAGAGACAGTTGACCTAGCCAGTGGGAGCTCATGGACTATGGACTGACAGCTGGAGAATCTGTATGGGACTAAACTAGACCCTCTGAATGTGGGTGACAGTTATGTGACTTGATCTGTTGTGGGGGAGCTGGCAGTTGCACCAGGACCTATTCCAGGGGCATGAACTGACTTTATGGAGCTCATTCCCTGCAGTGGGATTCCTCGTTCAGTCTTGATACAGTGGAGAGGGGTTGGTTACTTCATCTTGGTATGCCAGACTTTGTTGACTCCCCAAGCTTCCTTATCTTCTATGAGGAGTGTATGCGTGAATGAGAAGGGAAGAGGTGGGAAGTGGGAGAAAGAGAGGGAGAGGGAACTGGGGTTGGTATGCAAAATGAAAAATAATTTTTAAATAAAAAATATGCACACAAACAACATTGAATGCAAAAACCGCATATATGTGTGTGCATACTTGTGTGTTTCCAATAATTAGACAATATTTCATGAACTTTGAAGTGATTTGAAGGACTTGTCAGAATGAGAGTCTATAAATGATATAAGTATAGTACTCATGTATAAAATCCTCACAAGAAAAACAAACAAACTTAAAAATCAAGAAGTTGTAGTGGGACATTTAGGCAAGTCAAATGTTCTGCTCAAATACTTAGTAACATACTCTGAAGAACATATTTATTTGTGTTCTTAAATCATATTTTCCTGTTTCTTATGGTTTGGAGTGAATCCTGCATCTTAACACCTAATAGAGAATGTATAGAACCATAAGGATTTTATTGTTTATTTTGTTCATTTATGGAACAAAAAATGGAAACCAAATAACTCAAAGGTGAGAATATATTTTACTCTAAGTTTCATAAATTTCAGTTCCGGATTCTTGGCTCACAGTGAGGCCATGTACCATGGTAGTGAAATTTGTGGAGGCCACTCACTTTGTGTACAGAAAGTAGAAAATATTAGAATATGGCTAAGGTTGAGTATAATCTTCAAATGGGACACCTTCTTGGACATTGTTTATCGAATTACTACTGCTCACCTCCTGGAGTTTCCCTATCTTTCTGAAATATTACTACAAGCTGGAGACCAAGTGTTCAAATCCTGAACTTTTGAAGGACATTTCACAGTCAAACAGAGCAGTTCCTCCTTGGACTCTAAAGATTCATGATTCTCTCCTAAAACAAAATCCATCCTGTCCATCTCCAAGAATTCTAAAATTCTTGACAATTAAAAATCTTACTAAAAAATGAAAGTTCAGAATCTGTTGAAAATCAAGACAAACTCCTTGCTGTAAACATTTACATACATCCAAGATGTTAGGAACTTGGTGCTCCCACAGCCTGCCTTCAGCTACTCAAGGTGAGAAGCTACACCATTATCATCAGCCATCCAATGAGCCATACATACCCTTTAAAAAGTCCCTACCATTAGAGCACACTGTCTCTCTGTCTCTGTCTCTGTATCTCTCCTGTACTCAATAAGAGGCAGTCTTTCACTTCCCCCCAACCCCAAATAAATATCTTGTATGAGATCCATTGCATGGTGTGATTTCTGCAGTATCTCTCAGCCCCAGTCAACCCAGAAGGTACTCTTCTCTTGCTTCAAATGTCTATTATTGGTGTGGACACCTAGTAAGATATCCTGGTTCTTGCACGTTCCTCTCTTGGGGGTCTAAGCCACACTGGAACCCTACCCCTTATTTCTAGTCCATCTGCAACAGACTCACCTTCAGGCTTACCCATCACTGAGCACCCCATGAAACAGTGGCAATTGGTACATTGTCCCTTTGGTCTGCATAAACATTTCGCTCCATCCCAGGGAGTGACCACTGAGCATCCTCGCACTCTTCTGATATTCTCGGAGACAGAGGTACTGCACTATTGTCTTGTAGGCTACGGTTGATCCTCCTCTCCACCACATATCATATTCTTTCCTTTGGTTGAGATTTTTGCCTTCTGGGTTCTATAAAGGCTCTAGCACCAGGTGCAGAGTCCTCAGGTTTAGCCAGGCTAAAGCCCTGACCCTCATTCAATGAGTAGAGATCCGACTGAATAGCTTGTTTCTTCCTCATTTGGTTCCCCCGAGTCTCGGAGATGTCTTTTACTTCATGTCCTAGACTTTACCCTCTTCCTCATTCATGGAAATGGCATACCTCTCCCTCTGACAGCCAACCTGAAGGTTCCAAGTTTATTCACTTTCACACTGCAAGAAATGCAGGCGTGGGGGTGGAAAATTCAAGTTCCCTATTTCTTTTTTTCTCTGCTCCAACCCCTGTCTGTTTTTGTCTGGTCTCACACACACACACTGTGTAAATGTTCTGTTTTTAAGTTACAGTTGATAAATCTTGTAGATTCGATGCAAAGTGCTGCTAACTAGTGATGCCTAGCAAGAGCATGGGGCAAAGCAAAGGAGCAGACCAGCTGCAGTATGCAGGCACCCTGCACACACCTGCTCTCCCCTACAGTGCCTGTTCAGAACCTAGATGCTGATTGGGCTCACCTAGGGTATGTAAGCATTATTTGCTTGTGAATTTGATTCCAAGTTCTAGAATTGAGTTCTGGAGTTACTGCTTCCCTCTGGCCTGCTGTGCTCTTCTCAGTTCTTGGTCATTCTTTCTTTTCCCTTAATAGTTGCTCTCCTTGTCTTGTGCCATAAGTGTCTCTCTGGCTCATGGAGTCACTTTCTTCACCTTTGGGGTTCACCCCATGTGGACAGCTTTCTCTTGCTGGGCTCTGGCTTTCCACACCTGTATGGGTCTCTCTACGAAAGACACTTACTGTCTCTTTCACCTTCTCCCTGTACTGACCTGGCTGTCTCTAGAAACAGCCTTCAGTTCCTAACCTTCAGGCCTCTTGGATCTTATGGGAGCACATCCCCATGTTATTCTGTTTTGCAATCTTGTCTAGCTTCCTCCAAGGACTCAGATTTAATTGCAACAGCTTGACCTCAGGGCAGATTAAAGGATAAAAATTGGTGAAATGGATTTTCAATTTCTCACAAATAATAACAACTGCTACTATTCAGACAAATAATTTCCAAATATCTTCTATCGAAATTTGATGCACTCTATACTTTCTCTATTTTCTACTCTTAAGAATTTTTATTTCTATTATTTCTTTGTGCTCTGCTTTCAAAAAATAAAGTAAAATCTCTCAGGATTATGCTGTAAATTCTCATCTCAGATTAATAAATTGCTCATTTGGTAGGCTTAAAAAACCTATACATTGTAAAAGTTGCCTTTAAACATAATTAAAGGCTTATAATTAAAATCTTTCACTGGTAAACTTTATTTGCTGTGTATATATGATTCAATCCTTGTGGTGATATACTGTTTATGACATAATAAAGCTTTCCAGGAGATCAGAATGCAAAACTAGCCACAACCATAGAAGCCATGCAGTGAAGGCACACAACTTAAATCCCAGGACTCAGGAGACAGAGGCAAATGGATGTCTGTGAGTCAAGGCCACCACCCTGGGTTACAGGAGAGTGAATCTGTCTAAAAGAGAAACAGATCTCACACCTTTAATCCCAGCACTATGGAGGTGGAGACAGGAGGGATATAGCTAGATGGAGAGAGGACTATGAGGCAGAGGAGACAGGAACACATTGCAGTCTCAGTGAGTTTGAGCAACAGTGCAGTTGGGAGCAGTCTGAGGTACATTGGATTGCCCATTTAGTCCGAGCATTCGTATAGGTGAGAGCTTTGAAGTGGTTGGTTGCTTTGCTTATTTAATCTTCAGTTTGAACCCTAATATCTGTCTCTGGGTTTATATTGTTCATGCTATAAACCCTTGTTTAGGATAAATGTGTGTGTGTGTGTGTGTGTGTGTGTGTGTGTGTGTGTGTGTGTGTGTGTAACTTGGACTCAACTTTATATGCCTGTGTGTGCTACTTGGATTCAATTGTGTGTATGTGTATGCAACTGAAATTCAACAATAATTAAAAAAAACTACCAGGACAACAGTTGTTTTTAATTAGCAATAATTTTTCTCTCCTCCATCTTGGCAGATGACCTCATCAAGATGTAAGAAGCCACTGTGTTGGCAGCCATCTTTACTAAGGCTGAAGTTTATATGCCATGTGACTTAACCAATGTCTTTAGATGATCACATGGCATTGAACAATTCCCAAACTTTTTAGTCCTAATGAGGTCTCTGTTTATCTTTGTATTTGTTTTTAGACAAAGGAAGTAAACATAAGTCTCCCAAACATTTTTGGATTGGTATGGATTCTTGTATAGAAATGATAAAGATGATAAAATTTAAGGTTATATTTGCTAAATATGTATATGTGATTCAACTCTAGTTTAGAACATATTGTATATGATAACAAAATTTTACGGTTGTAAAAGTCTACACATCTGTTTTAATATTTATGTTAAACTAATTATGACTTTGTTAACTGTTCAACAAGTGACTAGAAAGTTTAGATAAGTAATAGCATATGTCTGACAAATAAGGTATATTTGATAATCAAGATTTATAAATTCCTAAAGTCTATTCATATTCACAGTAAAATTTTCTACCTTCTTTGTCTTTGTTCACTTCAAGCTTTAGCCATTTGGATAATCTAAGCCATACGCAAACAAAACAAAAATCCCTAAAATATTCTACAATGGTGCACTACAAAGGATAAGTGAAGTTGCCAGGCCAGTCTCTCTATGGACTGTGAACCATGTCTATGATGAAAAGTTTCATTTAGATTCTAGAAGAGCTTCAATTCAAGTACTGCTATGCTTTAAGGCTAAATCTACCAGAGATGAAATGTGTTCTAGTCTTATAGAAACTACTAACATATAAACTGTTAAGGATAATTAACACATGCAAGTTAATGGTCAGTCACCTTATAAATGATCACATTTTTTAATGTGTTCAGAATTATAGCTGTAGGCATGCTAAATACTAATGTAATTCGGGAAAAAGATTATTTAGCTTGCTGAATATGTTTTCAAAATTAAGCCTAAAATAAGTAACAGAAGCAAGTGAAGTTTATTTAGTTCAGATGCAATGAATAGATAGATGTTTCTCAGACTTTTCGGAGATATGGTGAATCTAGAATTGAAAATATTTATTTAAAAAGGGGAAGGGTCTTCCCATGATACAAAGAAGTGCCAGGTTCTGGCAGCACCCTGAGATCTCCTCCAAAGATGATGGAGCACAGAAGAACTCCACCTGTAACTTGCTTTAAATCTGGCAAAGCTGGCCACTGGGTGAAAAAATACTCTTCACCCTTTCCAAACTGTAAACAAGCAAGACACCGGGGAGTTGATTATCCTCTTTTGCATAGATAAAGTAGGCCAGTCTACTCCACAGTAAAGTCTGTTGAACCTTCTGGGTCTGACAGTGAAAGACTGATTCTGCCCTAGGACCTCTGCCCCCAAGGACCACAGAGAAATCTAGAGTGATTGTCCAGGTAGCTGGTAAGTCTCCATCATTTTTAATAGTTTTAGGAGTTGCTTGTTCTATATCTCCTGTTTACTCTGGTGAAATTTATTCTTCTTAGATCTCTGATGGTGTTGACAACTAGAGTAGTGATAGCTTTGCCAGTTCAATAGCATCAACCAAAGATTCGGTTGCCTTCTCTTTTCTCTTCATATGTAAAATCACTTTCCTAGAGCTACTACTAGATCTAGACACAGTTTACCTATTAGACTCTAAAAGGAGATAATCTCACAAAACAGATAGGAGCTCACACTTGGTAATCAACCAACATTGTTTCACAGTAAATAATTTGGGTAGAAAGAAGTGTAAAGCTTACAAAGGTTTGAGGATATGAAAGCTTAAGTTGTGAGGGTCTAAGAAAATGTCTTAAGGTATGTAAACACAAGTTGCAAATGTCTAAGAAACTATCAAGGTGTGCAAATATAATTAATAAAGGTATGTGGAAATGATTTAAGATAAATGTCAATATATTTCATATCTCTTTCCCTTTCTATGCAATTGTCATATTAAGACTTCACATGTTCAGAGTTTTAATATTAATCAATAGACTTTGTATAAGATATTAACCTAGCTTGGGTAGCACTGACTACTATTGTCATAGTGAAAAACTTAAGATATTAAATTTTCTTTGGTTGTCTTCTAAGTATACACTTAAAAGTGCTTCTCCTTGTGCTAAAAACTACTATCTAATCTACATACTCGCAGTCTTCTAGGTGGAGAAAGTATTCACGCTTTTAGCCCCATATCATTTTCAGTCCCAATCTTCTACTATGACTCAAAGGCATGATTCTACTGCCTTTACTACAATGCTTAGATACAATGTTAATAATAATATATCTAAAACTTATCTCTTTTTATAAATTCTTGTAGTTTTCAGGAAATCAGCTTGAATCTATCTTTTACTGTCCAAATGGACTCCAGATAAGTATTGTCAATGAACTGCATGTTTCTCTACTTGCCTATTCTGCTTATTCCAGGGGAGGGAAAGAACCATCCCCATCTCTGGTCTTGGGACTTCCCTCTCCCAACCTCCTAAGATTATGGGATGAATGGGATGAGCCTAAATCAAACTCCTTAACGTCGCCTACTGATATATATATATATATATATATATATATATATATATATTCCAGGTCCAGGTGTTCCCTGAAAATCTGCATCCCACACAGTTTCAAAGCAGCTAGCCCCAGGTGGACCAGCCTCACAAATTGTTCCAACTGCCGCCTGCATGTCCCTAGCTCCAGATGGTCCTGTGGAGCCTGGGCAGTTAGTGAAACAACCTGCTCTTTCAGGACTTGGCCAGCATCCTAGCTTTATTGGGTTAGGGTGTCTAAGGATGTCTAAGCTCCCAGATAGAAGGAAGCAATCTAGAGAGTATGGTATCTCCATTCCTGCTTTATCAGCCACCCCTTCCTATTACCTCACATTTTATAATAAATAAAATGGAGGAATGTGAGTAACCAGGTGCTCCCCAGTCTGCCTTCAGCATCTCAGTGCCCCCAGCCATGTCATCACCAACAGTCAAATGTGTGGCATGCATACCATTTAAAAGTCTGGGCTGTCACAACCTACTCTTGATTTCTGTCTCTCTGTCTTTGTCTCTAGCTCTAGTTCTCTTGGCCCCACGCAGAAGCAACATCTCCCCCACACAATAAATCTTTTGTTAGATTGTTGCACAGTGTGGTTTTCTGCATCATTCCTTCGCCAGGATCCATCCTTCAAGGTACTCTTCTTCAGAAACACTAACACATGATAGGATGACACAGATACAATACTATCATCCCAAGTGATATCAATAGGAAAAGAACAAAAAGTTTCATATTAAAACAAGTCAGGTAAATGCTACTCTTATAGCTCCAAGTCTAGCTTTAAGGTATGTTGAGTCGTGATGAAAACTTCTTGGTAGGGTTATAAATTTCTTTTATATTTTCATTCCTTTGGGTTTTATACTGTAAAATTAATTTGTGCTTTGGCTCTTTGCTTATATTTTAGATTGATTTATTTTATTTACTTTCATATTAGTGCTCTCTCTTTAGGTTTACTGGTAGAATATAAGATAAAGTTCAATGCATTCAATTTCTTCTTGGAACTAGAATCTAAGATTTCTTTTTATGTTTTATAGTTTCAACTTAACTTTCTTATGACTTTAAAAAAATTTGCTAATGATTTTCCTGGAATATTTAGGGTAGAGATGAATATATTTTAGCCAGCTACAAATGAGGAAGAAGTAAGATTATATAGTTTTGAAAATATTCACTCATTCATTAATTCAAATTTTCAACAAACAGGTCCTAAAAAGTCAAAATACTGAGACAATCAACCACAATAAAATTATAGCAGCCAAGAAATCTGTTCACAACTTGGGAGCCCTCCCCACATCAGGCTGTATAAGTAGTTGCTCTAAACAATGGAAATAAGTTAATCACTTGAAACTTCAGTATTTCAGTCTACTCATACATATTCTGGAACATATTCTGAAACCTAGGATGATATGACAATCTGTCCCAAACCAGTTTTGGTACATGCAGATTATGGTAAACTGTAACCTCTATGTGAACTTCCAATAGAATCCATTATTTATCATTTAATATTTTGCACATTTAGCCAAGTGCATGACTAACAGCAGATGCATCTTGGGAAGGGACAAGTACCGGAAACAAAGGTTTATATAATCAAAACAGAGAACTACCTAAATGATGTTCTACAACAAGCAAATTACTTCTCTTGAGCTCCACAAAATAGTCTGTCACTCTTCACATCTGTTTCTTGGTGAACAGAGACTCAACACAGTAAATACCTACCAATGAATAGAATGGTAAAGAAAATAATAAAAATGATTATTCCTGTCAACCTATATTCTGAACATGTTTAGTTTTTTTCTATTGCAGAAGAACCATTTTTCGTTTCTGTTTCCAAAGCCAGAGCATATGTAGTATATGTCTAGTCTATTTTTACTGCTCACAGCATATAACTTCTAACAATTGTTTACTAGTTTGTCGAGTTTATTTCGCCGCTTTTGTCTCTGCACATTTTATGACACTACCGTTCAGTTTCATACAACTTACCACATAAATATAGATTGTTTTCCTGAATCTTTATTTTTATATTCTTTGTTATTTTATTATTCTTCCTATGTAAAAAGGAAGAGGTAGAGTGGCAAAAATAATTCTCTCTAACAGTTTGCTAATTCCCACAGTGCCTAGTGAGTTCTGGTCCAAGTATTGACAATAAAAACTGAGAAAAATGAAGAGTGAATAAATTTTCTATAAAACTCATAAACAAGTCAAATTATTCTTACACACTCTAGGTGAATAAAACATATGAGTACTTAAAATCCTAAAGGGCCTTATATTTTTTCCAACAAGAGAGAATTATAATACTGTTATATGTAAGTTTGAAGTCTGAAATAAGAAAAATAACAAGACAATTATATGCTATTCTTTCAAGATTCATTAATTACCTTAGTGTTGGCCAGGATGATCAAACATCTTTGGACCTGATTTTAATCTATTTAAAGGTGTAGGTTAATCTGTTCTTTGTTGATGTGTGTACACATCATATATACATTTGCACACACTATTCATTGTGAAAACAATATTAAATATATAATACAAGAAAATATCCTTATTTTGGGAATTTAAGTCAATAATCTACTTACATTGTATTACTCTTCGTGTAATTTCAATGTTTGTATAATTGATCTATGCTAGCATTCATTACTATTTTAAAAAGGAAAAGATAGTTCTCACACTTTCTTTTCTGGAGTAATAATAAATCCCAAGAAGAAATATTAGACACTTTAATAATTCCTTATAAAGTACCTTTCTAGAAGAATGCTTTTATTTAAAAAATCAGTTGAAAAAGCAATCACTCATATAATATTCTAAAAATTCATGCTATGAAACATTAATCCTGACTCACTTTCTAAGACACAGGGTAACAAATCCGTATTTCAGAAATCACAAGAGTCTTTTGTAGAAATTTTGAGTAATTAGAAATATAGAGAAATTTCAGAATGCTATGTTTTATTTGTATTTATTCATTTATTTACTGTTATTTTGTTTTTGTTTTGAGACAGGGCCCGTCTAAACTGGAAATTGTTATATATACAAGGATGACCTAAAATTCATAAAGATCTTCCAGCCTCTGGTTCCAAAGTGCTAGCATTACAAGAGTATTTCACAATGCCTGTTTCTCATACTGGGTAATTTTGATATTAATTCAGTTAATCAAAACCCCAGTAGGGCTGGGCTAGTTCCAAGACAGCCTCAAAAGCCACAGAGAAACCCTGTCTCCAAAAACCAAAACTCAAACAAACAAACAAAAAGTCCAGTAGGACTGTGAACAAATCTGTCTTATCTGAAATAAATGGTAATGAAGACTCTTTGAGATTTGAGTAATGGTTATGACGTGATGATAACTGCTGTATGTTTTAACTGGGTTTATAGAAATAGGCATGAAAGAATAGAGCAAATGGCTTTTTAAGACTTTTGGTATAGCAATAAAGGAAGGTGTGGTTATTGAAGAGTTTGATATCCTTAATTGGAACCAAGTATGTTGTGTGTACGCATGTGTGAGTGTGTGTGAGTGTGTGTGTGTGTGTGTGTGTGTGTGTGTCGCGCCCTCTCGCACAACCTGTATCCAGGAATGTGTGAAGGGTGTCGGGATTGATGACACAAAGACCAATTGGTGGTGAAAGAAGGCTTCTAGAAGGCTTCCAGAAGGCCTCAAGAAAGCTTCAAGATTGCTCCAAGAAAGCTCCAAGAAGGCCCCTCTATATTCTTACCCAGGCTGGTTATATTCCCTGACACCAGTGTTGGGGTGGGGGGGTCAGGTAGAGGCAGTTAGTCATTGGAAAAGGTCAAGGTCAGGGTGTTCCCGAGGGCGAGCCCTTATCAGGAACTTATTGCTCCGGTAAACATTTCTTATGGGCACCGTATTGTTTTTAGTAAAACATGCTTTTAGTAAACATGTCTTCTCTGCAGTAGGTTACAGCTGCCTGCTCCCAGGCTGATGGGGAAGTGGACCTCTGGCCAAAGTCTGTTGTTGCCACATGTGTGTAACAAAAATGTCTGACAAAGAGAATGATAGTTGAGGACGGAATGGGACACACAAGAGTAATTGGAGGGGGAGAAAGATAAGAGTGAGTGATGTAGATGCAGTTTATGTATGAAGCTCTCCAAAAATAAAATGTAATACAAAGAATAAGAATGATGAAACAGATTAATAATCACATTCTCAAATATGTAAATTATCTGAAAGGTTATTACCTGAGAAGATAAATTGTGTTCCTATTAAATATTGAATATTTGCCATTAGATTTTTCTTTTGTTTTATAAGCACTCATCATTAACAGCTTACCTTGATTCTCAGAAAACTTTAAACAAATGCTTGAAACAATGGAGAATCTTGAAGATGGGATGAATCCCTTACATTGGGAGGTGAGTATCAATTCTTTGGGATAAAATATAGCTTGCTGTGTCTTAAACACATAATCTACAGGTTGATATGTTGACATTTTCATCCCAAGCTGCTGATATTGCAAGGCAATTCATCATGTGTCTCTAACTATCAATGGTTTAACCCATCAATAAATTTATATAGAGGCAGTTATTAGGAGGGTATTAGGGGCTAGTTGGAAGAACTAGGTATCATGAAAAATTCTTTGGAAGGCATGATCTTGCCCATCTCTTGTCTTCTAAGTCTCTTTAATTTTGGGTATCGTTAAGTGAGTGACTTCCTTTGCTACATGCACTTGATGCCATGATGTTATTGCCTTACCACCACTTGTGTCATTGAAACAGCCATGGACTCAAGACTGTGAAAGTAAAATAATAAAGACCTTTGTATTATTGAACTGCTTTCTTGGGTAACCAGTCACATAACTGAAGTGCCAACTGACACATTTCTCAACTTGATTTAACACTGGAGGGTTAATGTCACATTTAAGATGATGATTTCCATTTGCTTAAAGACAGTTGGCTAGATTGTTCCTTGCTATCTCTGGAGTTGCTTTGTAGTTACCTCTGTGAAACTAAATGACCTCTAGTCTGACAGCATTTGATGTCCTGTTAGGAAATTAAGGTCAATTTTAAAATGGTGGTTAAATTATTGACACATTAATAGAGATAAATATCTCTAATATGTAGAAAAAAACAGACTTAAATCCCTATTGCTTTACTTACATTAGATTTGCCAGTGATACATTCATTTGTTCTGCAATCTCCCTTGCTGATTCTGAACGTTATCTTTCTTGACTTATATGTTGACTATTTGGAGGCTTTGCATAATTGGGCAAGCTACATAAATTAATGCCTTACTGGAATGTCTCAGTTTGATTAAAAAGTTATATATCAATGGAAGTACAATATTCATGAACTTATTTGTTAATGACACACTTTACTATAGCAGGAGTAATGTGATTGATCACTACTACAATCACTAACAGGGAGAGACACCTTTAATTTAGATGTGGTTCTTCATTTTACTTGTTCTCAGGCTGAGAAAACCATGTCATTTTCAAACTCATATCATCAATTGCAGTGCAGATTTTAATTTAAGGAATACATGTCTGGAGCATACAATATTCATCATTTGCATTATTTCTTTTTTATATGCAATTGTGAATGTCTCAAAAAATGGAGATGCAATATTTTCTCTGTAAAACCAGTACTAGTGTTAATCACATACTAATTATATGAGTACATGGAGTTAAGGCAATTGAACTGAATTAGACTATTTTGGATTCAGTGACAAAACAAGATCCTGGGAATGGTTTGGGTTTCCGAAGGATTCTCTAATCCTGACAGAGTGATAACTTCCCCTCCTCTGTATCTGTGCCTAGCCTTTTCTTGGAAAAGTGTCAGGAAAGAGATCAACAAAGACAACCAATTTTCTGGTGTTTTTATCTTATAGGTTGCTAGTCTTATTCATCAACACCTTCCTTTCTAACTCCATGTAAATGTTTCAATTAGTAATACATGGAGTTTATCTCTACATCTATTGATGTTGGAAGTTATGGTTTCTGTGTATAAATTTTGGTATAGATTCAATTCATCTCATCCCAGATCTCTCTCTCTCTCTCTCTCTCTCTCTCTCTCTCTCTCTCTCTCTCTCTCTAATTCTTTCTGATTTTCTGAGACAGGGTTTCTCTATGGAACAGCTCTGACTGTCCTAGAGCTGACTTTGTAAATCAGGCTGGTCTTGAACTCACAGAGATTCTCCTGCCTCTGTCTTCTGAAAGCTGAATTTCAAGCTGTGAGTCTCCACCGCCTGGCTCATTTCCATTTTTAAAATAGAAATTATATTTTTCTCTCATACAAATATCCCAACCACAGGTTCCAGTCCCTTGTCCCACTAATTCTAGCTCTTCCTTACTTCCTATTTTCCCCAGATGTGCTGCTCCCTATCCATTTTTTTTTCTTCAGAAATGAGCATGTCTCCAAGAAACAACAGTCAGTCAGGACAAAACAAGATATTGTAAAACAGTCAAAATCCCTCATATCAAGGCTGGACAAGGCAATCCAATAGGAAGAAAGAAGTCTCAAAAGCAGGCAAAAGGGTCAAGAAATACAGCCATACCCACTCTTATCAAGAATATCAAGAATATCAAGAAAACACCAAGCTAACTGCCATAACATACATGCAGAGGACCTGGTACAGACCCATGTAAGGCTTGCCATTTCATTCTCTGTGGCCTCTAGCCACACTGATTTCTATAGTCGTTCCTCCACCCCTTCTTCTGGTTTCCCAAATCCCTGAGAGGAGGAACCAAATGGAGACTCAACTTAGACTCCCTCCAAATATGGTCTAATTGTGGTCTTTACACCTGCTCCCATTTGCTGCTGAGGAAGCCTCTCTGATGACTACTGGAAAAGAAACATATCTAAGAGTACAGCAGAATATTATTGGGAATCATTTCATTGATTTGTGTGCGTGTGTGTGTGTGTGTGTGTGTGTGTGTGTGTACATTAGAGTGACCTTCTGTCCTAAAATCAGCCAGGGTTATTTAGTGATCTTCATGGGAACTCCTCAGCCAACAACTCAATGGAATGTAACCAGTTCCACCATTAGGTGCTTTGCCTGGCTATAAAAGATGGGCAGTACAGACTCCATATCCTCCATTACCAGGAGTCCTCATTAAGGTCATCCTCCAAGGAGTTTCTACTGTACGAGGTTCCCATACCACACCTTTAATGTTCCCCAAATTCCAGCTATCTCCCTGCTTACTGTCTCACCTATTACCTTCTTCCTCTATCCTTCCCTCTCTTTTCATTATAAAAGATTTTATTAAATTTTATTCTAAAAGTTATGCCTGTTCTCCTTTAAAGACTATAGATACAAAAATAGAAGTTATTTTACAGATAATTTTCTCAAATGGGCATGATGCCTGCAAAAGGGCAAAAGTATTCAATTAACAATGCATATAAATTCAAATTAAATTACTCATGTGCTAAGTGAAATAAATGGACTTCAATCCTCACTGTTCTTATGAACACACAATGTCAGAGGTTTGCCTCAGATTCATATTATTCAGCACCATCTGCTGAGAAGTCTCTCTGTGGCTAATCTACCCTTCCTTTCTCATCTTACAGTAATGGAGATGCTCCCCATAACTACTCCAGAGCTATGTGGACTGACTTTCAGCATTGTGAATAGAAGACAGCAGTGATACTGGAGCCCATAAATACTGTGGACGCTGGCTGGGGTCTGCCTTATCTGGTCACGTCCTGCAGTGCACGTGGCTGTTTTCAGTTGTTCTTGTTGACCAGTGATGAGGGCAGACTATTCACAAAAAAAAATTATAGAAATCTCTTGGTTCACAGTGAAGCTTGTAGTTATTTTACCATTACACATTTGATTTGCAGGCACATTTGCATTAGATGGCTGCTGGCAATTCCAGCAAAGCATCTGTTAACCTCCTTTCCAGCTGTGCTTAGCTGTCCTCTGATGGGTAGTTTTGCAAGTGTCCACTTTGCAGCACAGCTTACTGTTTGCTTTAGCCTCTCAAGATTGGGGAACAATTCCTCTTCCTCACACACCTCTACATGAATTCTAGCCTCAGCTGCCATTAAATTCTCCAGTCTCACCACACCCTTCCTTTAACTTCTGTCTTAGCCCTTTGTGTGTAGATCAATTCCTGCTAAGGAGAACTCCAGCAAACTCCTTTGACATGCAGTAGGATCACACTGAAGTGTTCCAAATGAGAACAGGCAGAGCGAAAAAGGTGTTAGAAAAATGAGTTCTTATTAATACTGAGTCATTATTAGCATGTATTTCAGGAGTACCACTAAAATATTTTCGATGTAATTCCTTCAGATTGGCTTGACATGGAAGTCATTTACACAGTTCTAATAGTTGGTATATTTCCCTGGATACCCATGACTGTTTACTATATTTTTTTGTCTGCATGTGATTCCACTGTATGAAAATACGGAAGGTAGATGTTCTTTTTGCACATACTAACATCTAAACCAACTGGGTCGCAAGTTACCTCAAGTTTTTATCAGAAACTTATGACAAAACCAGAAAAAATGCCTTTAATCTCAGCACTCAGGAGGCAGAGGCAGGCGGATCTCTGTGAGTTTGAAGCCAGCCTGGTACAGAGCAAGTTCTAGGACAGCCTCCAAAGCCACAGAGAAACACTGCCTCGAAAAACCAAAAACAGAAAAAGAAAAAAGAAAAGAAAAGAAAAAGATGAAAGACATATTGATTAATGAAGGCAGTCAAACATCATTAAAACTTAATGATTCCATAACATGTACGAACACATAAAAAACAATAGAAAATATCAAAAAGGTAAGTTATTATACTGCTTATAAATTTGTTTGTACACAGACGTAATTGCAAGTACTTACAAAGTACTTATGAAGAACTAATTCTGTACTGGTCTATATTTTGATCTTTATTTGCATGATTTCATGTGATTTTGAAAATAAATTGTGAGGGGGTCATTATTTTCCCGGTTTAGAGATGATAAAGCTGAGATTTAAATATATTAAATAATTACAAAGAAACAATAAAAATAATAATACAATAATAAGGAAATTCAAAAAGTTATGTCAATAGAATATATTCATGACTTAAAACATTATTCATAATTCATATAAAAGAAGCATAAATATTATCATACATTAGGAATACTGTCACCTAGTGAGATTACTCTACTGGAGTTTTTAAAGCACAATCTAGAGCTATTTCATTAAAGAAGTACAACTATCTCAATATTTCCTTTAAATGCATCTGGAAATAAACATTTACAAAAAGTTCCACAATAAAGCAGAAAGCCTTCAAATACTCTCCACTTATTGTTTCTTCATTATTGTACAATAGGCATCTTATGCACAAGATATTCTATTATGCTTAAGCACTTCCTTAGTATTTCATGAATGCGAAGAAACAATGAACAAAGTTGAGCCAGTAACATGAAGGAATTACATAGTCTACACCTTTCCATTTGAAACTTATTCATCATCTATTCTGTGTCCATTAGAGTTCTAGAATATAGTCTAGGGAGGGGTTCTCAACACGTAAGTCAAGACCCATGGAGGGGGTAGAAGAACGTTTCAAAAGAGTCACATATCAAGTACCCTACACACCAGATTTTACATTATACGTCATAACAGTAGCAAAATTAGATTTGTGAAGTAGCAACAAAATAAAAGGGGGCTAACACAACATAATGTATTAAAGGGTTGTTGCATTAAGATGGTTGAGGACCACTGACTTAGGATTATAGTCTCCATTTAATTGTCATTTATTGTAAGTCTTCCCTAATCTGATATAATTCCTCAATGGCCTTAATATTAACAAAGAGGCCAGGATACAACCATCTTTTTAAAAAGCCGAGTTAATATTTTAGAAGAGTTTAAGTACAGAGCACAACCATAGGACAAAGAAATTCCTTATAAAGCATAGGCATCATATTCTTAATTTTCAATATACTTATTTTCACATTATTTTCATAATAATTAATTATAAGTAGAAGCTACTAAATTCTAACCAATTTCAGAAGCCAGGTACACAATCTAATTTCAATAGCATTTATTCATTTTTATTCCTCAAGTTACCATTATACAAGTTTTCCTTTACAAGATCTTCAAAGTGGTCCATTAGAACTATGAATGAATTAATTTTGTAGTATTTAGAATGTTAGTCAAAAATAAAAAAGATGATTTTCCTCTTTGAAAGTCCTAACTTGCACTTTCCTAAATAAAACCTTATAAAAATGTGTAAAAAGTGATGACTAGCATATAATCAATGGAGTATTGAGTTGACCTGGAGTAAAGATACACAGATATGCCAGGTGATGGTGGTGCACACATTTAATACCAGCACTTGGGAGGCAAAAGCAAGTGAATATCTGTGAGATTGAGGCCAGCCTGGTTTACAGAGATAGTTTCAGGACATTCAAAACTACAAAAAGAATCCTGTTTCAAACAAACAATCAAAAAATCACAGGTAAATTATAATTTCCTTATAAATAGGGCAAGTCAGATAGATCTTGTTGGCAAAGAAACTATTTAAAAAACTATTTAAAACAATATATGAATTGTATTGTTGTAGGGTCTTGACCACACAGTGACCAACTTGGCTTGTATATAAGTCATTTCAGAATCATGACTGTGTCTTGATGTATGGAAACCAAATCACTTTAATATTCCTTATTGTTGCACCCACGAAACACTAAAATATTAACAGATATAAAACAACAAGGACAGCAACAGGAAATTCAACTCGTACATGGCACATATTTAGCTTCAAATGAAGAGATAGAACTCCTTTTCTAACTATGAGCATTGAAAATATATTATACGGATAAAAATCCATAGTTTATTGGAAATTAAACAAGAAGTCATTTTTAAATAACAAAATGTCAGTTAAGAAAATGCTTACTTAAGCATATAAACAGAGATGACCTACAACAGAATGAGTGGAAATGCCTTTTTACATTATAAAAACGATTCAAAATATGATAATGATCACAATTTGTTTAAATTGGCTTTGTAATTATCAAACATGTTTCCAATATATCTGTTTCTTCTTTTCAATTACAAAAACAGATTGCTCTCTCTTAGTAAAATTATCAAGCATGCATTTTTACATATATAGAGATGTAAAATATAAAATACACACACACACACACACACACTGTGTTTAAATTTCCCTAATGTGTCATTACTGCTATCTCAAAATTTTATTATTTGTAGCTGCCATGGGAAGCAGAAACAGACAAAATATGGTTTATACTTTGTTTTTGGATATGTCTATATGTGTGATATGTGTGTGTGTGGTGTATGCATATATATGTATGCAGGCTTATAAGCCTGTCTATATATACAGTGGCAGACAAGGACATTGAGTGCTCTGCTCTATCCTCCCCTGCCTTTCTTTCTGCCTAATAACCGGTAGATATGGTATCTCACTGTCCCTGATCTAGGCCAGTGGTCAACCAGTCCCAGATATCCTCCTCTTTCTATGCCTCAAGAGTTACAGATGCATGTGTCCATTCCCAGCATTTAAATTCATGCTAGGGTCTGAACTCTTGTCCTCTTCTTTCAGATAACATACTCTTATCCATAAGCTTTTCATTCAGCCCCCAAAAATATTTTTTAATAAATGGCATAATCACTTCAGTTTCATTTGTCAGTACATATTTTAATTATACCAATTGAAATTGCTTGATTTATCTTACTTTCAACAACACCCACCTCTCCCTGTTAAAATTAAACAATCACATAGAAGATTTCTACTGTATAGTCACAGAACTTACTGGTTTAAAATGAACTGCCACAGAAACACGTCTGATACAGCAAGGTTTGGAGTAAAACAGCCACAGGTCTGACTATAAGTCAAACCTGTAATAGGTGTATGATATGCTGTATTTTAAAATGGGCCTGTGGAGTTAAAGCCATAAGAGATTTGTTTTAGTACAAATAAAGATCTCCAAACAATATGGAGGTATGCAATAAAATTCCATAGAAGTGATTTCCAGAATTTACAGTAATGTTTTTCCTGTAAAAACAGAGAATACTTAGTAAAGTACCCTAAAAACACAAGTGATGAAGTCTCATAATTTTGTTCACTATAGGACCTTACCCCCCCAAAAAAACTACATTTATAAGTGGATGGAATTAAAAATCAAACCACCACAAGTTATCTTTGCACCTGGTGACAGTGTGTTTTCAGAAGTAAGAGATGACATACTGATAAGGAGCTAGAGATGAGAGAGCACCGGAGGAATAGAAAATGATACAGACAGTATGGGCCACATTTGACACAGAGCTGAAAAATGAGCCGTGCCCATACAGCTTGGTGTGAGCCCAGAAACATGACCTCGATTTTTTGCTGAGACTTTCTAACTACCTTACAATTAAACCACTATTCACAATGCAAAAAAATGAAAAGAACCCAATTATACATTAATTAAGGGATTAAAATTTTGGAGTGCACATACAAACATGTGTTGTTGGAACATATGTAAAACATTGGAATATATACATTCATATATACATGTGTGTATATGTATACATATATGAATACACATTTACATGTACATATATATATTCCAAATATTTAACAGAAAACTATTCAGTTGTAATAATTAATGAAAGGCTATCGTTTACTACAGGACAGATAAATGTAGAGATCATTTTATACAATGAAACTCAGAAATTTAAGTATTGGATGATGTCATCCAAAGGTCGACTATTGTCTGATATCTTTTGAGAATGAAGTGGTGGTGGGCAGAAGCTGAGCGAGCATAAAGAAAAGAAAGAAGAGGCTGCTCATCGATGCATCATGAGGTAATAGGTAGGATATGCAAGTCTTCTCTGCTGTGGTAGTGTAGGTAGCTATGAATAACTATATATTACACACTTGATGTTGTGTAATACTTAGTTTGTGTTCGGACAAATAAAGCTTGCCTGGAAATCAGGGAGTGGAGCTAGCCATTAGTTAACTATAGAGGTCTGTGTGGACAGACAGGAAGTGATAAGGCTGAATGGAAAAAGGAAGTGAGAAGACATGGCAGAGACAGGATCTTAGACCTTTCTGTTTAAGTATTCTAAGGGGTAAGAAGTTTCTGGTGACTGTTGCTCTGCTTCTCTGATCTTTCAGCTTTTACCTCAATATTGGACTCCAGGTTTTTATTGGTAAGACTGATTAGGATCACACTTCACTGTAAGAAGCAGTTTCAACTGTGTGATAAATGCACATGCTTTAGATAATGTTAACCTTTACTGAACAGTACACAATACATGTGTAAAAAATCACTCCAGCTTAAAAATAAATTTCATTTAGTTCAATAAAAAGAATGAAATAAAATAATTACAAAATTTCACTCACAGTAAGACCAGCATTGTATTAATTTTGCTTTTATGTTGTTAAAAATCTAAATCTAAGGGAAGTCTCTTATGTCCCTTAAACTCGTTACTGGTTATTGTTCCAATTAATGGGATCATTCAGCACTTTTTGTCTCCTTTCTATATTACTTATTTTCATTTATTATTGTCTCCAACATTTATGCTTTTTGTCTCCTTTCTCATTATTATACTTTCAAATTTTTTTATTAACTTTCTTTTTCTTGTAAAATGATATTCTTATTTTCTTAAATCATTGTACTATAAGACTTTGTTTGACCCTTTTTCTTTAAGTGATATCTACTTAAAATTTGAAGCTAATTTTTAATTTTTTCTCAGTATTTTGTTCTTTAACAAAGAGCAGAAAATAGGTTGCTTTTGATATTCAAATGTGACTCAAAAATGAAAAGCAGATTACACACAGACCCTGGCAAGTACAATGCAATAAATGAGTAGCATGGATTTCAGGATAAAGTTGAGCATGCTATGAGGAATGTAACATTTTTCAAATGTTTAATATTTAATGGCTAAAAGTGTCACTCTCTGTATGAAGACATATTTCAAATATATAACAAGAAGTTATTTGTACTTAAGGAAAGTAATCAAAACTTTGCACTATTGTTGAATATCAACTTATTATATTCACATATCACAATAGGATTTTATATCTAATCAAACAAATGATGTTCAGTATCTTCTTATCGAAAATACACATGCATTCTGGACTTTTAAAAAGTTTTGGTAATTCTGATCAGAGAATCTTGTTAAGATTAAACTATAGAAAATTAGTATGAGAAAATCTTAAACTATGCTTGTTTCTTTAGGTATTTTTGGTGTTTACCTGAATCTCCTTTTTCTTGAAATCTGATGTTAATTTGACAGAGAAATATTTTTGGAGAGACAAAATTGTGATAGACACTGGTGGTATCTTACTGGAGTTAATCATTGTTGTAGGTTAAGACTGTTGAGCAATCTTTCATCCATAACCTACCCACATTTCTGCCAATTTTGGATAACACTATGACATTAGGAAATTATTTATATCTCTATAATTCATGTATTTTAAATTTTAAAATTTCATTATTAAAATTTCATTATATATGAAATCATCACCTACAAAAATTAACAAGAAATCCAGTCTATACAATTTATGAACTCCTATACATTTAAAATATGCATTTGAAATGTAAACTATGGAAATTCACCTTAAATTTTGTACTTTCATAATGAAATATATTTTATGTGCTTAATAGAAAATAAAAACTGACAGAATTAGAACTATAAAACAATCATCATCATATCCTCTCTCATAATTATGTTCAATCCTTGTCAGCCTTTTTATATTAACCTTTTTTGAACTCTTCATGTTGAACTCTACCAACATGAACAGTCATTCACATTCTCTCTCTCTCTCTCTCTCTCTCTCTCTCTCTCTCTCTCTCTCTCCCACACACACAGACACACACACACACACACACAATCACACTTTTTCTCTCTCTCACACTCACATTATGGCATGAATTTTTTAAAGAAACATGAGTGAAATCAACGCTTTCTGGAGAATTCAATGTCTAGTTAGATTTTCTTCACTCAGCTGGCTCCACTACATAAGTGGGACATTTAAATCTACTCAGTTTGAACTCATCTTGTTAATTATTATTGATAGTTACTTCAATTTTCAAACCTACATTCTCCTGAAAACTGTCATGGAATGATAGCTCAGATAATATAAAATTAATTCTGTTTAAATAGTATTTTGTAATTCCTCAAACTCCTTTTGAAGGTTATTTTTGGGTTAATCCATAATATCTGTGAATACAGAAGAACAGATTAATACTTTATAATGAACTCATTCAAGGGTCATAAGATGATTCTAGGACTCCGGAAACGCCAACAGTGCCATACCTTCTAAGGGTTCCATTTGCCCTGTATCATATTATCTTGTTTACTTTGTTTGAGTGGCCTAAAATAAAAAGGGTACAATTGCCTAATTTACCTGTTAGGTATTTAAAAATAAGTCTTGAGTCACATTACTCAATTTAATGTACAGTATTCTAAACTCAAGCCTTTAAAAATACTATAAGAAAATGGAACTCATTAGATAACTTATCAACAACACTATTTTTCCCCAGAAATTATGGGTACAACAAATTCTAAGACCAAAACCTGGGAATGTCTTCATTTTTGTCTAAAACATCAACACCCTCTCCTTACAGTCCATAATTCTACCAACAATCTACCTAGAGCTACTTAGGCATTCTCTAAGAAAAGTGAGAGGGTTTCTACACTTTCTACAAAGTCTTTACCAGAATTCTTGTCTTCAGCATGCTCATAGGAACACCTACTTCTAGCACGTACTTCATAACAATTCTAGCCTGACATTACCAATATCTGTTCCAGGAGTTTCACATTAATAGCATTCCTACTTCCCCATTAGTTTTGTCCTATTTCATTCGACTTCTTTTACAAATCTGCACGTGGTTTGCAAATAGAATACTTTCTTATAGTTTCAGAATTGGCATCTTATGATGGTCTACAATCAGGTTCTGAGCCAGCTCTTTTTGCTTGTGTCCACACATATTGAATGGATATGTCAGCTCTCAGTCTTGTTTTAATAAGTGTACCCCAGTATCTTCATAAAACGGAGAAGCCAGAGCCAAACTCTTGCCATTGCACAGAGTTGAAATTAAACAACAAGACACTGTATTTATATGCACTCCCCTTATAGGAAATTCATGAACTTGGTTTCAGACATGACTAGTCCTTATACTTAAATAATTTTAATTGTTGTTAAGACTGCTGCACTACTCATACTTTACGATGGCATGCTAGTTTCTTTTTTTTTACTGTGATAAAATATAAAAACAAGAGTTTTAGGGGATAAATCATTCAGTTTGGCATGAAGTTCCAAATGGATAGAGCCTGTGATAGCAAGGAAGACTTGGTGATACACAGAAAAGTCATGGCAGCAAGAGGAGGAAACAGACTGACCTCATTTAATCCACACACAGAAAGCAGGAAAAGAAAATCAAAACCGGGACCAGATTATATCACTTCAAAACCTGACCACAATGTAGTATTTCCTCAAGTAATGTCCCACACTTTAAGGGTTCCATACCCTTTTCTTACAAAACCACCAGCCAGGGACCAATTTCAAACAGATGTGCCTATGTAAGATATTGCACATTCAAGCTACAACAGATGGGAAAGTTTTGCTTTGGTCCTCACTTTAAATCAATGACAGCATGGACAGATTATGAGGAGTAGAAACTGATGAAACAATGGGCTTGATTAGGCCCCGAACCCTTTTCTTCCATTTATTTGGTTGCATACAGGGTAGCTCTCATTTGAACTTCTTACTTGTGCTTCAGGATTAAATAGGCTTGGTCTTAAAAATTAGTTGCCAAAATACTATAAAATGATAGAGTTTTATAATTTAGAGCAATCATATGTAAAATATTAAATGTCATAATCAAATAGACAACTAATATTTTAATATTGATAATTCTTGTTGTTTCATGCATGCTGTAACATGTTTTAATCAAGTCCATACCCATTCCCTCACTTCCTGTTTCTTCCCTGTTGTCTTCCATCAGTTTGTTCCTTAATTTCATGTACTCTGTCTTTAAGCCTACTGAGTCCATCTAGCTTAACATCTATTGGAATTATCAGCTGCTAGGAAATAAGGCCAGTTTTTTGTTTTTTGGTTTTTTTTTTAACCACACTTAAGTGTAAAGTCACACATCCAGGTAATGTTGTCCATGATGGGGAAAAAATAAAGATAACAAAGTTGAAAGGTTAAGGAAGTAGGGGCAGATCTGGGAAGAATTGGGGAGGGAGAGTAGATATGATCAAAATACGTGATAAGTTCCCAAATAACTAAAAATAAGTGTATATCATATGAAATAATTCTATAAGCACTATGTATATACAACTTATTTCTTGATATGTATGAAACTTACCTGATATTTCATTTAAAATATTAACTAATGATATTCCTTTTAAATTAGGGATAGGCCATTAATATTTTGTCCTACCTATAGCCATAAATTCCAATTCATTGTCACTTTCATGTGCTGTTTTGTGGGAAAGCGACTAAAATTTATGTCAGTAAATTTATGTACTTTACAAATTCATTTTGGAAATGCCATTCCAATGGACTTACGCAGCTGTTTCTGCATATGACTCTTTCAGATGATTCAGCACTCTGGGACAATTGTTTTCGCGCAGCTATATTAAGTAATAGCATAGAATTGAATAAACTAAACCCTCTCATCTCATGCTCTAATACTTTTCAAAACCGTCATCATTCAGTAAGCATCTGTTGTTTGACATCTTGAGAGGATTAAGAAGCCTGCTGACTGACTCAAATTGCTTTATGAATTTTCTCAAGAAAGAGGTAATTTGTGAGGGGAAAAATCATGGTAGTGAGTACTACAAACGCACAAGCAGCCCCTAAAATCATTTTATCAAACAAAACAGTTACAGCTGCAATGAAATCCTATCTATTCACTTATTAGCAAATTTCTCAGACCTAAATGTGTGATAATTCCAATTTCTTCTTTGTTTTATTTTTGTTTTTGTTTTTGTTTTTTTGTCTTCCAGGAAGACTGTTCTCTGTTTAACAGGGTAGTCTATATTTAAGTTCTCTTATTTTGTCTAGTCTTGGCCGTCTTTAACATCAAATATCTTCAGCTACAGTTACAAATTTTTGAAAACGATGTGATAAAAATCATTCTTATGAAGCAGTTTGTGAATTGTTTATCCAAAATAATGTCTCTAAGTCTCATAAAATTTCTATAAACATAAACCATCTATAATTCATGTTCTAAGAACTAGAGTATAACAAAATATTTCTCATCTTTTTTATTTCTGTATATTTTATACTATGATAAATTGATGATGAAGTTGGCCGGTAGTATGAAAGTAATAAGGGGCCATTGAACTGATAAAATGGGTCAGTGGATAAAGGCACTTGCTTGAAAGCCTGACCCTGAATTTTACTCCTAAGGCTCACCAGGTGGAAGAAGAGATATGATCCTTGAATATTGTCCTTTCATTTTCACACAAGCACATGCACAGGGGCACACACACACATACACATGCATATACACACACATACTAACAAATCCACAGTCACATACTCAATAAGTAAGAAAGTACTATAATACAATTTGTAAGGTGCTATAATTAAAGACACAGACCCTGCAACTGATGAGCAGAAAATGGCCTAAAATATTGCTATGAGAATAGTGAAAGAAGAACTAAACCATATTCATATTTCATATTTTCTTTCTCTATGTAAAAGTAAAAGATCACTCTTAAGGACAGAGCTGTACCCGAAGTAGAGGCACATCAGTGAAAATCAGATGCAATGGAGAGTTCTGAACTTCAGACACCTCAGGGGTGAACATCTGCATTGCCCAACACTATATTCATCCTAGGACGGCAAAGGATCTTGAGATGAGGTATACCCTACAATAGCTGGCCAAGGAAGCAGTGCTAAAGGTTAATGGTGCTCTTAGAATAAAAAGAGAAGCCTTGTCTGTATCTTCTTATATAAATTCTCCAACAGGAAATGATTTTTGAGAGAATGTTGTTGCATTAGGTATTCTTGTTGCTTTGCCTAGTACACACAAAAAAAGCACATTTAAGGAAGATTTCTTTTAGCTGACTCTTCAAGGAAATCCAGTCCACCGACAATGCAATGTGATATTAACAGAAGGCAGTTGTTCATCATGCTTATGCAAACAAGAAGCAGAGATGAATGAATGTCAGTATTCCCTTGGGTGTAGCCTTTTTATTCATTCTGGCCTCTGGCCCACAGGATGCTGTGGCCCACATTCAACACGTGTCTTTTCTCCTCAGTGAATCTTTCAAGAAACCCCCCAAATATTATTTTCATGATAATTCTAAGCCTCCTGAAGTTGAAAGCATAGAAACCATCATTGACACTATGGCATCAGAAAAACCACTAAGACAGAATCAAGTCTCTGTTTAACATGAACATGCCTACACACTCTGAGGGTTCCACCGCTTCTCCATCTGTGTCTACATAACGCATCAATTCATTCCTATCACCTCCTTCCCCAATTGACAGGAACTACCCTTTTGTGCTTTTCCCAGTTATATTGCTCAGGGTTCAAACATTCTACATGTGTACATAAAGTTTTCTTATCTACAGACCCTGTGAGTTATTTCCTATATAGCCTTGTGATGGTCATACTGTGTTCTGAGTCCACAATTAAACCTGTCCCCATTGCGCCAACTTTGAGTCAGGGTAAAAGTTCAAACAATGAAGCATGGAAGTCTGAACTCTGTAGGGCAGAGGCTTGTAAAAACAGGAAACCATGACTGACAAGAACATAGGAGCAGAGGTGAGGCTCTCATCTCCAGGCAACAGGATTTCACTTTTAGGCACACCTCTGGTATACATGTGAAAACTTCAACATGTTGACACAATTCAGCCAGATCACCAAGGATATTTACTTAACATATAGAAAGCTTTTTGAATTTCACTTTAAAATTCACTTAAGAGCATTATATAAATTTATATCTATGTTTGACCAAATCACTAGGAACAGCACTCTGGTCAATTTGAAATATCAAAATATCGTAACACAGTTCTCTGATGGAAATGGACCATTCTGCTTGGCTCTAGAACCAGGTGGTTATGTGGTCTCTCCCAAACAAGCCTCAAGCAACAATGAATGCGTGATGTGAAAGGTATTAAAAAAGAGAGACCTAAAAGCTGAACATGACTTTGGTTTCGCTCACACATCACATTTACACATTTCATGGTCACTTAAGTTTATGACATGCTGTCATATGTATTTGTGTATTCTAACATGTGAAGCACTAAATTGGGGATGAGAACACAATGTGAAGGAGTGCAAAAAGATGGCTAATTTGAACTGCCAAGCTTAAAGAGATCTATTCTTTCCATTAATAAGAAATTTCTTCAGAACCTTGGGTGTAACTGATATTATATTTGATCTTTTAATAGGCAATTTTAATCTATTATATGGATTTAATATCAAAATCTCAAGGTTACTTTTACAAATAATCTTAAAGTTACTAGAGATTCCTTGCATTATAAAGACATTTTATTTCTTTAAACTTGTAGTCTAATTTAACTTTCCAGAAAATTACTCTCACCCTCACTCTCCTGATTTGGTTAAAATGTAATTTATTACTATGTGTAAATTGAAGATTACAGAAAAATTCAAGACACCTTTTTAATTACACTCTAATTACTGCCTGCTAAAGTAACACTAAGCCAATATGAATGCAGGTTAGAATATTAAAATGGAGTATGTTCAAGCTTATTAAAGTATTTGCAGCAAAATGTGGCAATTTCTCTGCATTTACCTTAGTAAATTATGGGTTGTATAATGGATTGTTTCAGAGTTTAAAATGAAACTTATTTCTAGAAGCAATATAATTTGCTCAATAGATTAGTATTCTTCACTGTATTATGTTTATGAAAAAAGACTTGTAACAGAGTTGGAGAAAAGATAACATAAACTATGATTGTAGAGTTTTCAAAATTTTTCGAGCAACTTTACAACTTCCAGGGTTCCATGAAATTTTTCACATACAGATGGACTTTTATTATAACATTTTATTAGTGAAAATAACGTTCTACATTTGAAAATAATTCCATAGAACACTGTCTCAGAGTCTTAAGGACAAGTGTGAAATTGCTTTCTCTTTCTTTGTCAGTGCCCTGGACAATAGACAGAGACAGGACCGAAAGCATCTGTTGTGGAGTCCTCATGGGATACTTGTCAAATTGATTGTGCTCAGAAACTATTGGAACTCAAAACAAAGCAAAGCGTCTAATTATAGTGACAGCACGCTGTCACTCAAAAGAAGAAACTAAGAAATTTAGAAGAGGATATCTTTGCTCCATATTTCAAATTTTTAATTAACAGATTTTCCATTAAAGTGTATATTTCTCTTCAGTTGTCTGATATGATATCCACCTGGGTGCTGCTTCCATATTTCAAGCAATTTCTCACTACAAGCAACACATTAATATATTATTCTGCTATAACTAGCAAACTTCCACACTAAATAATTGCAAGGAAACTGTTTTGTTGCCCTTTTCAATACACACAATACAGCAAGTGATTTGTTTTAGTATATGTGGTCACACGGATTTCAGCAACTAAAACATCACTATGGCTTGTATGGTAACTGATGTACCACATGTAGAACAAATGACTTAGGAATTTTGAATTTTTTGGTATTTGCAAAAATGTTCTAAGGTATTGATAATTTCATGCCATTGTGATTACATTTTTCTTGTTGTTAGAACTCATTTGTCATACAGATATTTGAAAATGGAGGTCCTTTCAGGATTAAAGTAAAGCCAAAGAATGCTAGTTTGTAACTAATTCCTGTTTTGTTGTTAGGCATTTTATTCTGGATATATGTTTATAAGGAAGAATAGGAATTGTAAAAAATGAAGGTAGTGAAATTAAAATTTCCTGAAAGGTATAAATAGAAGTTCCCTTAGAAAAAATAATAGTGAATGCTAAGCACACCAAATCATGGACAGTAAGAGTAGAGTGGACATATCCCTCTATCTATGCTTCTTTATCCAATGAAGGTTGTTACCATTGAAGGCACATTCAGGGTGGAGCCTGAAAGTTCACAATGGTGACTAAGCTACAGACATTCCAGAATGAAGTGGTGTGCAAAGAGTAAGTTCAAAAGCATTCCTCTTTAGAATACATTCACATTTTGCTATACATGTGAACAACTTAAAAATATTTTATGGGATGTCCAGATGGCTCAGGATGTGTAGATACTTGCCACCAAGCCTGAAGACTAAGTTCAAATCTTAGGACCAATATGTGAAAGGAGAGAACCACCTCTTACAATGTGTGCTCTAACTTCACATGTGTGCTATGGTATGTACGCACAAGTTCGCAGACATAAACTTACACCCAAATGAAAAGGTTAATTTAAATTATGGAAATTGGTATTTCGTCCAGAGTTTCTTGGTTCCCAGGCAATATGTGTTCACTGTTAACATTGGAACTGAAATGAGTAGTTCCTAAGACATTATCAGATATTTCTGAATAGCATCAGTGTTTGAGATAATATTCTGTTTTCTATTGCATCAGTAATGATCATACGGTCTCTACTAATATGCTTATGCGTTGACACAAGTAACATGATAAATACGTTATATTTTACAAATCTTTCAGAATTATTGTAAAAACAATGTTTTCACTTCTTACTGTATACATCATTGGTATCAGCTGGAATCATGTCACATTACTAGTGTTACAACTCAGATATAGTCATATACAGTTAGCTAATGTTTCCCTTGGAAAATAGTATGAGATTTACTTTGACCAGCAAAATAGGATTTGTTGCTAATGTGGTTGTTGTTCTGCTTATTGTTTAAAGTATCTACGATCTCCCCTTCTATTATGAGACAATGTTTAAAATTATGTTGAGGATTGGCTGTATATTGTGTGAGGGAAAGGACAATGACACCTGGTCTTCCATTTGTGATGTCTATGAAAGTGGGTTATTTTTGTGTTTGTTTGGTTGGATTTCATAGTTGTCCATTCAAAATTCTAATTAAAATTTCTATGTAGGCCCAGTATGTAATGTGTACACCTGTATCCTAGGCACTTGAAAACTAAAGCTCTAAGATGTAGAGTTTCAGTTCAGGTTGGGTTGAACAACAAATTCAAACCAGTCTGGGCTACATAGTAAGAATCTGTCTCAAAACAAATAAATAAAAACTGTCATTATCTTGGGAGTTTTGAACAATTACCATGAACTGATATCTATTTATTTTCAATGAAACTATGAAAGTAAATGACTATAATATTATACAATATACTATCACATACTTAGGATTCAATATGGAACACAGAGTAATATTAATAATAAAATTCTCTAATCTAAAAGTAAATCATCAAACAAATATGGGGTTCAAATTTTATGCATATATCATCAAATGTGTTAATAGATACAACTATGGAAATTACTATATGAATATGAGTAAAATAAAATAGCCTTTGGATACCATTTATATTTTGTAGATCTGTGTAATCAGGTAACTGGGAAGTCACCTTTAAAAAGCTTTTATCTGAGGTTTGGGTCACAGGCAATGATTCCCATGCTTTAATGTGTATAAGAAGAAGACCTCCTTAGACAATTCAATCCACTGCCAAGAGTTTTTGCAGAAAATATCTGCTTTGAGGATCGAAGAACCTGCAGTTCTAAAGAGTTCTCAAGAGATGTAAAGTTTACAAGGTTAGAAATAATGTGAGACCTGGTGGGGTGGGATAAAGAAGTTCACATTCCACTTGAAAATTAATGTCATGTTTTCCCCTTGTTTTTAGTATAGTAAAATGTAGTATATTTAGGCACCTACAAAGGATCAAGATTCTTTTTCAGTTCACATGCTACTACTGTTTATCTCTTAATGAAATGTAAGTAATTAGGAGCATCTTTAGGAGTTTTCATACCAAATCATTGTTGATATCATATATTTCTTTTGTACCACTGAAGGGTGTCCTTTTGTACAGTATTTGCATATTCAACCAAGTTAAATAAATATTAAATGTGATCTCCAGTCTCTGAAAATTCTTAAAGCCTATTTCAAATATGTTGTTTGACACCATGGAGACTGTGCCAAAGGATCCATTTTATTAACTAAGTTATCAGTTTAACGTAAGTCATTCATTTGGTTGTTCAAATGAATAGTTATATCATCATGTATGAATGTCTGAGAATAAAACTTCGGGTCAAGAATTCTGAGTTTTTCTCTGAGTATCCATGTCTATTTCAAAGAGTTTATCAAATCTGGAGCAATGAAGAACAAGGTTCATCATAAAAACACGAGTAATGTAAGAGTTTTATAATTCATCTCATATTTTTACTAACAATATAAAATGTTTTAACAACCCATTTTAAAAATCTATTTTTAATAGGTATAATTTGTTCATAAAAGACAAATGATTGCAGTACTGAATACTTTCTTGTATATGCCATATAAGAGGTACAGAGTTTTTTAAAGATTTGGTTATGTACTTATTTATTTGTGTGCCTAAGTCCTTATGCATGATTATATATTCATATATTGTATATACATTGTGTACAGGTGCCAGAAAAAGTAAGCACTCTTTAAAGCTGAGTCATCTTTTCAAGCCCAGGAAATGTTTAACATATAATTTGTGGTAATATCTTTTCTAGTGACTGTGCTCTACATATTTAGAATAGCACAACAATGAGCATAAATGAACACATGTTTTTGTGTTAGGTTGTAGAGTCCTTTGAATATACACCAAAGAGTCGTATAACTGGATCATATAGTAGATCTCTTTCTCTCTTTTTGATAGTAGTTATACAAGTTTGCACTCCTACAAACAGTAAAAAGTGGTTTACAATTCTCATATCTAGACCAACATTTTTTGTCATTTAATTGGGGAAGGTTTTGTCATTTTTATTGGGGTAAAATTAAATCACAAAGTAGTTTTAATTTTCATTTCCTGATACTGACAAGTGTTAAACATTAAAAATATTTATGTATTTCATCTTTTGAGAACACTCTGATTAATTCCATAACCCATTTTTTAATTGTGATGTTTGGTTCCTTGATGATTTTTTATTGAGTCTTTGGATAGTCTAGATACTAGGCATCTTCAAATGCCGTAATACTAAATATTTTCTCCATTTTGAAGTCTTCCTCTGCTCTCAAATGATCATGCCATTTGCTGTACAGACAAGTTTTTAAGTCCAATTTGCTCACATTTATCAACTGTTTGTCTTAATGACTACACTGCTTTGTTCCTGTTCAAAACCTGATTTCCTGTGCCAATGAGTTCAAGGGTTAACTTCAATTTCTGTGAAGAAATACATTGGAATTTTGATGAGGGTTGTATCACACCTGTACATTTCTTTATGTAGGATGGTCATTTTCAAAATACTAATCCTATTAATCCATGAGCATGAAAGATCTTTCCATCTTCTCGTACATTTTCAAACTTGTTATTCAGTGTCTTAAAGTTGCTACTCTACAAGTCTCACTTTTCATCCCTCTAGCTAGATGTATTCTATGATGTTTTATTATTTGGGGTCTTTTATGAATTTTGTTATTTTATTTTTTTTCTTTCTCTGCATGCTTGCCACATGTCTGTAGGAACAATATTGATTGCTATATATTAATTTTGTATCCTGCTATATTGTTTAATATGTTTAACAACTATAGATTTCTGGTGGAGCTTTTAATATATAGAATCATATATATATATATATATGTATATATGGATACTTTGTCTTCTTTCTTTCATATTTATATCTACTTTATGTTTTTCACTTTTATTATTGTTCTAGCTAAGATTTCCAGTACTATATTGAATAAGATGGGGGGTATTCTCAACTTGTTCCTGGTTTTAGTGGAAATCTTCTGAGTTCATTTTTTATCATTTTTTATTTTAATTTTAAATAGCTTGTTTTACATGTCAATCCCAGTTCCCTCTCCCTCCCCTCCTCCCGCACTCCCCTTCCCCCCCACCCTCCCACCATATTGCCAAATCCTTCCACATAGGGGATGTCTAGAGTCTGTCATTTTACTCTGGGTAGGGTCCAGGCACTCCCCTAAGAGTCCAGGCTGAGAGAGCATCCCTCTTTGTGCTATAGGCACACGATGACTGTTTGTATATCAGGGATAGACACTGCTCCACAGCTCAGGGCCCCATAGGTTGCCCAGGCCTTCTGGCTGACACTCACATTTGGGGGGTCCAGATCAGTCCCATGCTGGCCTCCCCACTGTCAGTCTGGGGTCCAAGAGCTCTCCCCTGTTCAGATCAGCTGTCTCTGCTGGTTTTGCCAGCCCATTCTTTGCCAATTTGCTCATCACTCCTCTCTCTCTGTCACTGGGTTCCTTGGGTTCAGTTCAGTGATTAATTGTGTGTTTGCCTCTGCTTCCATCAGTCACAGGATGAAGGCTCCCGGATGGTTATAGACATCAAGTTCATTATCAGGAATGGGCATTCGAGGTGGTCTCTCCACTATTGCTTAGCTTGCCAATTGGTGTTATCCCTTTAGATCACTCGAGGTCGCTCTGGTGCCTGATCTGTATTCGATCTTATGATTCCGTCTTCCCCCTATTCTACCCCCACCCCCTCAACTTCTTGTTCCCCCATGACCAACTCTATTCCTCTTCACCCCTCTCTTCTTCCCAGGTCCCACTCCCCCCACCCTCGCCGTGTTCCCCATCCATTCAGGGGATCTTGTCTCCATCCTCTTCTCTTGGGTACTATGCATATATGCATATCTTTTAGGTTCTTTCCTGTTTCCCAGACTCTCTATCAGTGGAAGTGCAGACTGGCACTATCCTGATCCATGTCTAAAATCCATATATGAGTGAGTACATACCATGTTTGTCTTTTTGAGACTGGGTTACCTCACTCAGGATGGTTTCTTCCAGTGTTATCCATTTCCCTGCGAATTTCAAGATTCCATTGTTTTTTTGTTCTGCTGAGTAATACTCCATTGTGTAAATGTACCACATTTTCTCTATCCACTCTTCAGTTGAGGGGCATCTAGGTTGCTTCCAGGTTCTGGCTATTACAAATAATGCTGCTATGAACATAGTAGAGCAGATGCTCTTGTTGTATGAACTTGCCTCATTTGGATATATGCCTAAGAGTGGAATTGCTGGGTCTAGTGGTATATTAATTCCCATTTTCCTGAGGAATCTCCATACTGATTTCCAAAGAGGCTGTATGAGTTGGCACTCCCACCAGCAGTGGAGGAGTGTTCCTCTCTCTCCACATCCTCTCCAGCATAAATTGTCTTCAGTGTTTTTGATTTTAGCCATTCTGACAGAAGTAACATGGTATCTCAGAGTTGTTTTGATTTGCATTTCCCTGATGGCTAAGGATGTTGAGCACTTTCTTAAGTGTCTCTTGGCCATTTTAGCCTCCTCTACTGAGAATTCTCTATTTAGCTCTGTACCCCACCTTTTAATTGAATCCTTTGGTGTTTTGGAGACTTGTTTCTTGAGTTCTTTGTAAATTTTGGAGATTAGCCCTCTGTCAGATGTAGGGTTAGTGAATATCTTTTCCCATTCTGTGGCCTGCCTTTTTGTCTTTTTGACTGTGTCCTTTGCCTTACAGAAGCTTTTTAGTTTCAGAAGGTCCCATTTGTTAATTGTCGATCTCAGTGCCTGTGCCACTGGTATTATGTTTAGGAAGTGGTCTCCTGTACAAACTCGTTGAAGAGTATCTCCCACTTTCTCTTCTAAAAGTTTCAGTGTGGCTGGATTTATGTTGAGATCTTTGATCTATTTGGACTTAAGTTTTGTACAAGGCGATAAACATGGATCTATCTGCAGTCTTCTGCATACCAGTACCCAGTTATGCCAGCACCATTTGTTGAAGATGCTTTCTTTTTTCCATTGTACAGTTTTAGCTTCTTTGTCAAAAATCAAGTGTTCATAGGTGTGTGGGTTAAAATTAGAACTTTCGATTCGGTTCCATTGGTCTACCTGCCTATTTTTGTGCCAATACCAAGCTGTTTTCAGGACTATAGCTCTATAATAGAGCTTGAAGTCAGGTATGGTGATGCCTCCTGCAGTTCCTTTATTGTATAGGGATGTTTTAGCTATCCTGGGCCTTTTGTTTTTCCATATAAAGTTGATTAATGTTCTTTCCAGGTCCTTGAAGAATTGTGATGGAATTTTGATAGGGATTGCATTGAATCTGTAGACTGCTTTTGGCAAGATTGCCATTTTTATTATGTTGATCCTACCAATCCAAGAGCATGGGAGATCTTTCCATTTTCTGGTATCTTCTTTGATTTCTTTCTTTAAAGACACAAAGTTCTTGATATACAGGTCTTTAATTTCCTTGGTTAACATTATCCCCAGATATTTGATACTGTTTTTGGCTATTGTAAAGGGTGATGTTTCTCTGATTTCTTTCTCAGTCACTTCATCATCTGTATATAATAGGGCCACTGATTTTTTTGAGTTTACCTTGTATCCTGCCACATTGCTGAAGGTGTTTATCAGCTCTAGGAGTAACCTTGCGGAGTTTTTTGGGTCACTTATGTAAACTATCATATCATCTGCAAATAGTGAAAGTTTGACTTCTTCTTTTCCTATTTGTATCCCCTTTATCTCCTTTTGTTGTCTTATTGCTGTAGCTAGAACTTCAAGTACAATATTGAAGAGATATGGAGAGAGTGGACAGCCTTGTCTTGTTCCTGATTTTAGAGGAATTGCTTTGAGTTTCTCTCCATTTAGTTTGATGTTAGCTGTTGGTTTACTGTATATTGCTTTTATTATATTCAGGTACATTCCTGTTATCCCTGATCTCTCTAGGACCTTTATCATGAAGGGGTGCTGGATTTTGTCAAAGGCTTTTTCAGCATCTAGTGAGATGATCATGTGGTTTTTCTTTCGCAGATTGTTAATATGGTGGATTACATTGATAGATTTTCTAATGTTGAACCATCCCTGCATTCCTGGGATGAAGCCTACTTGATCATGGTGGATGATTTTTCTGATGTGTTCTTGAATCCGGTTTGCGAGTATTTTATTGAGTATTTTTGTATCGATGTTCATGAGGGAAATTGGTCTATAGTTCTCTTTCTTAGTTGTGTCTTTGTGTGGTTTGGGTATCATGGTAATTGTAGCCTCGTAGAAAGAGTTTGGCAGTGAGCCTCCTGCTTCTATTGTGTGGAATACTTTGAGGAGTATTGGAATTAGCTCTTCTTTGAATTTCTGGTAGAATTCTGCACTGAAGCCATCTGGGCCTGGTCATTTTTTATTTGGGAGACTTTTGATGACTGCTTCTATTTCATTAGTGGTTATAGGTCTGTTTAGATTGTTTATCTGTTCTTGATTTAGTTTTGGCAAGTGATATCTATCCAGGAAATTGTCCATTTCCTTTAAATTTTCAAATTTTGTGGAGTACAGATTTTCAAAGTATGCCCTGATGATTCTCTGGATTTCCTCAGAGTCTGTTGTTATGTCCCCTTTTTCATCCCTGATTTTGTTAATTAGCATGCTCTCCCTCTGTCTTTTGGTTAGTTTGGACAGAGGTTTATCTATTTTGTTGATTTTCTCAAAGAACCAACTCTTTGTTTCATTGATTCTTCTCAGTGTTTTTCTGGTTTCTACTTGATTGATTTCAGCCCTCAATTTGATTATTTCCTGGCGTCTGCTCCTCCTGGGGGAGTTTGCTTCTTTTTGTTCTAGAACATTCAGCTGTGCTATTAAATCTCTAGTATGACTGTTCTCCAGTTTTTTCATGTGGGCACTTAGTGCTATAAACTTTCCTCTCAGCACTGCTTTCAAAGTGTCCCATAAGTTTGTGTATGTTGTGTCTTCATTCTCATTGAAATCGAGGAAGTCTTTAATTTCTTTTTTTATTTGTTCCTTTACCCAGGGATGGTGCAATTGTGCATTGTTCAATCTCCATGAGTTTGTAGGGTTTCTGCGATTTGTGTTATTGTTGAATTCTAATGATAATGCATGGTGGTCTGATAAGATGCAGTGGGTTATTCTAATTTTTTTGTATCTGTGGAGATTTGCTATGTTTCCTATTATGTGGTCAATTTTAGAGAAGGTTCCATATGGTGCCGAGAAGAAGGTATATCCCTTTGTATTTGGGTGGAATGTTCTATAGATGTCTGTTAAACCCAGTTGGGTCATAACTTCTATTAGTTCTTTTGTTTCTTTTTTAAGTTTCTGTCTGGAGGACTTGTCTAGCAGTGAGAGCAGAGTGTTGAAGTCTCCTACTATTAGTGTGTGAGATTTTTATGTGCATTTTGAGCTTTAGTAATGTTTCTTTCACGAATGTAGGTGCCTTTGTATTTGGGGCATAGATGTTTAAAATTGAGACTTCGTCTTGATGTATTTTTCCTTTGATGAATATGAAGTGTCCTTCTTCATCTCTTTTGATTGATTTTAATTTGAAGTCTAATTTGTTAGATATTAGGATTGCTACACCCGCTTGTTTCTTGGGACCGTTTGATTGGAAGATCTTTTCCCAACCCTTTACTTTGGGATAACGTCTGTCTTTGATGTTGAGATGTGTTTCTTGTATGCAGCAGAAGGAAGGGTTCTGTCTTCGTATCCATTCTGCTAGTCTGTGTCTTTTTATAGGCAAGTTGAGGCCGTTGACATTGAGGGATATTAATGACCATTGATTGGTGATCCTTGTTTGTGCTTGATTTATTGTTGGTGAAGTTATTTTGTGTAGTTTCTCCTCCCTTTTTCTTTTGGTGTTTTGTAAATTGTGATTATATATTGCCTGTGTCTTTGTGAATGTAGTTATCTTCCTTGGCTCTAGGTTTTCCTTCTAGCATTTTCTGTAGAGCTGGATTCATGGATACATATTGTTTAAATCTGGCTTTGTCATGGAATATTTTGTTTTCTCCATCTATGGTAATTGAGAGCTTTGCTGGATATAGTAGTCTGGGCTGTCATCCTTGTTCCCTTAGCGTTTGTAGGACATCTGACCAGGATCTTCTGGCTTTCATCGTTTCCATTGAAAAGTCAGGTGTAATTCGCATAGGTCTGCCTTTGTATGTTACTTGGCCTTTTTCTTTAGCTGCTCTTAATATTTTCTCTTTACTCTGTAGGTTTCATGTTTTGATTATTATATGGCAAGGTGACTTCTTTTTCTGGTCTAGCCTATTTGATGTTCTGTAAGATTCTTGTACTTTCATAGGCATATCTTTCTTTAGGTTAGGGAAATTTTCTTCTATGATTTTGTTGAATATGTTTTCTGTACCTTTAAGTTGAATTTCTTCACCTCCTTCTATACCTATTATTCTCAGGGTTGACTTCTTCACGGTGTCCCATATTTCCTGGATATTTTGTGTTAAGGATTTGTTGGTTTTGAGATTTTCTTTGGTTGATGACTCTATATCCTCTAATGAGTCTTCAACACCTGAGATTCTCTCTTCTATCTCTTGTATTCTATTGTTGATACTTGCATCTGTAGTTCTTGATCGTTTACCCAGCTTTTCTATTTCCAGCATCCCTTCATTCTGTGTTTTCTTTATCATTTCTATTTCAGCTTTCAATCCTTCAACTGAGTTGTTTCCTTAATTTTTTTGGTTGTTCTTTCTTGGTGCTCTTTAGATTCTTTGAGAGATTTGTTTATTTATTGAATTTTTCCCCCATTTCATGGATTTTTTTTTGTTTTTTCTTCTATTTCTTTAAGGGATTTCCTCGTTTCTTCTTTGAGGGTCTCCATCATCTTCATGAAATAATTTTTAAGGTCTGTCTCCTCTTCTTCATCTATGTAGTGCTTTTTGGGTCTTACTGGTGTTGGATCCCCTGGATTCTGGTGGGTTCATGTTGGTGTTTCTATTGCTGAGTGATCTCTTTTTTTTTTCCTCTTTTTTTATTTTAATTTTAAATAGCTTGTTTTACATGTCAATCCCAGTTCCCTCTCCCTCCCCTCCTCCCGCACTCCCCTTCCACCCTCCCTCCCACCCTATTGCCAAATCCTTCCACATAGGGGATGTCTAGAGTCTATCATTTTACTCTTGGTAGGGTCAAGGCACTCCCCTAAGAGTCCAGGCTGAGAGAGCATCTCTCTTTGTGCTATAGGCACATTAAGACAGATTGTATACCAGGGATAGACATTGATCCACAGCTCAGAGCCCCATAGGTTGTCCAGGCCTTCTCACTGACACTCACATTTTCTGTCTTCTTCCCATCTCTTCTTTCAGTGGGTGCTGGTGGGGTCTTTCCATCTCCATTGGTCTCCTTCCTTCCTGCAGCTGAAGCTGGGGATGCTGACACGGAGTTTGGGTCCTGGTAGGGCTGATGTCTTTCCTGAAGCTGGTCTCAACGGGGGTTGGGGTCTTGGAATTGTTGACTTCTTTGCCGTGTGAGCAGGTCTTCTGAAGCTGTACTCGCTGGGGTTGGGGTCTTGGAAGGGCTGATGTCTTTCCTGAAGCTGTACTCGCTGGGGTTGGGGTCTTGGAAGGGCTGATGTCTTTCCTGAAGCTGGACTCGCTGGGGTTGGGGTCTTGGAAGGGCTGATGTCTTTCCTGTGTGGGCGGGTCTTCTGGATGCCAGGAGAGGCCCAGAAGATCAAGGGGATGGGTGATGGGCGGGCGGTCCCCGCGGCAGACCCAATCTCACCTGAAGCTAGACTCGCTGGGGTTGGGGTCTTGGAGGGGCTGATGTCTTTCCTGTGTGGGCGGGTCTTGTGGATGCCAGGAGCGGCCCGAAGATCAAGGGGGATGGGGGATGGGTGGGCGGTCCCCATTGGAGACCCAATCTCACCTGAAGCTGGACTCGCTGGAGTTGGGGTCTTGGAGGGGAGTTAATTTTTTTTTAGCCAGATGTTGACTGAGAATATGCTATATATTCTCCCTGTTATATAAAAGTATTCTTCCTGTATTTGTAGATTCTATAATTTTTACCCTAGTAGAATGTTGAATTTTTCCCAAAGGTCTTTCCTGTATCTAATGTAGTTTCTGTCATTGGGTCGTTTTTGTATGTAGGATTACACTCATCGATTTGGATGTGTTGAAATATCCCTGCATGGGAAATGAAACCAACTCAAACATGGTAGATTATCTTTTTGACACATTTTTTAATATTCTTATCAATTATGTTTGAGGATTTTTGCATTCCTGTTATCAGAGATAATGACTTATATAGCTTTCTTTTTCTGTTGTGTCATTGATTTGTGTATCATGGTGATATTTGCTTCATCAAAAGATGTGAAAGTCTTTCTTTTCCTAGTTTATGGAATAAGTTTAGGAATATTGATGTTACTTCTTTGAAGGTCTGATAGAATGATGCTTAATCCAGATAGTTCTAGGTTTCTGTCTCCTTGGAAGTTACGGGTCTCTTTAAAATTGTTTATTTTGGGCCGGGCGGTGGTGACCCACACCTTTAATCCCAGCACTCGGGAGACAGAGGCAGGCGGATCTCTGTGAGTTCAAGTCTGGGCTGGACTGATAGCCTCCAAAACAATACAGAGAAACCCTGTCTCGTAAAAACCAAAAAAAAATGTTTATTTTACCATGAACTCTCTTTTGTAACTAATACATAACTAGAAGTTCATTAATTTCATTTAGGTTTTTCACTTTGGTATGATACAGATGATACAGATTTTTAAGGTATGTCTTTATGACTCTCAGAATTTTCTCAGTGTCTGTTTAATTAATTCTACCAAAAGTTTTCAGTCATGTCAACCTTTTCAAAGAACTAAGTCTCCATTTCATTAATTCTCTCTATTTTTATTTTTATTCTATTGATTTCAGCCTTGGCTTTGATTATCTATATACCATTTAGCGTGCTGTTTTATCTTGTTTCTCCTAGTTTTGGATGCATTATTACTTTATTAATTTAAGATCTCTAGAAATTTTGATGTTGGCATTATTAGTAGTATTATAAAATTTCTCTTGGTGTTTCTTTGAAAGTCTCACAAACATTTTGGTACATGGTGTATTCATTTTCATTCAAGTCTATGAATTTCTTTAAACTTCCTTTTTGATCAATCTTTGACACAATTATGATTTACTAGTGCTTATTTATCATGCTTGTATACTTTCCGTAATTTCCATTACAGTCGATACCCAGGTTTATTCCATTGTAGTAAGACAGAATACAGTACGTTACTGAAATTTTCCTGTTTTGTTTGAACTTCATGTTTTGTCCTAACGTGGTAGATAATTATAATATAATATCAAGTATAAAATGTATGGAACTTTGTCAGAATTTTCTATTACATTGCATAATTATTGTGCTATGGCTACCACATTCATCTAATGGCATATAAACAATGTCAAATAAGAAAATCTTACAACTTTAATAACAGTTAAAGATTTGAAATAGTCATTAAATGCACAAATTACAAATATAAGCAAAGAGATGCTTGAAAATAACCTAAACCAAGTTTGAAAATGGTTCTTACTTTAGTGTTCTTCTTTTGTTGTAAACAGGGTTTTATTATGTATACCTTGAAGATAATCTTCTTATCTCAGCTTCATATGCACTTTGATTCCGGTCCTCTGTTGCCACACCCAGTTAACAAGGGTTATTTGGAATGAACTAAAATACAAAGTGGCTGCTTCACCTTGGTAAAAAAAAGTGGTATTCCTAATTTTTAGTTATTTAAAAGTAGGACAGTAGGTAGCAACTACGACAAGCTGTCAATATTATTATGCCCATTTTATAACTGTACATTATTGTTTTTCTTTCTGCACTTTCATGGGTTTCTTTCACATAAAATGTACAAATTCTTGCACACAAACTTATGCCCATCTCACTATGAAACTTCGGTAACTATATTGGGATGTTGTTTTGTATCAGTAATTTTTTTTGTATTTGCCCTTGTCAACTTTCCTCATAAACTTTTCCAGATTTTCTGCCTCTGAAGAAGGTAAGAGGAATTTTATATGAATCCTCAAAAACCTGTTCGTCTGTAGCCAGAATTCCTTTTAGTTTGAATTCCTAAGACACATTCTCCCACACCTTCTTTAGTGTTTCTGTGTGCTTGTAATTTTTATGGCACCAGTATCCGTTGTGTTGATCCCTGACCATGTTCCAGTACAGAATTTTTAAAGCAGTTTTTATTGGCATGCAGGCAAACAGAAAGGAATTCCCTTGGGCAATTCTCTCTATACGCTTACAGCACAAGGAAAATAAAAATTTTCTAGTTTTTAATAAATACTTTTATTAGAACATGTGGAAGGGGATTACATTGTTTTCCTAACTACAAAGGGTAGAATTAGGGCCAGTGGTTATAAGCTCCAGCAAAACATTTTCTGTTCATTATAAGAAAAACTTTTGCAACCTTATAACTGAAGATTATAATTGGTTTTCTCCTGAAACACTAGTATTTCCTTTATTAAGAAAGAGATAGAATGACAGGCCATTTTCTCCCTGTGCCTATCAGTTCTGTCCTCTGGAAGATATACTCCTGGAGTTTTGAAATCACGTATTTACTGTCTTAGGGTTTAGACTTGAGACTTTCTAAGATAATGTATTTCTAGATACAAAATCTATTTTACAAATATGTAACAACATGTTAAAAATAGTGCAATAATAAATTTGTAGACATGTCAGGGGAAGCAAACTTACTACTAAGGGACTGAATATTACTGTATGCTATTTTGAATTTACTGCATGAAAATCTTTCTTGAAAATAACAGTTTTCTTAAGTAGTTTAGTAATTTAAAGCATTACCACCTCCTCACAATTAACCAATAATCTCTCCCATAATAACTGCCATGTTGCTCATTAACTGAGTAAGCCTTAACACCTTATTAGATTAGAATAGCTTGTTTGTACTCCATAATCGGCATCTTTAATATTTCTTCATATGCTCTCATTGCTCATCAGGGATTCAGATGAATTATTAAGTGAATGAATGAATAAATAAATTAGCAGGAAGTTGACTGCTGAGTAAATAGAAGCACAAAGTTGGCTTGCAACTCCATACCAATTGTTCACTCTGTATTACCAATATTATGTTGATAAGAACTGCATACCGAAAACACTTATAGTATTATTGCTATACATATACACACTAATTTTGTAGGATTGTTCTTTTCTTTTTTCTTTAATTTAGAATGCATGACATTAATATTCATGAGACTAGCAGTGATGATAATTTCAGAATAATAGCCAAGGCAATTAACAACTCCAATCAAACAAGGGTATTTATGCATTTGTCACAACCATGAAATTTCAGTGGGTCACAGGACAATAAATCTACCATATATTAAGTTAAATTATGTAGACCATTTGGTCAGAAAGAATTATTGAAAATATTTTCATTAATATTGGCATGCTTTTAAAAGCAATCTATTGGAATATCTATTTATCCTTTTTATATTTCCATCATTCCAACTTAAAACAACAACAACAAAATAGAAAGGCAGTATATACTGAATCCATGGGAGCAAAAACTCAAGAGATTAAGTTATGCTTTGGTAACCAGACTTTACAACGAGGATGAATGCAGACAAATATATATTATTTTGTGTCTAGATTAAATAATTACATGTATGTATCATTGCATAAATTTGGACTATATGTACATATACCAACACAAACATATAGATACATACATACATATGTGTATATATGCATGCTTATATATGATTTTTGTGACTAGAAATAATTCTTTTGAATATTTTTATTATAAAAATAAATGTCTGAGAATATTTTAAAAAGAATGAATGTTTATTTAAAATCCTGTTACCTCTAAAACAAATCATTTGTCTTATGATTTATATATAAGAATATAAAAGTCTACCCATGCTGAAAGTTATAAATTAGCATATAAAGTGATTCTGGAAATAAGAATGGCAAAAATGCCAGGCAATGGTGGCACACACTTTTTTTGTTTTAATTTTTTATCTTTGAAACAATCTTATTTAGCATAACAATTCCAGTTCCTTCTTCCCCCAATCCTCCATACGGAATGGGCTCCAAAAATCCAGTTCATGCATGAGGAATGAATACTGGTTCCAATGCCAGTTGCCCTATAAACTGCCCAAACCCCCAACTGTCATCCATATTCAGAGGCCTAGTTTGGTCTTATGCAGAGTCCCCAAATATTTGCTAGGGTCAGCTATTTCTGTGTGGGTGTCAGAGGCTGACAGATCTCTGTGTTTGAGCACATTGCCTATATTAACTATTTCAAACTTCCTAAGACTTCATACTTCAATATTAATCATCTTGTTTTACTAATTACAGAAAGAAATCAGATTTCATATGTTTTAAGAGTTTTCGACATTAATAAAATCAATTATGATCACACACAGCCCTTATTTCACCTCTCCCATCTTGTTTCCCCCAAAATAAGAATCCCTCTTCACTTTATTTCTTTTATTCTTTGTTACTTCTGTTATTATTTTCTTTTGTAAACCCATTTTGCTGGTGTTTATAATAATTGCCCCCATAGACTAGTGTGTTTGAATAATTGTTCCATAGGAAGTAAAGTTATAGGACATACAGTTATATTGGTGTAGATGTGGCCTTGTAGGAAGTGTATCATTGTGGAAAGGGGCTTGGAGGTCTCATAAGCTCAAGTCTTGCCACTGTACCTGTGGATCAAGACAAAGAAGTCTCAGCTCCCTCTCCAGCACATGTCTGCCTGCACAGGGCCATGGCCCATCATGCTGATTCCAGAATGAATTTGCATTATTTTACATTGAGCTATAAAGTGCGAATTCCTGAAGTCACCAGTTTTAGACTAAGAAAGAAATCATCAAATTGAAAACCCACATCTCTTCCTGGATGCCTCTTGGGATTGAAGTTGCAAACAAAACTGCGTCCTCAGATCAGGAAAGGCAAGAAGGTTTAGAATCAGAATTCATGGGTATCTTACTTTGAGCTATAGCAATGACAGCCACACACTGGGGAAAACAATGCAAACCAGGTCCTCAAGGGATGTCTTGTTACCACCTTACAGATGGAGGGGTGGGATTGGCTAATTTCATGGGGCTTATGTTTAAGAACCACACTGGTTTCAAGGTGAAGAGCCAAAAGTTGCCCATATTGCCCTGTGTAAGAAGAGAAAAATAGTTGAAGAACTAGAATCTTCTCCATACAGAAGGCTGATTCTCCAGGGGGTGAGGCAGAAGGCATTATTGAGTTTACTTCAAATAGTGCTAAAAACTTCTCTGACATCTCCGCTTCCAGCTTTCCCAAAGGAGAGACACACAAAAATAGCTAAGGACAGTTGTGGAAGTTATATGCAGAGGAAACTTACAAATTAAAAAATGTGTATTATCATGAAATTATGGAAGATTCTCCTCTACCCCACACACACTCAGAAGAAAAATAAGCCTAATGTAAGAGGAGAGGATAGTTAAATGATGCAAGATCTAAAATCTAGTTTAAGGTCTAGAAGCCAAAGATGATAGTAATAATAATTTTAAAAAACAGGGAAAAAAACAAGAAAGAAATTTGAAATGGGTAGCTAAGAAACATGGAACCTAATAATGCTGGACTGGAGACATTGCTCAACAAAATGCTGCCTTTTTGGAGGACCTAAGTTTATTCAGTTCCCAGTGCCTAAGTCTGGCAATTTATAACCAGGTGTAGTTCCCACTGCAGGTTATTCAGCTGCTCTTCTGGCCTCTACAAGCACGCCCTTCTCTAACACACACACAAACACACACACACACACACACACACACAAGAGCAAGTGTAAAAAGTCACGACAGAAAGAGCTCATTCATCTTAGTTAATATCTAATACATAATGTTAAATATTTCAAAAACCAATAACAACCAAATAGAGTTTATAACTGTCAATGGGTATATGTGAAAAGCCTTTTATAAAAGAGAGAAACTGTGTATTATGAATAGATATTATTGGAGATAGGTCATAAAGAAAGAATAAAAATGAACTGTGAGAAGTAACCAACACTAAAGTTGACATAAAAATGCATTTGATGGCCTGATCACTGGAAATGAATGAAAAATAAATGAGTTAAGTGGAAATTAGGTCAGTAAGTACTTTTACAGAAAAGAATCATATGTAAATACATAGGCTAGCTTACTATGGTCACTCTTATTTTCTCTGATATGTTTGATCCACAGTTGTTGAGCCATAGATTTAGAGCTCACAGACATCATGGGTAAGCAAAAATATTTGGCAATATTTATTTCTGTGATACTGTTGTTAATGGCAGCTCCTGAGAAGAATACATTTGTCCTCGTTATCTTTCTAAAGAGTAAATATTGAAACTGTCTTTGAACTTTCGGGGAAAAGTTACATTTAGAATGCTTATGTCTAGTAAATCCAAGACATAGCACAAGTGATTTTCCTTACTGATAATTTAAAATATGCTTAGAGACCTAAAATGGTTTGATTGTATGTACACCACACATATACAAATAACCACAACTCTTTCATGAACACATGCCATTGATAAACACAATGCTTGTGAGTTTACCTGGGCTTTTTCACAGTGTGTTTTCTCCTTTTTAGAATTACTATGAACTTAGTAATTACAGGGATAAGTGAATGTGAAGTGTTTTGAAACAACCCATATTTTCCATTGAAAACACGGTTTCCATAAAAAGTCAGCATTATCAAATTTACTAATAGTAATCTATCAAAATTTGTCTTCAGAAATCACCCTTTCTAACTTCTTCATATTCTTGAGGATATTCTTATGAAAGGTGCATAAGACATTTTTTGTGTGGGTGTGTGTATGTGTTGTATGCTTTAAGGTATTTTAGGAAGCTATTAGTCAACCTCTTGTTGTTCAGGTGATATTCATCTTGTCCTTTCTTTAAGGCAGGGTCACACACTAGGACCTGGAGCTCACTGATTAGTTTGGAATAGCTGGACCACACCACCAGGAATCAACCTGTCTCTGTCTTACCAAAAGGGAAATTTCTAGTCTGTGTGACTATGTCCAGCTTTTAAGTGATTGTTGGAGATGTACTCACACTTCTGTGTTAAGCACAATAATGATTGCATCATTCTCCAAGGACGTAAAATATAATATTTTCATAGAGGCTGCCATGCTCTTTCTTATGAATGTCACTTATTGATGCTTTTCTGCTCAATTCTCTTTTTTACCGCAATACTTTGCTACTTTTCATTATTTGATGATCAAAAATGCTCCAATGCATACCACTCTTTCCCTGTTAAAATTAGCATAATTGTCAATCTGTATTCAGAACTCTTCCCTGTCAGCATGTACACATTTTTCATTACATTTATCAGTTGAAAAGTGTTGAACTGTTAATACCATAGATGTGAGAAGAAAGACCACTAACCCAAGTCATGGCCAAATTAATTATTACAAACCTTATTCCTGTACATAGGCTATCTCTCCCTATGGTGGAATTCAAGAGCTCAACATTGGATTTGGTGAAAATAACATGTGTTTATAGCTCAGGAGTATGGTTATTCCAAATTGGGGATTTGGCAAGAAAATAAGCAAGGGTTGGTCACAGAAGCAGACCATAAACGTAACATGTTGGTCAAAACAACCTTCTGATACAATGGTGGTCACAACAAGCTTCTGAAACAAAAGTATGGTTGCCATATCCTGGAATTGGAAGTACAGAATCTTTTGTAGTTGATGTTATAGGTGAGGCACAGATTTTGAGAAACAGATTTAACCACAAACAAATTGAACCTAGTTTGTCCTTTGTTATAAGATGGCTTCCAAGCCCAAGTGTGGTAGAATATTAAAGTGTGTAACTTTTGTTTATGCTGCTTTGTTTAACTCTGTGAGGCTGTAATTCATTGCTTGTCTAAAACACCTGATGATCTGATTAAGAGCTGAATGGCCAATAGTGAGGCAGGAACACGGATAGGCGGGAGCATAAATAGAGGGAAAAAAGAGGAAGGAAAGGGATAGTAAGAGAACAAGGAGAGGAGGACACCAGGGTTCAGCCACCCAGCCTGCTATGTAGTACCAAAAAAAGTAAGAAAGACAGAAGCTCAGAGGGAAAAGGTAGATGGGATAATTTAAGATAAGAAAAATTGGCTAGAAATAAACCAAACTAAGACAGTGCATTATAAATAACAATAAGACTCTATGTGTGACTTTTGGGGGGCTGGGTGGTGCCCCCCAAAGAGACAAATGAATAAAACAACCCGAACCACCTAAAATTGAGACAGGCTAGTTTGTCAGAACCATTCCTGCATCTCTTTGATGAAACCTACATGATTATGTTGGTTAATTTTCTTAGATTCAGTTTGCAGTGAGCATTTATACATCTATGTTCATATGGGAAAGATAATTGTCTTTCTTTATTGGATTTTTGTATAAGATGGGTCAGGAAAACTGTGACTGTATAAAATGAGTTAGAAATGTTCTTTCTTTTTCTATTTTGTGAAATAATTTGAGGAGTGTTAGGAATAATTCTTTTTTGAAAGTCTAGACCTTGGTTTGGTTGGAAAAATGTTAGTGGCCACTTATATTTCCTTAGGTTTATGTAATTTGCTTTCTGATCAGGCTGGAGGAATAGCTCAGCCATTACAGGCTAGGCTCACAAGCAAAAAAATTTGCTTTCTGGTCTTGATTTAATTATTGTACCTGGTGTGTATAAAGAAAATTGTACATTTCTTTTAGATTTTCCAATTTGGTGGAGTACAGGTTTTTGAAGTATGACCTGATGATTCTCTGGATTTCCTCAATGTCTATTGTTATGTAACCCTATTCATTTCTGATATTGCTAATCTGAATATTCACTCTCTACCTTTTGGTTACTTTGATGGATAGTAGGGTCTGGTTTGGCATTTGTAGTCTCCCAGAGTCTGTACCACATCTATGGCTTTTAGAGTCTCTATTGAGAGTCAGGTATAATTTTAAGAGGTCTGCCTTTATAGGTTACGTGGTCTTTTTCCCTCATAGCTCTAGCATTCCTTCTTTGTCTGTTTTGAATATTATGTGCCAGAGATTTCTTTTCCGGTTTGTTCAGCTTGGCCTTTGTATGTTGATAGTCATCTCATGAAGGCTTTGTATGCTTCTTGTATGTTAATAGTAATCTCCTTCTTCAGGTTAGGGAAATTTTCTATGATTTTGTTGAACTCTTTTGTGTGTCTTTGACCTGTGTTTCTTCTGTTTCCTCTATACCTATTATTTTTAGATTTAGTCTTTTCCTAGTGTTCCAATTTCCTGGATGTTTTGTGCCTGGATTTCTCTCTGACTGATGCATTCCATTCTTCTATCATGCCTTTAGTGTCTGAGATTATCTCTTCCATCTCTTGTATTCTGTTGGTGAAACATGCCTCTTTTGTTCCTACTTGAGTTCTTAAATTTTTATTTCCAGATTTCCTTCAGTTTGGATTCTCTTTATTGACTCAATTTCTGCTTTCAAGTCTTGAATGGTTTTATTTATTGTGTTCCACTCTTTGTTTGTTACTAAAAATTTCTTTAAGGTATTTATCCATTTCCTCTTTAAGGACCTCTACCATATTCATAAAGGCTTTTTAAAGGTATTTTATTTGTACTTCAGCTGTGTTGGAATATTTAGTGCCTGCTGGAGAAAGTGTCCTGACTGTCATTGTGTTTTTATGCTAGTGTCAAGGCATCTGGTAGTGTGAAGTTTGTAATACTAGGTGCTGATATCTGGTCCTGTCTCTGTTGGGAGGGTGTTTTGTTCCTTGATATCTGGTTCTTCTCTGTATCTTAAGAAAGTGGGCTGTCTGCGGATTGCCTGCAGGAAAATATTTTGGGTACAGATAGATATAAGTAATGGGGGGTTCCAGGTACATTCTATTTCTGGGCATTTAGATTCCCGATACAGAAATGGGGAGAAGTTTTACATTAGGGAAGAAACAAGCGTTTTTCACAAAGATCTGGCTAGTTAGACCTCTGGGTATGAGGGCAAAGAGTGAGCAGAGTGCAGAGTAGAGGGTTTGCTAAACAACTCAGGATGAGACTGGGGGATTGGATTTGGAAGAAAGGAAAGGTGAAGATCAGCACTTACCCTACTCTCTTGACCCTGGTCATAGTGGCAGATGGGTTCCAAGGGAGTACCCGCTAGAACAAAGCATGGAGTGGGGGAAGGAATTTTGGAGGGTAGATCTGTGTGATTTCCTCTGAGATGGGTGCAGAAGGGGAAGAGATGCTGCAGCAGGTGTTCTGCTTTAGAGCTGGAGACAAGGCCAGGAGATTTATTTGGAGTAGGAAATGTGAAGATCTTTAGTTAGCCTACCTGCTTCTGTGGCCAGAGTGGCTTGTGGGCTCCCAGGCAAGCCATGGTGAAGTTGCTGGCTAAGATAAAGCAACGAGTTGTGGGAGTGATGTTAGGAGGGAAAGATCTATGGATTCATGAGAGAGGAGGTGAGGGGAAGCTGCTAAAGGTGTTCTGTTGCAGAGCTGGGAATGAGACTGGGGGATTGGACTTGGAGGAATGGAGGGAGAGGTCAAGATCTATAGTTAACCTACCAGTTTTCCTGTGCAGAGTGAAGAAGGTTCTTAACTGAAAAAAAATTCCTCTTCAGACTGGCCAGTAGGCAAGTCTGCAGAGCATTTTCTTGATCAATGACCAATATGGGAATTCACAGTTAATTCAGGGTAATGGATCACACAGTCCTGAATGATATAAAAATGCAGGCAGAGCAAACTCCTGGAATACAGTTGCAGAGAAGAGTGATGAGCAAAGGGGTCAAGACCAACTGGAGAAAACCACAGAAACAGCTGATAAGGGGGAACTCATGGACCCCAGATTGATAGCTGGGAAACCAGCATAGGACAGATCCAGACCCCCTGAACGTGGGTGTCAATTAGGAGGCCTGGGGAGTCTATATGGGGCCTCTGGTAGTAGATCAGTATTTATCCCTAGTATACAAATGGCCTTTGGGAGCCCACTCCGCATAGGGGGATACTCTCTCAGCCTAGACACATAGGGGAGGTCTAGCCCTGCTCCAGATGATATGACAAGACTTTGAAGATCCCTCCCTGGGGAGCAGAAAGGGGCTGGTGGGCAGGGGACAGGGGAAGAGGGAACTGAGGTTGACATGTAAAACAAGCTTTTCCTAATTTAAATTAAAAAAAGAAAACAATCTACTTTGAATTAGATTGCACTCTTAAAAAAATACAGGCAGACCAAACAATGAGGAACAAGCTAGTGAGAAGGATCCCTGCATGGCTTCACTTCATTTGGGGACTCTATGCTTCTGCCTTGAGTTCTTGTCTTTTCTTCACTCAGTGGATTGTGACCTGAAATATGTAAGCAAAACAGTCGCTCTCTAAATTGCTTTTGATCATGGTGTTTTAGCACAGCAACAGAAATACTAACTAAGACAACTTCCTCTGTACTAGCAATAAAAGAAAATCCACTCATTCCTATTGTCCTCTAGAACTGTCATCACATGTTTCTTTACAAAAATCATCCTTAAAAGAATTATCTACATTTAGAACAATTACTATAGTATTTTCTACTAATTCCATATTAAATAGCCATTGTCTCAATTCTGCTCAGAAATGACCTTATTGATGTTACCAAAACACCCAGCTTATTACAGAACATAATTCTTGTTATTCTAGCTAGCAGGGCTTAGTGTTAGCATTTCATAAAGTTGATCACTTATTTCTTTTTGTCTCCAAAATATTTCTTGTTCTCTGCCTCCAGAAAAAAGTCAACTTTTTATTTTTATTTTTCTCCTTTGTGACTCCTCTTTAATCTTTCTTGCTGTCTTTATCTCTCAGAACTTTGAACTCTGAACTCCTTGAAGACTTTCTTACTTTCCCCTCCAAGGATCAATTTCCTGCTGAATTAATCAATATCTTGGACTTAAAAGCATATACATATCTTCCCAATTTATACTTATTGCAAAACAGTTCAACTCACTGTTTGACATCTTCAGTTGGATGTCTAATAATTATGTTGCCCCAACCACTGTCTTCTCTCTGAATTATGATTCTGTTCATTTACACTTCATACTCCCACCTGTATATTTCTTATCAAGGGATACAATTTTCATGACACATTTTCTTAATATTCCTTTATTTTCTTTGACATTTTTCTCCATAGCATGTTTATAAATGCTTGTCTGAAAAATTAGTGGGAACTCCATTATGATAGTTTTCTTCATTTTCTCACCTATATGTAAACATAGGGGTATGCGCAGATACTGTTTTGTTACAAATTGACCCACTTTGTGGTTGATAATTGTACATTATAATGCTTTCCCCCTCTTTCTTCTTGTATCAATATTGTGTGATAGCTCATAATTTCTTTGTTCCCAATGTGTATTCTTTGTTTTTTATCCATGATTTGTATATGAAAATAACTACTTGAACTACATGAACTGAAATGCTTCATGAACCTAGTTGGGAAAAATACTAAGTTTAAAACAACAATAACAAACACAAATGACTAGAAAACATGACATACCCATTGAATATTTCATAGATATATTTAGGAATGTGATCTCCTAAAGACAGATGGGGGTGACTAGAGTATTCAGGAAACTCACTATAAGTAAAAGGGAGTCAAAATACAAAGAGAGATAATATTAACATCTTAACAGAGATTTTAACAGGTATTCATAGCTGTGTGTGTTAATGTCAGGGTCTTCAATTCAATTACTTTGGTCCACGTGTCTTTTTTTGTGCCAACACCAAGCTGTTTTTATGACTGTGGGTCCATAGGAGAGTTTGAAATCAGGTATGGTGATGCCTCCAGAAATTCCTTTATTGTAATCTGAGTTTTTTGGTTTTGTTTTTCCATATGTAGTTGAGTATTGTTCTTTCAAGGTCTTTGGAGAATTGTGTTGGGATTTTTGTGGGGATTGCATTTAATCTGAAGATTACTTTTGGTAGGATTGTGGTTTTTATTAATTGATTTTACCTATCCAAGAACATGGGAGATTTTTTTTTCATTTTCTGATACCTTCTTCAATTTCTTCAAAGACTAAATGTCCTTGTCATACAGGTCTTTTGCTTGTTCGGTTAGAGTTACAGTATTTGTAGCTATTGTAAAGGGTCATGTTTCTCTGATTTCTTTCTTGGTCCATTTATCGTTTGTATATCAGAGAGCTACTGATTTATTTTTTAGTTAATCTTGTATCACATTACTGAAGATGTTTATCAGCTGTAGGAGTTCCCTGGTAGAACTCTTGGGGGTCAATTATATATACTATCACATCTTCTGCAAATGACTAAAGTTTGACTTCTTCCTTTCCAATTTGTGGGCCCTTAATCTCCTTTTGCTTTCTTATTGCTCTTGCTAGAATTTCTAGTACTAAATTGACTAGATACGGAAAGAATAGATGGCCTTGTCTTGTTCCTGATTTCAGTGGAATCACTTTGAATTTCTCTCCATTTAGTTTGATGTTGGCTGTGCTGTATATTGCCTTTATTATGTTTAGGTATTTTCCTTGTATCCCTATTCGCTCCAAGACCTGTATCATGAAGGGGTGTTACATTTTGTTGAAGGCTTTTTTAGGATGTAATGAGATGGACATGCTTTTTTTCTTTCATTTTGTTTATATGGTGAATTACTTTGACAGATTTTCGCATGTTGAACCATCCCTGCTTCTCTAAGACGAAGCCTGCTTGATCAAAGCACCAGGATGAGCTACAGGATTCCAGGGTGAGCTACAGGAGGGGTTATATGAACAGGGGGACTCAAGATCACGACAGGAAAACCCACAGAGATAGTTGACCTGAACTTGTGTGAGCTCAGGGGCACTAGACAGTTGGGGAGTCTGCATGGGATTGAACCAGGACCTCTGCATGTGGGTCACAGTTTTGTAGATTGATGGGTTTGTGGGACCCCCTAGCAGTGGGACCAGGATCTATCCCTAACACATGACCTTACTTTTTGAAGCCTATTTGATATTGTCAACCTTGGGAAGGAGTTGTCCAACCTCAACTGAATGTGCCAAGCTTTGATGATTCCCCTCTTTCTGAGGAGTGGATAAGTGTGGGTTAGGGGGAGGAAGGGAGGCTGGAACTGTGTTTGATATATAAAATGAATGAAGCAAAATAAAGAGAGGGACTTTAGTGAAAAATTGAATGTATGAAATGGAAAGTAATAAGAACTCAATTTAAATGTATTCAGAGACAATGAGAAATATATATTATGGTTCACTTAATTTTGTTATAATTTTTTATTTTTAAATTTAAATTTAAGTTAGAAACAAGGTTGCTTCACATGTCTATTCCAGATCCCTCTCCGTTTCCCTCCCCTCCTCCTGTGCCCTGCCACCAATCCCCCCAATATCACTTCATTTCCCCAGGGAGGGTAGGCCTTCCATGGGGGTGTCCATAGTCTGTCATTTCATCCAGGGCAGGGCCTAAAACCTCCCCTAAGAGTCCAGGGTAAGAGTGCATCTCTCATTGTTGGATGGCAGTCCAAAGTCCATTTGTATACCCGGGATAAATACTGATTTACTACCCAAGGCTCAATAGATTACCTAGGCCTCCTCACTGACACCCACATTCAGGGGGTCTTGATCAGTCCCATGCTGGATTCCCAGGCATCTGCCTGGAATTCAAGAGCTAACCCTTGTCAGGTCAGTTGTTTCTGGGGGTTAAACCAGCCCAGTCTTAATCCCTTTGGTTATCAGTCTTCCCTCTCTGTTACTGGATTTCTTGAGTTCAGCTCAGTTCTTAGCCTGGGAGGCTGTGTCTTCTTCCATCAGCCACTGAATGAAGATTGTGTTTTCCAGACTCTCTGGCCATGGGATTATAGGCTGGCACTCCCAAGATCTATGTCTAAAATCCATATATGAGAGAGTACATGCCATGTTTCTCTTTTTGTGACTGGGTTATCTCACTCAGAATGGTTTCTTCTAGTGCTATCCATTTGCCTGCAAATTTCAGGATTCCATTGTTTTTTTTTTCTGCTGACTAGTAGTCCATTGTGTAAATGTACCACATTTTCTCTATTCACTCTTCACCTGAGGGGCATCTAGGTTGCTTCCAAGTTCTGGCTATTACAAATAATGCTGCTATGAACATAGTGGAATAGACATTCTTGTTGTATGAATGGGCATCTTTTGGATATATGCCTAAGAGTGGAGTTGCTGGGTCTAGTGGTAGGTTTATTCCCATTTTTCTGAGATATCTCCATACTGATTTCCAAAGGAGCTGAACAAGTTGGCACTCCCACCAGCAATGGAGGAATGATTGTATGGATTTACTAGATACATGCCTGGATTAAAGTTTACTGCATGGTTTGGCAATTGTAAACAGAAATACATAAGTTGCCTTAAGGTGATTGTGTTCCTAAAACTAATATCCATATTAGCACAATCACCATACACATAAGATACATAGGTAGTCCTTAAGGTCCAGCAGTGTTCTTTGCAGACAGAGGAGAGATTCAGACTCTGTTATCAAATTATATGATAGAAAAGAAATTTTGAGAGGAGGGAGAAGGAACTGGGATTGACAGGTGAAGCAAGCTTGTTGCTAATTTAAATAAAATATAAAAAAGAAAAGAAATTTTGCAAGTCATACAAAAGCCAGAGATATTGGCCATTTTGGAAAGTTTCCAGTCTTCAACTCCCTGCCTAATGAGGACAGAACATAGTTTTAGGAAAGAATACACAGAAGAGCCATTTGAATTTTCTACTACCACATTTTGCCATTTAAATTTTTACCAGGAGCAAAATAAATTCCACTACTACCATCACTACCTCTATTTTCAAGCACCAATCTGAGAATAGCAGTTATATAAATATGATACCAACAATTTGAGGGACAACAGAGTAGCTGGATTTGAACATAGAACACTTGGGCTCAGAAGAACCAGTGGGTATCCTCAGCAGCAAGAGATATTGTATATAGAAAGGTCATATGTCATGGTAAACAAGCAGATAAGGGAGGAGTGCACACATATTCCAAATGACCTTGGTCAGAAAATCAGACAGGACTCTGGTTTGACACTATCTAGAGTGCTTCTGAACCTTCTATATTTTTGATTAGGAGGTATTGAGTGTAACTCTGGGATATAAAATGGACAACGTACCTAGTACACAGTGTGCTAATGTTAGCAAGATTACATGGCTGGCCTTCCTACTTGCTTCCCTCCATCCTAATGATGAAACTTGGGCTTAAATGTGATGCTTAAAAATGGAAAGTTTTAACTAGATCGTGACTAATTTGTACATCACAGATTGATTCATTAATCACTGGATGGGACTAAATTTAACTGAAAGTAGTTATCTGTCATTAGAAAGACAGACGCCTCGGTCAGAAATTAGAAGTCTGCTCTAAAAATAAAGAATAGCCTGTCTTTTAAATCAGAAATAGTGATTGAACATGTTAGACCTCTTCAAGACAAGTGTGGAATAGGGTTTTTAATAGAAAGCAAAAAGGCAAGGAGGTATATTAGGATAAATATTTATCTCAGTAGAGAATTAATCATGATTAAGAGCTGCTGGGAAAGAACTAACAGAGAAAATATCTTGCATATTCAGGAGGAATACGAAATACTTGATGATGTACAGTTTAGGAGAAGCCTTTAGACAGTTTTCAAGAAACAGGCATGAAATCATTACCCTTAGAGGAGGCAGCAAGGGAGGTTTATATAGAAGTAGCTTTGCAGGGTCAGCAGGCAAATATGAAAGAATGTGTGTCTGAAAATTTAATTTATGGCTATTTCGGAAGCACAGAAATCATCCAAAGTTTAATTTTTGATAATGAGTGTTTTTTTAGGATTGCTTCCTATGAAACAACTTGGGGTTAATTCTTATTAAAATTTCTTCTAGTCTAAAGTGAAGTTTTAGAGATCCAATACGGAAAGTATTATGTAGTTTATGGGGAATGTTTTCTAATCATGTTTCCTTTTTCATACTTTAGTGCATATCATACATAAAATTGTATATACACATATATTAAATCTCTGCAATAACTTAGAAACCAATGTTACCCTCTTGTTTTTCTTGATTAACCCAATATATTCTCTTTGTGAAATAACTATATACGCATTCCTACACTAATAAGTGTGCATTACAATATGTGTATTATATATAAAAAACATTAAAAAATCACCACTAAGTACATGGCTAAAATCAATGATATAATGGTTAATAATTTTTGCAATATTTTGAGTGATTTTTATACTTTAGTTTTAATAAAGGTTTATTAGAACAAATTAGTTTATGTACTTTCCATGACTGAATATTCCATATGCTATACAAGATTTAAATAATTGGAAAATATATTGCCTGACCTGTAATGAAAAAAGAAGAAAGCAAAAAATAGAAAGAAAAGTTTTTACAAGAAAAGTAACACAAATTTCCATTCCACTTGTATACTAATTTGTGCTCATTTTACTATATCAGGGAACTAAGCAATTTTAGTATCAGTTTTACAATTCTATGAACGTAATACCCGATCTCTACCAAAATGTTATCTGCTTTTAACTATTTTGAAGTTTTGGCTCTCTGTTCCACTCTATTGGTCCTACAAATGTCAATTGTCATAAAAATTAGAATAAGTAGAATAGCTGAGCATTGATTAAAATTGTAGCCAATGACTATTGTAATCTAATAAAACCTAGTTTGAGCATCTCAAAGTACACATAAAATAGGAAATATTTTCACTGAGATAAAGGAAACTTTAAAAAAAATTCTTGAGGTTTCTACATATCACTTGTTACAGTTGTTGGAACAGTGACCAGTTGAACCTCTGACTCACTAGTTGACCCCCCTTACCAATTTGCTTTTCCCAGAGAAGTCTGTATAGTCATCAAGACAAGTACATAAGCAGGTACCTATTAATGGCAGTAGTACTTTTATGTATATAATAAAGGTGCTTTTGACATCATATTTAGCATCTAAATTGCATATACATATTGCCTACACTATTTAACAGTGACTGAGAGTTTAATTACCTAAACAATGGGGAATTGATCTAAAGATTTAAAAACAATTATGTCATCAGGAGTCACAGTCAAACAGGAAGATGCTGATTACACACTGGCGGTAATCAATCTTTTTGTGTTCTTGGTGAAATTTTGAATAAAAGAATTTGAATAGCATAGTTGAAGGAATTAAAAGAAGCAAATTTAACACAAAAGAAGCAAGCATTAATTATGGTAAAATTAACTAGAAAACATAAAAGTGTATTTTTGTGGACCAAACCATATAAGCTAATGTATTATTATGTTCTTGCTTGCCCTTCAACTCTTTCATGTCACTGTTTGAATTAAGTCGTTATGTTTCTTTACTTTCTTAATGCAAACTGAAAATCACATTGAGAATTAATTTCTTTACTGAACAAGTAGAATTTCTAAGTGACTATGAAAAACAACAACTTCCCCTCAAAAATCTTAAAAGCAGTGCCCCATTTGTTTATCACATTTTCTTGTATAGTCTTTCTGGAATTGGTGTGATTGAGAATGCCTGTCTAAATAAAGGGAATGGAAATTAAATGATATATCTGCCCAGAAACATGTCCCAACTTGGGTTTCTAATAGTTGCTTTGCTTTGTAGATTTTTCTGTTATGAAAATAAAGGCAAACAGAACGTTTACAAAGTTAAGTCTAACATATCAGGAAAAGCAACAACAAAAATTTTTTTTACAGAGGAGGACAACTGATTTACTTGTGGCCATATTGAAGGGAAATTACTTTCATTAATAAATCATAACAAAAATAGTCATTACCATTTGGTCATAGGAAGAGTGGCTAGACTAGCAAAACACATAGGAAGAGAAGACAGTCTCAAGCAGGTCTTTTCCTCATAAAAATATGTTTTGTTATATAAACAACAGTCCTGGGTCTAAGACTAGGGTAGTCCAATTGTGAGTGTTTCCGAAGACTGAGATTATGACTAATCTTGATTTTGTATACTTTACATGAAATTATTTATGTTATGAAAATATACATCCACAAATGTTTCAAAACTGAGCTAAAATTTTAAAAACCCCTTGAATTTATTTCATTTAAATATTTTAGCTAGTTGACTACTTTTAGTCAAATAACCAATTTGGTTAAAGTTCAGTTTCCTCTATGGGTGATCACAACTATTTGTGCATATGTATGTAACCATAGCAATTAAAGAAAAGGAGACCTCAAGTTTAGAGTGTTCAGGAAGTATGGGGGAAGTTAAAAGAAGGGACAAGAATAAAAAGAAATGATATAATCATATTTTAATAGAATTAAAAATATCGCCTCAGTATTTTTATTGGACTGTGTTCTCATGGTGTATGATTTTAATAAACTCAATGACCCACTAAAAGTCTTCTATTCTCTACAAGCTCATTATAATATTTTCTGTGACTATGGAGCATACTTCATTAGATGTCATTTATATACCTTATACACAAACACAAGAGAGTACACATCTCCCTTTAATTTGTTTAACTAAAATATATAATCTTGGTGGGACTGCCAAGATGGCATAGCAGATCAAGATGTCCAGCATCAAGCCTGATGACCTGAATTTAATCACCAGGACCCATGTGATGGGCAGAAAGAAATGACCCCTGCAAGCTGTTCTCTGGCATCCACAGAGACATCAGCACACGTGTGTACATGCATGTGGATACATGGAGGAAGGTAGAGAGGAATGAAGGGACAGAGAGAGAGAGAGAGAGAGAGAGAGAGAGAGAGAGAGAGAGAGAGAGAGAAAGAGAGAATATGTTTTGAAAATTGCATAATAGACATAGCTTAGTAGGTTTGGGACTGGAGAAACAACTGAGCCATTTTGAGTGATTACTACTCTTGCAGAGGATCAAAATTCAGTTCCAAGTACCCACATTGTAATTCCAGTTTAAATGGCCCCAGGACATTCTTCTTGTCCCCCAAGAACATCAGCACTCATGTACACATATACATAATTGAAAGAGGCCAGAAAGGGAAGGGAGTAAGCAATGTAACTATGTTAATTAAAATAAATAACATTGAAAATACATCTTAAAATATTTGTATATATATCTTATCATGGATATGTTTATTTCTTTTTTTTTGGATTGTTTGTTTTTACCAGATGTATGCTGCTTCTTCAAGATAAAAAAATCAATAACCTTCACACAAAGAAAAAGAGATAAGTGAACAAGTTTGTATCTACACAATTTCACATGCTAAAAGTTAGAACTATTTTTGTTTTGATGTAGGAACAATAGGATCAAGAACTTAAAAAAATAACATTAATGTTAACACACCCAAAATTGTTTGGCTTCTTAATTTTTCATATAAAAATAATAGATCACATATAATAATGATACAATATTAAAGATGAAGAACTCCTAATTAACAATAAATTTTAAAAAATCTTAAAGTTCAAGTGGCATGATTAAAACAGAAGAGATAATAAGAAAGAATCAGGGCTATGTAGTTACTGAGGTAATGATAAACGGGGAAATATCACCCAGTAAACTTATACAAAACACAGAACAATATTAACTCAGGAGAAGGACTCAGGGCCTATGTGTATCATGGTTAGTTCTGTGCTTCACTGTGGTCTCCTCTGTTTTGCTATGTCAGTATGGACACATTCAGCACCTGGTTTCTCATGGCATAAAATGTTAATATGCCAGAAAGGCAACTATCATGACTCCTGTTGTGCTAATATTTTCTGATATAACTATGACAAATTTTCTCTTACCTTCAAATGCATTAGACTAGACTCTAGGATTTATTTCTAAGAACTACTCAAGGTCAAGAGGAATAAGCCATTGTGTAAATAGCTAACAACATGTTATTTCTGTTTGTGACAAATTTCACTTTTCCCAGGAGTATGTGAGAATGTTATTTAAGAAAAAAACTTTAATTAGATTGCATTATCATGCTTACTATGCTTTCAAGCACATTTTTTCGCTGGATAAAACACATAAAATCCTCAAACAAACTTTAATTTTTCCTGCTTAAATCCAGTAACTACCACTCCATTAACTTTGGGATGTAATTGATCTCTAAAAGAATAAAGCTCTATGTTCTGGGAAGTAATCTCATATTTATGATTTTTATGATTCTCTTAGAAATGCATTCTACTGCTTGAATCTCTCAATTTTTCATTTTCTGGATGGCTTTTCACAGCAAAAATGCCATTTCAATATGTAAATTTAAACCTTTAATTTCAGAAAGTATTCCAAAAATTATGTCCTTACTTTTTTTCATTCCAAGAAGTATAATTAATGCATATTTAGTTTTTCAAGGTCTTTTTCCCTGTTGTTTTTCTGAAATTTTAAAGAGTTTTAAAAACACACACATGCACAGTGGATATAATTAAGTTTCTCTTTGGTAGGTAAGATTTAAAGCCACACTGTATATTTTAGGATGAAATCATTTTGAGAGGCATGTGTTATAACCTCCACCATATTTAAATTTTTTCTGTCATCCTGAATAATATTGAATAGCAACACATATGCACTTTTCATATATATGTTTCCCCCCAAGTGAGGCAATTCCATGGTTTTGCTTACCTTCCTACTATGTCACATTTCCTTATTGATTTAAAGAATGTGTTTATCTTCAAGTGAGGCAATTTGCTTCTACTGACAGGTATTCCCCAGACATATCACAATGTTCTCTCCCTCAAAGGAGATATAAACGTAAGGTCAGCGCCTGGAAAATTTTTCAGTTGTAAAGCAAATTTGTAAACTTGTAGTTCCTTCCACTGAGGGAAAAGTCATTAAGCCTTCTCTATCTTACCTTTTCACCTCACTTCAACTCCCTATGGAAAGACATTCTCAGACTATAAGGGAAATGATAGAGAAGCCCATCTCCTTCAGATAATAGGAGAATACTCTGCAGCTGGTAAGGAAACACAAAACAAGTGCACAGACAAAACCTAAAGAATCTGGCATCCCTGTGTGAGGCACAGGAGATGGTCCTGACTGAGACAATTAGGATGGTCTTCTGCAGTGGGAAATTTAGGTTAGTAAGAATGTCTCAAATGTGAAATCGAGGGGTCATCTCAACATCCAAAGACAGACCTAGTCAATACAGACACAAAGCCAGTTCAACCTAAGAGGTAATTTACAGCTGCATACATGGGAAAGGGAATGAGCAGAAAAATTAAAAAGTAGCAACAAAGGAAGAATAAACAGGTAGCAGTTGAACAGGCACTGTGGAAAACCCACAGGCAGCTCAGTAAACCCCAGGAAGCACCCGAGAATTTGAAGGCTGTATTACAGGAGTGTCTCAGCAACAGGAGATAAAATTACCTGACAAAAATTAGTAGCCATTCTGTACACTGATGGGAAACAAAGTGAAAAAAAAGTGTTCACAATAGGCACAAAATGAAGAAAAACACCTATGAGTAAATCTTACCAAGGAAAGGAAAGTTCTCTACAGTCAAAACATAAGACAATGAAGAAATAAACTGAAGAAGACATCAAAGATGGAAGGACCACCCATTCTCATGGTTCCAAAAACTTAATATCATGACTATATCCATCTTACCAAAAGCAATCTGTAGATTTAGTGCAACTCTAATAAAAATTCCAAGGATAATTTTCACAAACACACAAAGTCAATCTTAAAGTTTATATGGGACCATAAAAATGTAAGGATAATCAAAACAATCCAAAACAAAAAGAATAAGACTGGAGGTAACACCTATCTGAATTCAAGGTATAATACAGAACCAAAGTAATATAAAACACCATAAGAAGGAAACAAGGAGAACCAGACACATAGATCACCTGAATAGACCAGGGTATGCAATTTTAAAACAACACAACTCTAACTACCTAAATTTTGGGTAAATATGCCCAAAATACAGAGCAAAATGGTGGTATGTACAGAAAATTAGTACCTGAAGAATAGAACACCGGCATATAAGAAATAGAAACTAGATGCTTATCTTTATACCACATAAAACTAAATTCTAGATACATCAAAGAACTCATCATAAGAAAGTACACTTCAGCATACAGGAATAGAGGACGACTTTCTGAATAGGATTCTAATAGCACAAAAAACACAACAGACAATTGACAAATGGGATTTCATGAAACTATAAACCTTTACAGAAAATAAGACTAGTTAGGTTAGGAGATATTCCACAGAATCTGAAACACATTTGCCAGCTATTCATGTGACAGAATATTGGTATGTAGAATTTACAAACAATCCAATAGTAAAAAAATGAAAAAAAGCACAAACCAATTAAAACAAGGCCATGGAGTTGAACAGAGAATCTAAATAAGGAATACAAATGCCTAGAAAATGTATCCGAAATGTTCAACTTTTATAGGAATGAAGGAAATGAATAAAACTGCTTTAATGTTGGGTGGTGGTGACACACACCTTTAATCCCAGCACTTGGGAGGCAGAGGCAGGCAGATATCTGTGAGTTAGAGACCAACCTGATCTACAAAGCTACACAGAGAAACCCTGTCTTCAAAAGACAACAAAAAGCTACCTTAAGATATAATATCATTCCAGTGAGAATGGTTATTGTTAAGAAGTTAGTAAATGCTGGAATGGCTGGATGGCTGGAAGGGTGAATCATGCCTTAATAAACTAAGGAAGCCACCTAGAAAGCAGTCCATAACTTTCTGAAAAAAAAATTAGCAATAGACTACCATGTGACCCAGCTATACCACTCTTGTAAATATACCTAAGACTTCATATATATTACAAATATACATTCTTAGCAATAGTAATTGCTCATCTATTGAAAAAATATCTGTGAAATGAAACTAGAGTGGTTACTCATCATTTGATGAATTAATGAAAATGTTAAAAAAATACAGAATTTTATTCTACTTAAAATAAAAACTTTCACAAATGATTTCCATTGTATTGTTTAACCTGTAATAACGTTAGGAGCCAAGAAAGTTGCAATGGACTACTGTTATGGGGGAATGCCTTAAGAGATAATAACAACCTGAATGCTACGAAGGTAGAGATGGGGAATTCTGGGAATGGAAAGTTTAAAGCAGTAATTGAGGAAAGGAGATAGAGAACAGGGGAGAGCTAACAAAATGAAAGTTACAAAAAGAACCCATATAGAAACCTACTAAGTTGTAAGCCAGTTAAAAAGTAGAAGTTATGTTTTCTTAAGAGTTATAATAGAGATATCTTGCCTGATTAATAAACTAAACCCCCAGTATCTGATGTAGATTAGGGAACACCATAGGACCCCTGAACAATACAAGTTTTATAATTCTTCTTTACTGTCCACCAAAAGAATTGATAAGACCATCTTGCATAAGTTACCATACACTTTAGTTACAAGACATCAAGAAATCAAGCTGGGATTCAGCTGGAGGCATCATCCGTATAGCCCAGCTTCTGTACTCCTGGATGGTATCATGTAATCTTTTGGGAGAGAAAGTGTATCAGTACTTAGGAAGTTGTGAACCCTGTGAACTGCAATATCAACCTGTCAGTGGACTTGCCCATTGGTATTATTGCAACGAAACTGTTATGTGAGTTTCCAATGTTATCTTCCTGCATTGCACGCCAACTCCAAGAAAGGGAGTCTTCCCTGCTACTGTAAGACAAATTAAAAATCCGCCACTAAAGAGATCTTAAGTCCTTTAGGAGAATATATTAACCCTGTGTAGTTAACTCCTTCCTAAGGTTTTTTTGTTTATACCCACAGATACATACTATTCTTTGCCCTTAATCAAAGAAGCTTCTTTCTTTAATGAACACTGGTAAACATGGAGTCTAATGGCTGCTCTAGGTACTAAAAATCAGAAGTGATTAAGAGCTCACACCTAAACATAACCTTTATACCACACATTCTTAGACTCAAGTAACATCACTGTAAAGGGGAGATAAAGGATGCAAGAGCCAGAAGATGTGGAGGACAGATGTAGAATGTTATCTTCTGGGAATGACACAGCCATTGCAATCATGATCCCAGAGTAGGAAAGATTGCTGCAATAGGTCCTAGACAAGACTTAGTCTTGAGAGTCATGAATCAGGGAGGAGCTACCAGGCCCTGTTCTTCCCTGCTCCTGTATTGTGTTTACTGATGGTTTCTGGCCTAAATGAAGTCAGTGTGTTCATTTGGGTACCAACTGGTAAGCTCACCATGCTCTGATAGAAAGTTGAACTCATTGCTTTGCAAAACAACAACAATGACAAAAAATGGATGGATGTGAAAGAGGAATTTGTAGGGAATGGACAGCTAAAATAGGGTTGGGATGACAGTAATTTTACTATAGATATGCATGACATTGTGGAAGAAAATAATTAATTAATCATATAAACTAAAGGTCAATGCCTGTAAAGACAGAATCAGTATTAAAACTCTTTTCCAGGATGTCTCAGTGTTTAAGAACACTAGCTGGTCTTCTAGAGGTCCTGAGTTCAACTCCCAGCAACCACATGATGGCTCACAACAATCTCTAAGGAGATCTGGTGCTCTCTTCTGACCTTCAGGGACATATCCAGAAAGAACACAGTATACATAATAAATAAATTTAAAAAATGTTTTTTCCAGGGACCAGCTTCCACATAGGTATTTAAATCTCAAGGTGTTAGCCATGACACATGGAAACACAAGCAAGGTCAAATGCACTCCAGTGATAATATATACATGTGTGGGTATATATGTATAAATGCATATATTCACAAACATAGAACAATAATAATTTCAAAGTATGCATGTGTGCATGTATCAGAAGGTGTTAATAGGGAAAAGGAGGGGTAAGAATGATGTAAGAATGATGAAGTGCTCATGTATGAAGTTATCAAAAAAGTAAGTATTACCCTTCCCATTGAAAAAGGTTCTCAACTTTCACACGTGGCTTTTTATTACTCCTGAAGTATTATGACTCCCTTAGAGTTAACTGCAGGCAGTCCATCAGTGTTTATCATGGTCTACATGTCAGATTTATAGATTTTCTTTGTTTATATACAGCATTCACAGAATTTTTACTAAGATTGAAAAGACTATTTCTTTTTTGTATTTTACTCCTGCAAGTATAATTTGGAAACATTAATAAAAGAACATTTCCAAATTTTTTGTTTGTTTGTTTTCAGCAAACATTTCTTTATCAGGTTGTTTCCAAAACAAAGGTGATAGAGCCAGGGAAGATGTCTCAGTATTTACAGGTGCTAGGCATAAAATCCTGACAAAGTATATTTGTTTTTTTTCTTCTTTCTTTTTTTAATTTTTTTTATTTAACTTTGTGCACATGTTACTCTCAGTTCCCTTTCCCTCCCCTCCTCCCCAGGTCCCCCATTCCTCCCAATCCCCCATCCCACTCCATCTCCCTTCTGCTCCCCAGGGAGGTAAGGCCTTCCAGGAGGGATTTTCAGAGTCTGTCATATAATCCTGGGCAGGGCCTCGGTCCTCCCTCATGTGTCCAGGCTGAGAGAGCATCCCTTCATGTGGAATGGGATCCCAGAGTCCATTTATATGCCAGGAATAAATACTGATCTATGGATCCAAGGACCCATAGATTGCCAAGGGCTCTTCTCTGACACCCAGGTTGGTGTGGGGGGGATGTCTGGATCACTCTCATACTGGTCTCTCAGTCATCAGTCTGGGATCCATGCATTCCACCTTGTTTAGGTCAGCTACCTCTGTAGGTTTTGCCAGCCTGGTCTTGATTCCCTTGCTCATCACTCCTCTTTGTAACTGGGTTCCAGGAGTTCACAGCTGTGGGTGTCTACATCTGCTTCTGTCAGCCTCTGGATGAGGGTTCTAGAATGGCATGTAAGGTAGTCATCAATCTCATTATCAAGGGATGGCATATAAGGTAGCCTTAATGACAGTTGGTGTCATTTTGTAGATCTGTGAAGAACTCACTAGTGCCAGATCTCTCCTCCAACTTATGATGGCTCCCTCTATTATGGTATGTCTCATCCTTCTTGCCTCTAATCTTGCTGGAAAGACAAACTGGATTTACCTTTAGAACAAAGGTCAAAAGTCAAATGTGATCCACATATCTACAGTCCCAGCAATCATGATGTGAGAAAGAAGGTGGAAAGGTGGAGACAAGAATTTTCTCAGATCCAACAGCCTAGCTAGCATGTATGATCTATGGTCTGCAGCAGAAACAAGAGAGTTTCCATCTTACATGAGGAAACACCAGGAAGTTGTTCTCTAATTTCCATTATACTACAGTATATCTGTGCTCCCCTCAACAAACAAACAAACAGAGAGTATTTTTGAATAATAATGGTTCTGATCGTCAAATATGAAAGCAACATGCCACTGAATTTATTTTTCCCTTCCATACTTGTAAAACTATGTAAACGAATCCACTTTGATGTGGCTAAATTATAATTTTACATTAATTTTTGTGTGTGTGTGTGCACATAAAAGTGGTGATCAGAGCACAACTTGCTGGAGTTGGTTCTCTCCTCTGGCATATGGGTTCTGGGCATTAAACTCACATCATCAGGTTTGGCAACAAGGCCATCTTTCTGGCTCTAACTTATGATTTCTTGAATCCTAATATACAAAGAAATAGTTTATTTTGAAGAGAATTTCTTGGAAACCAACAGGTTCAGTATTTGATGTCCTTTCAATGTTTAATAACCTGTAGGAAATCCCTACAGAATAACTCACATCTGAAAGTCAAGAGTAAAATTATCAGTGATGAAATTTATTATAAGAAAATAGAAGTAATTTATATATGCAACTAATATACTGAAAACAAGGTTTTCATCCAATATCATTTTCATATCAAACATTATAGTAGATACTTTTAGAAAAAGGGCTCTTTTACATCAAGTTAACGTTTGAAAGAGGCCAAGGTCTAATGTATTAGTAACACTTAAAAATTTAATCAATTGAATTACAAAAACTACTGATTGAATATAGTAACAATCAGTAGTAGATGTTATTTAGGTTGAGATGAAAGTTGATATCAGAAGATACAATACTATTATTTTTTCCTGTAATTGCTACAGTCTACATACCATTAATGAGGAAGAACCTGATGACTAAAATTCATACTATGTCAAAAGTAATAATATTTTAAAATTTTTACTGCTCTGTATCTATCAAATACAGATTTTAACAAAGCAATAATTACTGAGATCATATTAGTGGCACGCTCAACTTTGACACAGTAGTATAAATGAAAATACTAAATTGCATTTACACTCTAAGTTCCGATATATAAGATTTTGATAATAAAACATCATTTTGCAATGAAATCAGGAAAACTTACTCTCAATAATTAAACACTAACATTTACAATCCCTTGTATGGCAATGAAAAAATGTATTAGAACATATTCCAATAAACAGAGATTGAGGATGACACATCTTAAGAAGAGACTGACAAACATTTTTTGTGTGTCTGGAAATCCTGTCAACGCAGGCATTTCTGGCCTATGTATGGTCTCTGAGCTGCAGTTGGAGCCATCTGTCAGAGTGGCAAAATGCCGTTTCATAAATTAGTTGGACCATTTCACCAGGGCAAAAAATGCCAAGGAATAATAACTAAAAAGGAGCAGATTATATACTTCACCAACTGCTTCATCTATAGAATGCTCACACTCTCAGCTATGCTGCTGCCACAGAGGAGAACGTCATCCCATCTACCTGGAGTAAGGCCATGAAGACAGGCCTGATGGAACATTTTAAAATTTCCTAAAGCGTGTTAGAGTACACAAAGTTTGAACTGAAAGAAAAAAAGATGCACAGAGATACTTTATGAAGCACAAATTTGGAACAATATGCAATAGGGCATATTGCAAATAAATTTTTACCTATTAAATAACTTTAAACTTACACCAGTAGTCTTCATTTAATGATAATCTCCCATAGTATGGAGTAACTCCAAGGAACAGCGTACATATTTTAGATTTGAGAGATGGAAAAGTCTCTGTGTTTGTCTTAACTTAATTTCTGTTGCTTTAATAAAATACCTTGACAAAAAGCAAGCTAAGGAGAAAAGTATATTTTTGCTCACAAGTCTAGGTTGTTGCCTGCCATTGTAGAGAAATCACAGTGACAAAACCTTGGAGCAGTTAGTTAACTGTATCATATCTAAAATCAAAATCTCAGAGAAATGAATGCAGGCAAACCTCATGCTCACTTGTACTCAGCTAGATTTCTCTGCTCTTCTACACGTCAAGATCCTTTGCCTAGAGAATGGCTGAAAACTGTTGATTAGGGCTTCCCACATCACATAACTTAGTTAAGACTGTGGTGATATCTTGCTTGTACAAATAAAGCCTGTCTGAATATCAGAGGATGGAGCTTGCATTAGCTAACAATAGAGGTCTGGAGTTCTGTACAGACAAACAAGAAGAAAGATGCGAGTCCAGAGAGAGGATATAAGCCAGAAGAAACAGGAACTCGCTCTCTTGTTCTGCTGGAAAGCTAATGAGGTAAATGTAGCTCTGGTTTGCTCCTTCTCTCTGAACATTTTTCTCTATATCTGATTCTGAGTTTTTAATTATTTAGACCAATTAAGAACTCCAATTTCATTTTGGTACTCACTGTGGGGATGAACACAAATGGCAGGACAGGGACAAATTGCCCCACAAGGGCCTTAGTCTGATGTGAGGAGCCGCCCTCGCTATCGCTATTGCCGTTAGAAGATGGCGCTGACATCCACTGTCAGTTGGAGTTAACTGTCGCTGTCAGTTGGAGTTAACTGTCGCTGTCAGTTGGAGTTAACTGTCGCTGTCAGTTGGAGTTAACTGTCGCTGTCAGTTGGAGTTAACTGTCGCTGTCAGTTGGAGTTAACTGTCGCTGTCAGTTGGAGTTAACTGTCGCTGTCAGTTGGAGTTAACCGTTTAAACTGTGCCTCTCCCGTGACGTCATCTGGGGTGATGTGCAAACCACCAATCCCGGCTCTACACATCTCACTCGGAGCTCCTAGGCTTATATAAGGGGCTGGGTTTCTTAGCTTGGGGTCTCCCTCTAAGAAGCTGATCATCTATCTCTCAAGATGCATTAAAGCTTTACTGCAGAAGGATCCGAGTGTTCTGCGTCGTTCTTGCTGGCGAGACGGTAGCGCGGGACATCTGGTGCCGAAACCCGGGAACTCTTCAACATCGCCGGCGCCGCGGAGACCCCTCGGAAGACGGGGCGGATTCAGAACTGCAGGGACGTAGGTTCAGAGAGGTATGCTTTATCCTGAACAACCCTTTTCTCGACTTTGGCCTTAGTTTGTCATCACCGTGGGACGGGTCAGTGGAGGCTTTGGTGCTAGTCCTGTTTGTCCTTCTCCTTCATCGTGGCTGGTGCTGACAGAACGGCGCTGTCCGTCTGGCGCTGTCCATCTGGCGCTGTCCATCTGGCGCTGTCCATCTGGTGCTGTCAGTCTGGTGCTGTCAGTCTGGTGCTGTCAGTCTGGTAACGGAGTTGAGCGCGTTTTTAGATAAGCTGTCAGCGCGATGGGGTCGTCACAGTCAGTGGTTACAGCCTTACAGACTGTGCTAAAACAAAGAGATCTTAAAATTGCACCACGAACACTTCAAAATTTTGTGAAGGAGGTAGATAGAGTGGCACCATGGTATGCTTGTTCCGGGTCCCTCACTGTGGCCTCATGGAACAAGCTAGGTAAGAACTAGACAGGAAGCATGCAGAAGGAGATCTCTGCTTAGGTACCAAAGCCATTTGGAAGCTAGTTAAAAACTGCTTGGAGGATGAGGCCTGTCACCCTGCTATAATAGAAAGTCAGGGAACCTTAGAGGAAGTTCAGGATAGCATGTCAGAAACTGAACGGAGTGAGAGAATGGGAGCTCGCAAAAGAAAAGACATGTCTAAGAAAAAAGGCCCTCCCAGGAAGTTAAGAAAGGGGAGAGAAAGAAGGGAGTTATCATTCACCCCTTAACAAATCTAAGAAAAAGAAAAAGCCAGAATCTAGTCTATACCCTGCAGTAGAGCTAGAAGCCTTGGAGCTAGATAATTCTGATTCTGACACTCTGGATTCTAGCGAAGAAGGTGGTCTAGAGGAGGAGGTGGCACGGTATGAGGAAAAAAGATATCACCCTGATAGACACCGGCCACTGAAAACAAAAATGAATGTGAGGCCACCGCCTATAAATCCGGCGGGCTCACGCCCCTCAGCGCCTCCGCCATATGAGCTTCGGCTGAATACTGGTACTGACTCCTTTTTACCTTTAGAGGAACGGAGAAAAATACAAATGGCTTTTCCAGTATTCGAGAATGTGGAAGGCGGAAGAGTACATACCCCCGTAGATTACAATCAAATTAAAGAATTGGCCGAATCCGTTCGTAATTATGGGGTCAATGCTAACTTTACCACATTACAGGTGGAAAGGCTTGCTAATTTTGCCATGACTCCCACTGACTGGCAAACGACAGTGAAAGCAGTGCTTCCCAACATGGGACAATACATGGAATGGAAGGCTCTCTGGTATGATGCAGCCCAGGCACAAGCTAGAGTTAATGCCACGGCTGAAGATGAGAATCAGAGGCAGTGGACATTTGAAATGCTGACAGGTCAGGGTCAACATGCCCTTAATCAAACCAACTACATCTGGGGCGTCTATGGTCAGGTGTCGGCCGCCGCTATTAAAGCATGGAAGGCCCTCACAAAAGGGGAGAGTCCAGTGGACACCTTACAAAGATTGTCCAAGGACCCCAAGAGCCATTTTCAGACTTTGTGGCCAGAATGACAGAGGCCGCCAGTCGCATCTTTGGTGATTCAGAACAAGCTATGCCCCTGATTGAGCAACTTGTCTATGAACAAGCAACCCAGGAATGTCGAGCGGCTATCGCCCCTCGCAAAAGCAAAGGTTTACAAGATTGGCTCAGAGTGTGCAGGGAGCTGGGGGGACCCCTAACCAATGCAGGACTAGCTGCCGCCATTTTACAAACGCACAGGTATAGAGATTTATCTAATCGAAAAGCTTGTTTTAATTGTGGGAGAATGGGGCACCTTAAGAAAGATTGTCAAGCCCCTGAAAGAACAAGAGAATCGAAGCTTTGCTATCGTTGTGGTAAAGGTTATCATAGGGCTAGCGAATGCAGGTCAGTCCGGGATGTAAAGGGAGGCTTCTGCCCCCTATTGAAGAATCCAAGGTACCCCAATCAAAAAACGGGTCACGGGGCCCATGGTCCCAGGGCCCTCAGAAATATGGGAACCAATTTCAGAAAAGCAATCAAGAGGAAGTAGAGGTTTCCGAGGAACCTCCGGAATGGACTTGCGTGCCGCCTCCGACTTCTTACTCATGCCCCAAATGAATGTTCAACCGGTCCCAGTCCATTCCCCTGGACCTTTGCCCCCTGCCACCATTGGGCTTATTCTGGGCCGTGGCTCCTTAACTTTACAGGGACTCATTATATATCCTGGGATTGTTGACCCATATCATAAAGAGGAGATTCAAGTTCTCTGTTCTAGCCCTCGGGGTGTATTTTCTATAAAGCAGGGAGATAGAATTGCACAACTGGTGTTGCTGCCCTCCCTCGGGGATGGAGAAACCTACACTTTACAAAAAAGGGCTATGGGATCTTCTGGAAGTGATTCAGCCTATCTGGCTATACCCCTAAATGAGAGACCTACAATAAAATTGTTAATTAATGGAAAAGAATTTGAAGGGATAATGGATTCGGGAGCAGACAAAAGCATTATTTCACTCCATTGGTGGCCGAAGTCTTGGCCCACTGTTGTTTCATCTCATTCTCTACAAGGTCTTGGATACCAGTCCTCTCCTGCCATCAGTGCCTCAGCCTTAACCTGGCGGGATGCTGAAGGCAAACAGGGATGTTTTACCCCCTATGTGTTGCCACTCCCTGTAAATTTATGGGGACGAGATGTGTTACAAGCCATGGGCATGACCCTAACTAATGAATACTCCCCCCAGGCATCAGCCATTATGGCAAAGATGGGGTATACAAATGGTAGAGGCTTGGGTAGGCAAGAACAAGGCAGAATAAAACCCATTACACAACACGGAAATCGGGGTAGAAAAGGACTGGGTTTTATTTAGGGGCCGTTGAGGCTTCACGACCCATACCATGGAAAACAGAGGAGCCGTTATGGGTCTCTCAATGGCCTCTATCCTCTGAAAAATTAGAGGCTGTCACAAGATTAGTGCAAGAACAGGAACGGCTGGGGCATCTAGAGCCTTCTACCTCCCCATGGAATACACCAATTTTTGTTATTAAGAAGAAATCTGGGAAGTGGAGATTACTCCACGACCTGCGAGCCATTAACAATCAGATGCATCTTTTTGGCCCTGTTCAAAGAGGCCTTCCTTTGCTTTCTGCACTTCCTCAAGATTGGAAGCTTATTATTATAGATATTAAGGATTGTTTCTTCTCTATTCCACTTTACCCACGGGATAGACCAAGGTTTGCCTTCACTATCCCTTCTCTTAATCATATGGAACCAGACAAGAGATTTCAGTGGAAGGTACTGCCGCAAGGCATGGCCAATAGCCCAACAATATGTCAGCTATATGTGCAGGAGGCTTTGGAGCCAATTAGGAAGCAATTTACATCTTTAATCGTTATCCATTATATGGACGATATTCTTATTTGTCACAAAGAGTTAGATGTTTTACAAAAGGCTTTTCCCATGCTGGTGGCTGAATTAAAACAGTGGGGATTAGAGATTGCCTCAGAAAAGGTTCAAATTGCAGATACAGGGCTCTTTTTGGGCTCAAAGATTACTCCCAAAAATATAGTTCCTCAGAAAATAGAAATTCGCAAAGACCACTTACAAACATTAAATGATTTTCAGAAACTTCTGGGAGATATAAATTGGTTGAGGCCCTTTTTAAAAATTCCATCTGCTGATCTAAAACCCCTCTTCGATCTCCTGGAGGGTGAGCCTCATATCTCCTCACCCAGAAAATTTACCCCTGCCGCCCACCGAGCCTTACAGATGGTGGAAGAGGCCTTACAGGAAGCACAATTACAACGAATTGAGGAGTCACTACCTTTTAATCTGTGTGTTTTTAAGACAGCTCAATTGCCAACTGCAGTCCTGTGGCAACATGGACCATTACTTTGGATTCATCCAAATGCTTCCCCTGCTAAGATTATTGACTGGTACCCTGATGCTGTTGCACAGCTCGCGCTTCGCGGAATAAAAGCAGCTGTTACACATTTTGGCAGGGATCCTGATTCCTTGATTGTGCCTTATACTGCTGCACAAGTTCAGACCTTGGCAGCCACATCTAGTGATTGGGCAGTTTTAGTTACTTCCTTTTCAGGACAAATTGATAATCATTTTCCAAAGCATCCAATTTTACAGTTTGCCCTAAACCAGGCTATAGTGTTTCCACAAGTGACAGCTAAAGACCCACTCCCAGATGGGACTGTGGTGTACACTGATGGATCAAAAACTGGTATGGGAGCTTATGTGGTCAAGGATAGGGTTATATCTAAACAATATAATGAAACTTCACCTCAAGTTGTAGAATGTCTGATAGTACTGGAGGTTCTTGAGGCTTTTCCAGGACCCCTCAATATTGTATCAGATTCCTCTTATGTGGTTAATGCAGTTAATCTCCTTGAGATAGCTGGAATAATAAGATCCTCCAGCAGAGTTGCTAACATCTTTCAGAAGATACAAGCTGCCTTGTTAAATAGGAGATTTCCTGTTTTCATTACCCATGTCCGAGCACATTCTGGACTCCCAGGTCCCATGTCCTTAGGGAATGACTTAGCGGACAAGGCTACAAAGCTGGTGGCCGCTGCCTTGTCTACCCATGCACAAGCAGCAAAAGAATTCCATAAGCGCTTTCATGTGACGGCTGAGACCTTGCGCCGTCGTTTTGCTCTATCCAGGAAAGAGGCTAGGGAAATTGTTACTCAATGCCAGAATTGCTGCGAATTCTTACCTACTCCCCACATGGGAATAAACCCACGTGGCATTAGACCATTGCAGATGTGGCAGATGGATGTTACTCATATTCCCTCTTTTGGAAGGCTTCAATATGTTCATGTTTCTGTTGACACCTGTTCTGGCGTAATGTTTGCCACACCCCTAACAGGGGAAAAGGCCTCATATGTGATTCAACATTGCCTTGAGGCCTGGAGTGCTTGGGGAAAACCCAGAATTTTAAAAACAGACAATGGACCAGCATATACCTCTCAAAAATTCCGACAGTTTTGTCGGCAAATGGATGTTACCCATCTAACTGGCCTACCTTATAACCCTCAAGGACAGGGCATTGTGGAACGTGCCCATCGTACACTCAAATCATATCTGATTAAACAAAAGGGGAGTATTGAGGATGTTCTACCCTCGGTACCAAGAGTTGCTGTATCCATGGCACTTTTTACCCTTAATTTCTTGAACTGTGATGCCCAAGGCCACACTGCGGCTGATCGCCACAGTTTAGAGCCTGATAGGCCAAAAGAAATGGTAAAATGGAAAGATGTCTTGACTGATCTCTGGAAAGGCCCGGATCCTATTCTTATAAGATCCAGGGGAGCTGTGTGTGTTTTTCCACAGGAGGAAGAAAACCCCCTGTGGATCCCTGAAAGACTCACTCGAAGAGCTCCTTCACAACTCCAGAATAAGAAGGATGGAGGCCAAGTGGGTGATGAAGACTCTCCTACTCGGGATGATGGTTCCTAGTATGATGGGAGAGTTACGGTGGGCCATCATGTCTACCTTCCCCCTACCGATGCCAGTGATGCAGAATGCCCAGGTGTTCCCTAGATTTTTCACAAATAATAGAGAGTTGGGGCTTGCCTTTTTGCCTTTAGATCCTCAGATACAGAGTTTTCAGGATGAGAGAACCTTGTCATTAGTAGGAAGCTTGTGCTTTACTGTGATTTCTTCATTAAAGGATAATTTTATTCATATGGATCCAGAAAGATCTAATGCTAATCCTTTTGAATTAATGGAAGCTGTACTGATCTTTCTCCTATGATAGTGAGAAGGGACAGATTACTTTTGATTGGAAAGGGGCATTAGGCAACAGTCTGAGTGAGGGACAGAGCTCTGGATCATCTGATTGGTCCTCCTCCAATGTTAAGTATACCCCTTTTAAGAGAACTAATTATTCAGCTGCCCTTTATTTGGGTTGTGAGTAATGATACCTTAGGTAAGAATCAGAAAGAAATAAATTGTTCTGCTTAGAATTGTTTTTATGCATTATGCTGGGATGCTATTAAGCACCCTTTTGCTTTGGTAATGCGCATGCCTCGATTTATTCCAGCTCCTGTTGAGGCGCCAAGTAATTTGAGTTTGTTTAGGGAAAAGCGAGATTTTTGGGATCTCTGCTATTATTGTGGGCCTGATAGCCACCGCCGCGGTTACTGCTTCGGTTACCGCCTCGGCCCTTGCACTTTCTGCCACTGTGCAGACAACTCAAACCATTAATGAACTATAGGCCACTGTGACCATGGTCCTAGATAAACAGGCCACTGCCAATTCTCAGATACAAGGAGGCCTGATGTTGGTAAACCAACAGATTAATTTGGTTCAGGAACAATTGGATATATTGTGGCAGATGGCCAAATTGGGATGTGAACAAAGTTGCCTGGCCTTTGTGTCACTTAGTACAATATGAGAATTTTACAAGAGCAGCTAACCTGTCAAAAGCTCTGTCTCAACATTTATTACAGAATTGGACTTTTGAGTTTGAGCAGACACTCCGTGAGTTGAGAATGGCGATCCTGCAAGTGAATTCGACGCATCTGGATCTTTCTCTGATGGAAGACCTCTCCCCCTGGATTTCATCTGCATTTTCTTATTTTAAGGAATGGGTGGGGGTAGGATCATTTAGCCTAGTTCTCTGCTGTGGAATAGTGTTGATGCTTTGGATGGTGTGTACGCTCAGAGCCCAAACAAAAGGAGAAAGTGGTGGTGGCACAAGCACTTGCTGCCTTAGAACACGGAGCATCCCCTGACATTTGGTTAACCATGTTAAAGCAATAGGTCGCTGGCCTCCCAGCTCTTGCACCCCACGAGGCTAGTCTCATTGCACGGGATAGAGTGGGTAGGCTTCAGCAGCCCAAGGAGTTGCAAGGCTAAGCACTGCACAGGAGAGGTCTGCGGTATAACGACTTTCTCCTGGGAGATAAGTCATCTTGCATGAAGGTTCTATGTCATGATCTCCTTCCCCCAGAAAAAGACATCGGACTGGTCAGGACTTCCTCTGGGGATAAGACCCTGGAGAGGAGCTTTGTACATGTTCGAATTTGCACATGGGGATTTGACCTCTATCTCCACTCCAAAGTTGTGGGTGTCCTATTGCTTCAAAAATAAATGAATAGGGGGAGATGTGAGGAGCCGCCCTCGCTATCGCTATTGCCGTTAGAAGATGGCGCTGACATCCACTGTCAGTTGGAGTTAACTGTCGCTGTCAGTTGGAGTTAACTGTCGCTGTCAGTTGGAGTTAACTGTCGCTGTCAGTTGGAGTTAACTGTCGCTGTCAGTTGGAGTTAACTGTCGCTGTCAGTTGGAGTTAACTGTCGCTGTCAGTTAGAGTTAACTGTCGCTGTCAGTTGGAGTTAACCGTTTAAACTGTGCCTCTCCCGTGACGTCATCTGGGGTGATGTGCAAACCACCAATCCCGGCTCTACACATCTCACTCGGAGCTCCTAGGCTTATATAAGGGGCTGGGTTTCTTAGCTTGGGGTCTCCCTCTAAGAAGCTGATCATCTATCTCTCAAGATGCATTAAAGCTTTACTGCAGAAGGATCCGAGTGTTCTGCGTCGTTCTTGCTGGCGAGACGGTGTTGCAAGGCTAAGCACTGCACAGGAGAGGTCTGCGGTATAACGACTTTCTCCTGGGAGATAAGTCATCTTGCATGAAGGTTCTATGTCATGATCTCCTTCCCCCAGAAAAACGACATTGGACTGGTCAGGGCTCTCTCTGGGGATAAGACCCTGGAGAGGAGCTTTGTACATGTTCCAAATTTGCACATGGGGATTTGACCTCTATCTCCACTCCAAAGTTGTGGGTGTCCTATTGCTTCAAAAATAAATGAATAGGGAGATGTGAGGAGCCGCCCTCGCTATCGCTATTGCCGTTAGAAGATGGCGCTGACATCTGCTGTCAGTTGGAGTTAACCGTTAGAAGATGGCGCTGACATCTGCTGTCAGTTGGAGTTAACCGTTTAAGCTGTGCCTCTCCGTGGCGTCATCTGGGGTGATGTGCAAACCACCAATCCCGGCTCTACACGTCTCACTCGGAGCTCCTAGGCTTATATAAGGGGCTGGGTTTCTTAGCTTGGGGTCTCCCTCTAAGAAGCTGATCATCTATCTCTCAAGATGCATTAAAGCTTTACTGCAGAAGGATCCGAGTGTTC